>NW_020664413.1:44520753-44694331 GCF_002925995.2 Terrapene triunguis
CTGCTTATACAAATATATAATCAACAAATCATTTTGTCATTACTGCAGCTCCTCTTTGCATTCATGTATCCCAATATTCCTCACTTATTCACGGAATAGTCTACTAAATTTCAAAAGTGTACAATGAAGTAATGGAAAATATTTTTCTTTTTATGTGTAACATTTGCATCTTGTTAAAGCAATAAATGTTAAATGTCTGGAATTTCAAAACCTTTTGCTGTTGTTGTTCTTGTTTTTCACCTCTTCCTACAAATGCTGAAATTCTGGTTCTCAGCCTCTGAATTCAGTAAGATTACCACAGCAGGCCACTAAATCAAATGGTGATATTTCCAGTGCACCTATATTTCCAATGCACAGCATTACTATGAATTAAAGAGATTCTATTCCTTTAATACTATTTTTGCATACTAGCAACTTAGCTTAGAAAATCAGACCTATGTTGATTTCAAATCACATAAAAGAAGACAGACACCTCTTTAATATTCATTAATCCTGCTATAACAAAGGTCACACCAGCTAGATCTGGTATTAAATGTCAGCCTTAGCATATACAGTTGTCTATCATGATCAAATTATTTAAATTCACAGCTTTTGGATGAATTCTAAATTATACTCAAGAGCAGAACTAAGTAAATATTATTGTATTGTTACAACAGTCACAAAGCTTTCTGCAAGCAGTTTCCTGGTCTCTTTATTGACTCTGCACATTTTCTTGGTAACTGTCAGTATTTCTTCACAGGCACCATATTCATATTAAAATGCTTAGTAGCATTTAAATTCCTTTTAAACAGCGGTTTTCTATGTCTATCTTTACTTGCTTAAAAAAAGTAAATTTAATATGGTTCCCATTCTTAGGTGACTAGACAGCTTGTGTCATTTTTTCCACTATTAGCTTTTATAATGTACATAAAAGGAGAAATATTTGAGAATAAAAAATGTACATTTGTGAGCATGAACTGCTTTAATGGAAAATTAAACAGCATTTCAGGAGAGAGCTCAAGATTTCCATAGCATTCAGTGCTAAATAGAACATTGGCTTGGATCTCTCTTTGTTATTCCCTCCTGGCTTGCAAATGAATTTAATGACCTTATCTGATGAGTTCTTTAAGGTTCAGCCAAACATTTCATATACACAAAGTACATTGAAACATTGAGTCCGGGAAAGAAAACTGAAACAAGTATTTGAAATTCAGTGTTGAGGCTGAACCATATCCATACCACTGACTTCTAGATTCTAGACATACCATGCTTGCATACTGCTGCCATACATACTGTAAAACTTCCAAAGGTATTAAGAGCAAATCCTGCAATCTACTCAGGAGCTAGTACCCAGATCACAATGGATCTAGTGTGATCCTACTGCATGGAGGTCTGTGGGGCCGTCTTCTGCTCCAAAGACATTTAAGGAGATAGAAGCCAGCAGGGGGAAAAAGATGGACTTTGGGGTCTGTGAAGCCCATGGTCACAGGACCCCTATGACTTAAGGGACCTAAAACACTGACTGTCATTCAAAAATATAAGAGAAGGGACTTTCCCACTGCAGGAGGCCAGAGGAAAATTCTCATGGTGCAGGCATTGTGTAGGACAGCCTACAGCTGCCATACACAATCCCTCTTGCAAGCGCCATCTCCTCTGATCCCTCACTCTCTCCTTCCCTCCTGAAAAACAACTAATGGTGCCTGGGCAGCTGTATCTTACCTCCACTTGTTTGATGAGCAGCAGCGCTTGTACTTTGCCTTCTTTTTACCTCCAACTGAGGCATAACCTGGCCTTCTTGTGAGGGACCCTCCCAGTCTGGACCACTGACCTGCATCAGGGCTGGCTGCTTTCCAGCCTGTGTGACCAGTCCTGTCTGTCTCCCTTAATGCTAAACCTAGTTCCTATTTTAATTAACTACCATCACTGGTACTGACAGCTTGATTTGAACCAGATAAAATATGACAGGCAAAATTGTCTGGAAAAACTGATTTTGTGTGTATTCGGATATTAATTATTCCTGCAGAAATGGCATATTTTAGGTCAATTTCATGAGAAAATTTTAAAATTATAGGTATGCATAAAATAATCCTAAAAAGTTTCTTTAAACTTTTAATGGAGATACTCAGATTTGAACTAAAGAATGAACTTTAGCAGTGTGAACAAATCTAGTGTGAATCACTGCATGCCCATCTATTGTCACTTAGCCGCTTCTCTTCCCATGTCTACTTTCTGAACTGAAATCAGATCAGTTCTTGGGTTTAGGTAAAGGTAAAAGAAAGTAATCTAATTTAGACACCATTTCATTTAAATCAGTTTTTCCTCACAAAAATAACTGAAAATCTATTTGTTCACTTTACACTGGCATGATTAAGGAGTTGTATACAAACATTTGGACAACTGTGTCAATATACCTAAATAGTTTTAAGATAGAAAAGCGAATTATTATATTCCCTCCTTCACATGTCTTTAACTGCTCTTGCATCTATCTCCTTTCAATCTCTGTACAGAACAAACATACTCTTATATTCTGTCTTCTTAATGGCATCGCCTTGGTCCCACCTATTTCAATTACTGCCCTGTCTCTCCTTTCCTTTCCTACAAAATACTTGAGCATGCCATCTGCCCTCACTATCCAGACTTCCTCTGCCTCCTCTCACTGGGATCTCCTATGGACTGCCTTCCACTAAAACTGCCTTGACTATGTTTCTAAGGCCTCCTTACTGTCAAAGCACATTTCTATTCTTATAAAACTTGATTCTGATCTCACACTTGTGAGAATCGGGACTTGAAATCAATGGAGTTACAGGGCTGATCACAGGCCTAAGAGTCCCGGTCATATGGTCTCCACAGAGACACAATCTTACAAGACCTCTCTCTCTTGGCCTACTCGGGGGCCCAAAAGCCCAGCCACATGGCACTCGCTGAAAACACAAACACACAACTCACAAAATCCTTTTATCTCCAGCACAGGATCTGGAGCTGCTCTCTCCAAAACTCCCGTTCACCTTCCATCTCTCATTTGGAAAATCCTCATCCTCTCTTCCCCCTCATTTCTATTGGTAAACCTCAAAAGTTCTGTCCTTGTCCTCGGTCTAATCCCCTCCCCGCCCCTTTGTGTAACCTCCTCTGCTTTCATGGGTTTACCTATCATTTTTCTGCCACTGACTGCCAAATCAACCTCTCAACTCCTTATCTCTGTCCCTTTGACCAACCTCACATCTCCAGCTCTCTTAGACATCTCCTTCTGCATATCCCATCAGCGTTTCAAGTTCAGTCTATCCAAAACAAAAACTATTCTCCTTCCTTCTCTATCACTATTCACTAGAGGCTCACACACTTCACTGCTTCTGGAGCCCAAGCTCATTGCACTCACAATGGGCTCCTTCCATTCCTCTATTCCCAGCGCAAGATTCTGGTGTGCCATCCTCCCCAAACCTGCTCTAGTTCAGGGACTCCCTACAATGTCCCCAGTACCCTCCCTCATACCTAAGGCTCTGCATATCCACCCATGCCAGGATCCCCCATTCTCATCCCTCATGCCGGGGCTCTGTGTGTGCCTTCATTCCCCCTCTCTTCCCTATGCAAGGGTCTCTGTATCCCCCATTCTCACCTCCTCCATACCAGTCTCCCCAATTCTCCCCCCCTTCAAAGACCCTGTCTTGCCCTGGATTGGAAGGCTTGGGCAGAACGCTGGTGCCCTCTCTTTCTCTCTTCCTTTCAGCGTGTAGGTTTTTGGGAAGCAAGGGATGCTAGTAGAGATGAATGAATAAAGTTTCATTCCCTCGCCTCTCCATCTAGTTTCCCCTTCTGGCTGACAACCCACCCCACAACTGTTAGGCATCTCTCAGGGGGGAGAGCAAGGAATATTTTTTTAATTGCTAAGGCATGTTATACATGTTCCCTATGTGCTACCCTTCCATTTCCTTCTATTTCAGGGACATATCTAAATATGTAAACAGTTAAAATTGTATAATTTGTAACTCGTTAAAGTATTTATTGTCTTGCTGACTGGGAGATGAGTCATTCGGGGCATTAACATTTTAAACTCAAGTGGGACAATGGGTAGAGTTGAAATGGGTTCTTGTGTAGGAAGGCTCCATGTGTCCTTCACGTCTCCCTTCCGGTTTTCTGATTAGTGATTTTGGTGACAGAGTTCTGCCCATTGAGGCCTCAGACATTCCCTCGTGTTTCAAAATTGATCAGATTAAGTTTTCAGTTGTCCACGCTACATGAAGACAAACAGAGAAATGCCATCAAGTTGAGTGCAGGGCCTTGCTTCGCTCGGCCAATGACTCCAATCTTCGCCTCTTCTCCCAGGCTCACAGCCTCAGTGCTATTTTCAAACCCATTTTCTCCATCTCACTCCACTAAACTCTGTTCCCACATAACCAGTACATTCAGCCTCACCTTCTACAACCATCATCATCTTGCTGCCACCTGCATCTTGACTTTCCTTTCCTTCTACTGCCCCACCCCATCTGGCTCTCTATACTGCTCACAGACCTCTTTCCTTTTGCTCCCGCCACATTCTTCTCCCAGTCTCATCTTCACACCTTTCTTTTCATGCTGCCCCTGTGCATGGAGACGTTTCTCTCCCTCCTCTTTCAACTTCTTCCCATAACCCACTTCTTCCATGAAGACTCCCCAGGTCAGTCTCCTCACCTTCCTGCCTTCTGAAATAAACATTTAATGAAATGTCATTTTAAAAATTAAGTGTTAAACAATACGCTGCTCAATAACTTAGGGTTCAGACATCAGTGATCCTGTTGTACTCACACAGGAGCATAAGGGAATGTGAACCCCCACCTTATCCTCTGCACAATCTTCTTGGGGTCACTACTCCCCACCATGAGCAAGCAGGTGGGTAGAACATGCCCAGGAGTAGGCTGAGCCTTAAGCTCCGCCCCACCCAACACACTGGTCAGCAGAGCTGAGGTGGTGCAAGATGTGGAGTAAGATGTGCCCTGTAAAAGGCTGCAGTAAAATAGTTTCCCATTAAAGCAAGGAGCACAAGTTGTGATTTCTGAAGCAGTGCACGTACACTCAGGGCTAGAAGCAAAGGGTGCTTCTAGATCCCAGGGAATAAATAATCACTTTGTTAAGTGAATGTGCTACATTCATGTACAGTTAGCAACTAATTGATCACTAGCAATAATAGCAGACAATGTACATTTGTATTAGTTACAGTACATAATTCCATATGAACCTGTTAAATCTGTAGCACATCTACTTATTAATGACATACTGTGAGGATAAGGAGGATAACAGTTTGGACACATTTGAAGACAACTGTTTAAGTGAAGAGGATAAATAACCCATTTTAACAAGCACTCTCTGAATTGCTCTAAAATCTTTTCCTTTTCTATGCTGTTTACTTAAACAGTAAATGATTCCATTTTGACTGCCTCGGCTCTTTAAATGATGTTCTTCCTGAGTGGGTAGGGTGGTAGTGATGCATTTACCCTAGGTTAGAAGTTAGCTAAAGAGATGTTCTGTGAGATGAATAGTTATTTACACAAGAAAATATTTTGACATCAGCCCACTTCAATATTATATTCTAATAATGGGAAAATATCATGTGACATGATAAAGCCACCACACATAAGTGAATTGTTTCCTTGTTATTGTCAACCACTTCATAGGACTCTGATTTGGCATCTTTTCCGTGGACTTTTGATTAAAAAGGTGCCAACTCTTGGTATACTCCTGACAAATATTAACAAACCAATAGGCCCTGATTCAAGAAAGCATCCCTATTTAGCACATGCTTAAGTACTGTTCTGAACTGGAGCCACAGGGAACTAGAGATCTTGACCCACAAATAGAACAATTTTAATAAATAAGATTGAGCATTCATGCTTTCCCACATGGGTGGGTACACTTGCCTGTAGTAAAACTGTTGAGTATTTTGAGCTTCAAGAAACAGCAAAGAGCCATGTAAGGGCATTACATCGCTGGCTTGAAAGGAGAGTTATTTTTTGCTAGAAAATAAATTTTAGTATATTGTTTAAGGGGGAAAAGGAAAGACTTTGCCAACAAATAAGGTCTGAAAGAAAGCATGCAGTCTCTATAGTTTATTACAGTGCAGTTAAGTGAAACAAACCAAAAGCTACTTTATTAGCTTATAAATTGCAACACTATAAATATTTTCTAAAAACCAAACACTGTACAGAAATCTGGAGGATATGACTGTCACCTCAGTGTACAGCATTAGTGGAATTGCCTACCTACACACGGCTGATGTAAAAATCTCCATTGATTAGCTTCTACCCTGGAACAGCAGAGAGGTTTGGTACCCAATTTTTGAAGCTGATTTTAGCTACTCATGAAAATACCCAGGCAGGATTCTGCAAAATAATGAGCCTGCTAAACTCAGAGTTTTCTTGTTTCTTGTTCTTTTGGCAGCTTTGGGGGATTTGGACTGGGTATTTGGACTGGGAAGAGAAGTTAGAGACTCCAGCTATTTCCTAATCTAATTAATTTGTTTATAACATGTACACAATTCCTATTTACACAGAGCAGAGGTGACAGAAACAACAAGACTACAAGCAGATAATTCCACCTGCAGAAGCCACAGACAAGACATTGCTGTGCCTGGCCCTGTAGCTGGAAAAATCAGCTCCCTTTCTAACCCTCTTTGATTTTCTCCTGCTTTCAGGATGATGTCCCCATGTCTGTCTGTCCCTGGTACTCTCTGGAAAAAATCCCTCAGTCCAAAGCACAACAGGGCTTCTGCTTACAGATGAGGCCCTATAGGCATCACCGCGATACAAGTAACAAATATGACAAAGGGCTTGAGCTGGCTTCTGTGCGAGTTTCCATCCAGAAAAAAGAGTGTGCGCTTGACCAAAACAATAGCCATACGGGGAGATTTTGAAAGGCACACACAAAGGGCAGCGAGGTGCCCAACCCCCAGGTTAGGCATCTAATTCCCATCTGTGCTTTTGAAAATCTCCTCTCACTGACAATGGGGCTCTAGCCAGCCCTAGTGGAATCCTTTGGGCGAGGGTCTCTGAGTCAGATACTCTGCTAATGTCAATTAGCACAGCTTCATGGAAATCAATGGAGCTACACAGTTTACACCAGTTGACGAGCTATGTTGAGGCTACCTGTGTTTAATCTATGGAGAGTTTCATATCAAGTAGTTATTATTATTACCAATAGCAGTAAATAATTTTGTTTAAAAAATAGTTTGTTGTTCATACATCGTTATATTGGCTGAGGAAACATGCTGTGTTTTTGAAAACGAAAGCTGAGACATTGAGATCTGACCAGTCAAATTGCATTATGTGATGTTGCCTTATAGAATAGAATGGGGTTGTCTGGCAGAGCAGGTAATCCAGGGCATAAACTGTATATAATCAGATTTTAAAAGGTAAACACTTCAGAAAATTGGCTTTGACAAGAATAATCATAAGGGTCTTTTCTTTTTCCTTTTTTTAAAGAAACGCTTTATTGCCTCTACTATATGAAATTTTTTCCACAGGTAAATTTCAAAGGGCTGGCCATCTTAAAGTCTACCTCATGTGGCTGTTACTTGACTTCATGCCAAACCATTTAGTATCTCTAATGAAGAATCACTATTTACAAGTGAAAAATAATTTTTCACTGTTAAGACTCATCCATTTATTTTGGAATATTACCACCTTAACTTCAAAATTACATTCACTTAGTATAAAATACATGCCTAATCTGTGCCTGCAAATTCCATGTGCAAGACATAGACTGACATACACCCAAAGCTACTGGTACACACATGAACATAATCCACCATCTATATTGCAACTACACCTCTACCCCGATATAACGCTGTCCTCGGGAGCCAAAAAAACTTACCACGTTATAGGTGAAACCACGTTATATTGAACTTGCTTTGATCCGCCAGCGTGCGCAGCCCCTCCCCCCCCCCCCGTGCACTGCTTTACCGCGTTATATCAGAATTCATGTTATATCGGGTCGCGTTATATCGGGGTAGAGGTGTAATATCTAAAAAGCTGCTAGAAGCTAGGGATAGGTAACCTAGCTGCTCCATTCTTATCTTTGAACTTTCCCTGCACTATTAGCATTATTGAAGCAGAACCAAATGTGCAGAATATCTTTTTTTCTCAGTGTCCCACAAAAAGGACATACTGCACGCTCTCAATCTAACTTGTTGAGATTTTGTCCAATCTCATGCAATTACAAAATTTATGCTACCAGACCAACTGCACCAATGCTTTTGTTGTTTGGTTTGTCCATCAGTGCCATTTTAAGTGCAAGCTTTGTCTTTTCATGGAAGGCCAGTGAGTGGGAAGTATTTTTTTATCTCTGATAAATTATTGGTCTGAATTCCTTTCATCCTCTGTAAAACAGAAATAAGTTACCAGCATGGATGGTTATGTATAAAATAGCATGTGTGTCAACAGTTCATCAATGGCATTCCATTCAACTCAATGACTGTCCCTCTGTCTTATACATACGACCCAGGAAAAGTCTTGTGAGTGGATACAAGACCATTGTAATAAAAAAAGCAAACAGGGTGATTTGAATATTGGGGGAGAGCATGGCTTAGCAAAGCATGGCACTCTGGAGTTCTATATTCTATCACTGATTCTCTGTGTTATCTTGGGCAAGTCCATTAGCCCCCCTGCCTCAGTTTCCTCACACGTATTTACCTACCTCACAAACACACCATGAGAATTAATACTGGCAAGATGCTTTGAGATCCTGATATGAAAGGGTCCAATATGCGCAAAACATATTTTATTCTTCAGTTTAAAAATCTTTATCAAGTGGGATATTCTCTCTTTGCAAAGCCAGAAGTGGTTTGGATCCAGCTAGCTCTCATCCAAAATACTAAGGTTTTTTTTTTGTATTTTTTTTTTTTTTTGCAGTGTGGGAAAGACAAACAGTTTTGGTGTTGGCCTATCTCTGACCATGACAGACGAGAATAGGCGGCTAAAGGGTTAAGTTCTGCTGGTGTCTCAAGTAAGGAAGCCAAAGTCAAGATTACAGGTTTGAACCATGGCCCAGTAATTCGGGCACTAGCCTGGCACTTGGGAGACCTGGGGTCAAGTTCCTGCTCCAGTGCAGACTTCTTGTGTGACCTGGAGTCAGTCATCTAGGGAAGTGAGGCAAAGAGAGACTCTCTGTAAAATGAGGATAAGAGCAGTTCCACACCTCAGAGGGGTGTTTGTGGAGAACTACATTAAAGATTGTCAAGTGCTCTGATACTACAGCCATATAAGTATTTTACACAGAAATAACAGTCTTTCCTAAGCTTATACATCAATGGTTAAGGAAGCTATCTGCCCTGAAATAGCATTAACATTTAGAATTTTGTAAAGTTTGAGGCTCGTCTGTATCTGAAAGTGGTGTATTGGAGCAGAGAAATGCTTTCTAACAGACTGCCCACCCCTTTGAACGTCCAATTGCATTGCCTGGTAGACAGCTTGTCTGCTGGATCCTGACCACCTGCTGAATTCAAGTCCCCTGACCACTAGGTAGAAATTTAAGGTCAGCAGCAGATGTGATCTAGTTGGGAGGCTACTCTGCAATGAGTCTTTAAAATTAGGTGGATTGTGGATTCAAAGAGATGAAGATGAGTACTCCTAAAAGATAACAGTAAAGAGGAGCCATGCATAGGAAAGAGGAGCGAGTCTCAAAAATTTATCATCAGTTTCAGATAAGCAGCCAAATTTTGAGACACTTATCTAAAGTGAACTTCCAAACCTTCTGCATAGACTCATCCCCACCACTGCATCCTGATCAGATACATCGGTAGGAAAATATATTATCTAATTATTGGTGGATGAAAGACTAGATGTTTGTAGGCTCAGGTCATTCAGTTCAGAGTAAACATCCAAAGCACTGATGCTTTTCTAGGGAGAAAAGCAGAGTTTATAGTTAAGGTATTGAAATGGGTACCAGCAAACATGGGTTCTAGTCCCAGCTCAGACACAACTTCCTCTGTCACTGAACCTCCCTGTGTTTCAGTTTCCTCATCTGTATAATTGGAATAGTATTAGCCAGGCTCTCTGGGATGTGGGTATGTGTGGGAGGCATTGGGGTAGAGAGAGAAGTGTTGTAAAGATAAAGCATTTGTATTTTAAAAACACACTTAAATCCTTGGATCCAAGGTACTATATATCAAATGCAAATTCTTATTTATTACCCAACATTCTTTATTCTGGAAGTCTCACAAGATCAAAGTTTCTTTGAAAGAATTCTGGTATTATTTTTTTCAGACAGCATGGAGATACCAAAAGAACAATATCTCCCATGGTACTGTGATCCTTCTACTCCCAGTCTCAGGCAGGACCAGGAAAGCCAGAGTCACGTGAAGAAGAAGAGAAAAAAAAGGTAAATGGTTTCCAACTGGGGAAAGGATTAGCTTCAATACACGCTTTGGGCAAAAATTTGGGTTGGTTTATATTTTCATTAAAATGACAGAAATTTGAGAATAAAAATACCTATTAGGTCATTTACTCCATGCCCATGCCAGCACTGAATTTATTCCCTACAATGTATTTTATAAGGCTTTTTTCCAGTCCAGTTTTAAAAGTTGCAGCTATGGGGACCCAACCGCTTTTCTTGGGAAAGTCGATTTTGATTATTACCTGAAGTAATTCACCCATCCTACATGCACAAGATGTAGCAGATTTAGTAATAAATACTGAACATCCTTGTAATGAATATTAGTATAAAAATAATGCATATCCAAGCCATGAGTTTTGTTATTTAAATTCCTTGTTCTGTTTATCAAACTGTTTTAATATTATGGGATAGGTGAATCTCAAAATATTTGGAAATTTGGTTTTGATAAAACTGCAAAATTTTGGAGGCTTATCTGAATGTCTTAGGTCTCGAAAGCAGTGTGGAATTTTTAAAGAGCTCTCCCACACGTGCACATATATAAGAAATATTTGGTACTTTCCATTTCTGGCCCAGCTAGAGTGGACCACAAGACCAGCCTCTCTCTCATTTTAGTATCAAATGTGTGAAAATGAACTTGAAATTCCATTTCCTATTTATTTGTAGGCTTTAAGATGCATCAAGACCTCTAGAAGATATAATTCTCCTCCCTTATCCTGTTCAGAGTGTTATTTGTCATAAGGAATTAGTGACTGAAGGTTATTTGGGGGGCAAATATTCAATTTTATTCTTATTTTTAGCAGAACTGGTTTGTCCACCTTTGTTTAACATTAATGTAATTGTACATCCATTGTGAATGCAACTTTAGTTAATAAGGAAAGTGTTTCATATGCACTTGTTAAGATCAACTATAGCTTTCAACAGTGGTGATTTGTATGTATTTTAAAGTGTCTGATAAAAATGAGAGACACAACATAGCCAGATAATACAGTTTTTGTATTAATGGGGCTGATAGATCAACATGTTTTGAGGGGGAAAGTCTTTGAATGAATGATTAAGCTACCAACTTTATAGTCTGTACCTAACAAAACCATCTAATCTGTACTTTCAGAAATACCTGTTTTAAAAACTGTGGTCTAACGCGTCACAGTTCTGGTGTACACGTACTTTGTTTCACAAGTCAAATGGTCCCCAAATTTTGAAGGAAAATAAACACAACAAAAAAACCCACAGTTTAATAAATTTATAATTTTGCTAGAAATCGTCTCTATAAAGGCACTGAATTTATGGCTTATTACAACAAACAGTAACCCACTAACCCCCTTTTTTGTACTATGACTACAGGGGTTTTAACTGGCCACTTCAGCTTGAATGGTCCCTTAGTTTAGTATAAGTAGTTAGCACATATTCTATCTGCTAAATCTTGAATTTGGCTGTGACACTCTTAGTACCTTTCCCAGACCTGAAGAAGAGCTCCGTGTAACTTGAAAGCTTGTCTCTCTCTCTCACCAACAGAAGTTGGTCCAATAAAAGATATAACCTCATCCACCCTGTCTTCCTAATATCCTGGGACCAACATAGCTACAATATTTCATATGATAACATCTTTATTTACTGCACGTGACGATTTTTATGTTGCAAGGAGATTTTGTTCCTGTTTGGTCTTGACTGAGGGAACACTTAAATTTCTGTAGTATATACATAGTTCCTGTGACTGAGAAGTAATTGCTACTCAGTGAAATCTTAGGGTGCCGTCCATGTTAGGGTTTTTTAGTTCTACGGCCCTGAAGTTGCCAGCAGTAGCAATTAGCTGTTCATCATTTAGAACAGATTTGGGGGAATGGGTTTGAGTAGAAATGCTGAATAATAAAAGTAAAAAGTAATCAATAGAAATACTCTGTCCGTTTAGCATTTACTCCCAGAAGATGCTTTGGGAAAAATTCCATGAAGTAGCTACAGTAAACTATATGTCTCTGACTTAGCTACATCAGCTTTGAGCTCTGGCAGCAATTAAAGTCATCACAGAAGTGCTCTGAACATACCAGGAAGTATATACTCATTCACCCATGACTATAATTGCTTCAAAAGAGAGTGAAGAATGTGTGTTTTAGACAACATTTGTCAAAGCTTATTGGATAATTACTGAGCATCTTAAAAATAATTATAGATGTGTGAACAGATATATACTTGCCTGAAACTATTAATTTGAATGGAAAGGTGTCACATTAAGAAAATATTACACATTGTTTAATCTTCAGTCAAAACCTTTTTACATTAAAAATATTTGTCTTTGATCAAATAAATGCAACATATTCAGTTTTAGTCATCATGAATATTGTGTGGCAAATCCACAAAATCCAAGTTATTCAAGTTTACGGGTGATATTCCAGCTATTTAATTTACACAATGCCTTAGAATGTTCTGATTTTCTGCTGGTATCATATTCTAAAGATTCCATCCCCTTCCTTCCCCCCAATATTTAACAATAGAAAATCCTGGTACAAGTACTTGTCTGAATTTCCTCTGAAGCTCAGACACCAATTATTACTGCATTTGCATAGTTTATGACACCATTAAATTACAACCCTGTACATGCTATAGTGCCATCTATAATCTTATATTTATCTATCATATCAACACTCTGGCTACAATGCCCTATCGATGTCATCATATTCCATTCAGTAGGATTGGGAGCTGTCTTTAGGGTGTCAGTAGTAATAAACAAAAGCGTGAACTATTGTAGCTTTATTTGCTTTTTACAGCCATGAATCCCTGTTCAAAGCAGTAGAAAAATGCTATTCCCATGCAAGTTCACTAGCTTTCAAGCTAGATGAGTCAAGAGGGAAGATAGTGTATTTTTGGAGTATATGATGATGTTAGCCAGATCTACACCAAAGGACCTTTACAACTAATTAAATATACCAGAAATCAGAAAGTAAAGAGATAAAATAAAAACAATCTCCTAAATTACCAGGATATTTCATAGATTAAAATATACATAGAAAAGATCATACAAAACACAAAACTAATTCTGATTCATTAATCTTCCTCCTTCCCCATCTGAATAATTATTCCTATGAGCTAGCTATAAAATACATAGTTTAATCACATGTAGAACTTGGCTTTAAGTCCCTGTGAGCAAGGGACTTCACTCTGAAAGGTGTCTCATTTCCAGCATGAAAATTCTGCCATTCAGACATAATCAGCCAAACCAAGCAAGAACAATGTTCTGCATTTAAAAGGCTTAATCATTCAGAAAACATTCAGAGACTGCAGAGGTTTAGTAAATAAAAAAAGTTTTTCAACTGTCGTGCCTCTTTCGCAAGGAAAATCTCTCACAAAAAAACTTGAAAAAGTTGAAGTAAAAAAAAACAACAACTTCCACAAAGTTTCAATATAAACTGAAAGAACAATTCCAAGTTACTAAAGCATCTAATGTTTTAGTGGAACACACCAAGTTAAACTTGAGGCTCAATCCATTGAACTATTTTCTTTGTTTCTGTATATTTATTAACTTAAGTTAATAAGTAAGCATGTAGGGGGAAAGTCTGGAACATTTCAGTTCAAAGTAACAAGAGCATCACTTACCTAAAAATAGGTCTTTGGAGATGCTTTTTCTTGATTGTAACACAATCATCCATTTAAAGGGGGGGGAATGACTTCTTCCTGAAAATAACTCCAAAAAACCCAGCGAGTAATCTGGAAACTTGTTCTTAGCTACTGTGCTGCAGAGAGCACACAGAATGAATTTTTGGTGCTGGGGAAAGACTCCCTCCCTCTCTTTGACAGTTGAGCAAAAAAGGGCCATAGAGGCCACATAAGACAGGCACGTCTGTGCACTACCAAACCGTGCAGGCTATGCAAAAACACTGGAGTCAAGTTGATCGAAGCAGGGAATTGTACTGGATTCCTTTCAGCTGTGGAAAGAAAATGTGAAACTTTGCCAAGTGTTACCCAGGTAAAAATGTGTTAGAGTATTCCAGCCATGAGAACACTTCTTGCACATGCTGGTCAAAGTCTTAAATGCAGTCTCTCTCGCTCTCTCTCTCTCTCTCTCTCTCTCTCAAACACGCTGTTCCGAGGCTCAAACTTTTTCTTCAAAATAAAAGTTGTGCAGCTGCCTCAACATTCCCATGCGAGTACCTTCAGAAAGTTTGTTATGCTAAAAGAACTGTATACAAATTAATGAAGACTGATGGATCTCGTTTGTGGGGCTGGCTCCACTTCAAGAGATCGTAATTATTTTACAATCTGGCTTTTATTCACTCTGAATGATGTGTGGATAATAACTATGCAAATTGAAGCACTACTCATAATTTTTGGCACTCATGACCTAATAACCTACAGTTGGCTGAAGCAGCGTATGGTGTTTGCAGCTGGTGGAACCATTACTACACAAAACCAGACCTTCCCTACGTGAGCGAGGAAAAGAAAGACTGCTGAGTTCAGTTGACTACACTAATGCACCACCACTGTATGTACCAAAAGACTTCAGAGGATTCAAACAGATGAAACAAGATGCTAGGAGCTGACTGACATCAAACTAGCATAAATCAGGAGGAACTTAAACGGTGGTAATGCAATTAAACTGGGGTAAGTGATATGGTAAAGAGGCCACAAAGAAAGCCATTGTAATTTTATTTTTTGTGACCTTAAGATTGATATCACACATGATTAAATTATACAATGTAACAAAACCAAATTAAATCTGGAAGGTGCCATAAATACAGCAGCACAACCAAATAGCAGGATAAGTCATGCTGAGATGTGTCCTAGATTTTTTTTAAAAAGTGTTTAGGTTAAAAAAAACAAAAAAAAACACGTTGCATGTTAAAAATTATGAATTCTGCAAAATTCCCATGAAAGAACAATACATATAATCAGTAAGAAATACTATTTAGGTTTTTATACTGCTCCCATCACAGTGGTATCTGAGCAATTTAGTGCTCGCTCTCTTGTTGTGCAGGCTTCCTAGTAAAATCTCAAACATTCCCTTGAAAGACATCCCCTTGAAATCTCATCTACCGCTCACTGGCAACCACTTCTTCCTTAGACTCTTGCAGAGCAATTTTCACAGACACACATGGCACGTAAGCGCTTATTTCCCATTGACTTTTCATGGCATTTAGGCACCTAGCTACCATTAGTGCCTTTGAAAATTTCCTCCTAGATTGGATATTTCTTGTTTATAAAGCAGATCAGTAGTGTGAGGTGGGTTGGCCAGAGAACACACAGAAACTGATCCCCTCACTATGAAAGATTCTGTTTCTGCGTTAGCTGAATAATTTAAGCAGCAAATTTCTCTTATTGGAGAAAACCTAAGAATATCTGCTGAGATCTTGGTCAGTCTTGCAGCCACCTAAAAAGGTCATACAGATGGCTCTTTCCAGTCATTTACCGTAATGCAGTATTTTCTTCTATAGTTAGACCCAGATGTAGAGAGGAGTATGGAATCCTCGGAGATCAACTAGACACCCTGTAACTTTGCATTAAAATCCAGCTCCCTAAAATTCTCCCCCAAGAGCTATAGCCCTGGACCACCCTGTCGGGGACAGGGTCACATTGTGGAGGGGGATTCATTTCAGATGGAATGAGTATAATTTACTTGTGAAATGCCTGTGTGGCTTAGAAAAGAATTATGCCACAATGAGTTCATTCCCCAACCCCAACAACATGTGTGGAGGAACTTCAATGAGATCAGAGAAGGGACAGATTGTCACCAGAGTGGCAGGGCCATCCTCCAAGTTCAGCAACTCCCACCTGCGTCCATCAGGTAAGGTTGGCCAAAAAATGTGTCAAAAATATTTGACAGAAAATTTAGATTTTGATTTAAAAACATCTTTCATAAGAACTGTCTGCTTTCCATGGAAAATTTAAATTTTGTGGGTGGATTAAATAATAAATATTATTGTTATTATTAATAAATACAATAAAAATAATAGAGGAACATCCAAAACCCAAAAAATTTCCATTTGAAAATGCCACTCTGATGCCTCATGGAAGTTGTAGTTCAACTGCCTCATGTTACCATTCTCCTCTATGCAACTGGACCTCATCTCCCATGATTCATCACAGACAGGGACTCCCTTTGTGCAATCCAAAGCCTCACCGAGAGAGGAGACCATGGTGTATCATCAGAGATGTAGTCCTGCTAGGAAACCAAACCCATAGGGGAGAATGGTACCTTGGTAACATTTCCAAATTGTATATTTCAGTTTTCATTTCAAAGTTTTTGACAAAGATGTTCAGTTTTTTGATTTTTCACCGAAAAGTCTAAATTTTCCACAGGGGAAAAACCCCCAAATATTTTCTGACCAGCTCTATCCATTAGGTTTTATGCTCCCTCACCTACCTGCTTCCACATCATTAGATGCAAAAATTTGGATTTAGCTACTTAACTATAAGCATCTGCATTTGACATTTTGGGCTTTAATCCATTGAGTGTCATAGTTTTTGTTTAGCATCCATAGGAATTTACAGGTGTTAAAAACTTCCCCATATTGTTCACTAAGTCCAATAGATATAATTGGAATTAGATTTTTTTAAAGTCTATTTTCTGGAATAATTAACAATAGCAATGGATTTCTACACTCATTTTTAAAAAAAGCCCACGTCTGAAATAGAAAAGATTTAAATGAGATTTATTACGAGAATACCATCTCATCTTTCGCTTCAGTACTTTGCCACAGATTCTGTTTAATCAATGCATAGCGGAAGTCAGTCTTTAATACGTAAATGCAAAAAATATTAGAATAGTCAATCAGTGGTACTGTACCTTGCACAGTCTTTAGCAAATGTGTAGGTGGATATGCCATGTGCACAGGGAGTGAAATTCACTCCACCTGCACAAAGCCTGAGTATTCGACTTCTATGTGGGGAAGGAAATATGGAGGAGCTAGGGAGGTGAAACTCACCTACCCAATCTAGGGTCACCGTATGGGGCTGCCTTGCTGTACTTGAGCTAGAATAGTAGTCACAGCCTGTCCTCGCTAGTTGCACTGGGCTCCTGGGATACATTAGGATCCACAGCCCCTCGGCTGGCCTGCTCCGAGACATCCCCCAGACTGTACCTAACTGGTCCTTCTGCACTGACGTTGCATAGCCATGCAGCTGGTTGTCCTCTGGCACAGACCCCTTGTCACGTTTAAGTGACATGGGGGACTTTGTGCTAGCCCTGCATGCCAAGGGTAAACTTTATTCCAAGTGCAACATACTCAACATGACATTTGCTATATCGCACTACTGTCCATAAATGTTTTAGGAATTCAATTATAGCTACCCATATTCTTCAATAGGATCAAGCCACAGATCGGATTCATGATGTTTTATCACCCAACAGCTCTACTATGTTTGCATTAAGCTTATAGTACTCAAAGTACACACATGTGTAGGACATCCTCAATTTATTTCTGTGTGTTGATGTTAGCAAATGGAAAAAGACATTCTGAAACTTAACCTAATGACCTCCCCAACTTTGCGCAACTAGGCAGTACGGTAGATAGGTGTGACTCATCCAGGCTCTGGATAGAAAAGTTTGCAAACTACTTACGATTGCAGTATATGTGGTAAAGGTGTCTAAGATCTGGCTTTCTTTTTCACCTTTCATAAATATGAATTATACAATTCTCACTCACAGACACACAGACAGAGCAGAGGCTTATATCAAAGCCATCACGTAAGACATTTAATTTCCCTGCTAAGACTTTCCTGCTCATACAGGAGCACAGCGGCTTTGGTTTATGGGATTTCAAAACCCTTTATTCTTGTTTTTTGTTTCAGATTTGCATAAGCCTAAATATTCAAAGCAAAGCTCCACAGAAATTGGTGCAACTATTTCATAATGAGACCTGTGAACTTGGCTTTTACAGCCTCGTGAGCTCCCTGCTGCCACCTTGTGTGGAAGGAACCTGATGTTCTGCAAGCCTGCCCCATCATCCTAATTGTGGGGCTGTTTGGGGAACAGGAAGTCATCGTCTACCATACTCTGGAGGAGAGGGGAATGACAAAGTGGCTCCCTGGGATCCCCAAGTGCCAAAGGCAAGAATCTTTGGGTGGGAAGGTGAGACTGGGACCTGGAACCCAAAACCAGAGTCACCAGATGGTGATATTACAGTCTTACCTACTATATCTATTTAACAGACTGCATAGGCAGTCAGAGAAATGCCTGTAATTTTGTGGTTCAGTTCTTTTTAGAAGAGGAGCATACACAAGTAAAGTCTATTTACTATCCTAACCTATCTCATGCTCAGCCAGTTCTTAGGTGTAGAGCTGGTGAAAATTTACTCCAGCAAGGAAAACCACATTATTATACGATCAGGAAGCCTGTAAGTGCAGAAGCAGCCTGAGAAAAGGCAAGTGGCCATGATTAGGATGTTTGACGGTGTCCAGTTACCCAGGATGAACTGGGAAAGGATGAACCTTCCTGACGGGGGGCAGAAGTTCTGAGAGCATGCAGCAGTCCTTTGAAAGTGCTCCCTTAAATCCACAGATCAGGGGAAACAATGCAATTAGCTGCTAATGTGGGTCCGGGAGAAAGCTAGATACATTTTAATACATATATTGTAATAGACCAAGTGGTCTATCAGTCGATTTGATAAATGTACCTACACAAAAGCTAAATCAACACCCACAATATGTCATTTTCTAACAAAAATGCAAGGTTCAAGCTTTCAGCCACTTTTGCCTCTCCTGGATTCTAGGGCTGCTAGAGCTCAAGATTGAATTAACAGTGAAAATGTCTCACACCCACCACCAATATATTGCTTGTTTTTGGAGTCAAACAACTTGGTGTTAACAGGCACTGCAACGTGCAGGGACAAGCAGGACTCAAACTGACTGTAATCAGACATGGCAAAAGACAGAGGCACCATCAGTGTCTCTCTGAATTTCAAGTTATTCACGCTGGGAATGACAGTGAGAAACAACCAAGTTCTAGTGTATCTAGTACCAACTAGCCAAAAAGACAGAGTAACATTTTTTTGTGTCTAGGCAACTTAGCCTAGGTCCCTTTTACTTTTTTCTTTCTTTCTGTGGGAAAGAGGCCCTTTTGAAAAATTTACCCATAAGGAAAAAAATATCAAGTACTAGGTCATGGATTAAAGCAGTTTCTTGGGGAACACAACAAATACTACAATCAACACACTTCAAAGCTGGGCCACATCTACACTTTACAACCATTGTTACTACCCACCCAGCCACCCTGAACAAGGCAAGAATTAGAATTTCTCCCAGTGGTTTCTTGCCAGTCTATATCATGATACATTATAGATTATTTCAAGTGAGCGAAGCTCACTGAAAATCTTTTGATATCTTGAACCAGAACAGCATTCTTTTCCAATCAATATTTGTCTGTCTTCAAACTAACTACATACCACTGTACTCAACAAGGATAACGATAGTCTATTCATTTCCTTGGAACCCACCTGCAACTTGCTGTAGGACCCAATCTTGTTCCTGTCTGATCACGAGGGCCATTGAAAGGTGGTGTATGTTTGGTGCCAAAAGCCTGTTAGAGTTAGCTACAATTATGTGGTAATGAGGAGCGGGGCCCAGATTCCAGGGCAATACGCTGTAAAATATGCACCGTTTATGCTCCTGCTGACGCCAGTGAAGATGGACTATTGAAGTCAGTCACTTGTCAGTGTGAATAACTTTTCTGAAGAACATTTTCATTACTTTATTTTTATTTATTAGGATTTTGTCAGTTTTCATTAGGATTTTATACTTGGCATTTTTAGTGGTGAGGAAAAGTAAGGGGAGGGAGGAGTTGGAGGGGAGAGGCAGCGGGAAGGAGAAAATTCCTTTGGGATTTAGGATGCTAAAATAGTTCTGGGATACACAAGTCAAAACTTGGCATTCCTGGCTCTGAGCCAGTGCAATATTATTATTGGCCATGGTGGACAAAATTTCAGTCTTTACTGGAATACATTATAATTGTTTTGCCATATGCTTTCTAAATACATACATATAATGATGTCTGTATACTGAACATTATAACTTCGAAGTAAAGATGTCATCTTGTTAAAGGGTCAGAAAATATCGCTGATTCAGAACAGACAGGCTACAGAATATGAAGTTAAAATAATGCTAATAATAAAGATACTGATTACAACATAAAATGACAGTATCACTATGTAATACCATTTTTGAAAGAACAAAGAATTTAAGGGTTCCCCCCAGAGGTAATATTGACACATACGATACATCTAATGGCAGAGTGGGGAAATGGCCATATTGCACAGAAATAACCTTTTCAATAACAGCCAAATGCTAATGAATCTAAAGGGAAGAAGGCAAAATTAAAGAGAAGAAATTGATGTGTTACTACTGTGTATGGTGTCCCGCAATCACAGTACATTGTTTCTGCCCCTTTTACAGTGGTCACCATTTGAAAAACTAGCCAGCTGCTACTACCAACAATAATGGGCATAGCTGTGAGCTGTGAGCTGCTCCAGCTCTTTTTGATGGGATAGATTGAGATATTAAGCACCATACTAGCTAAGTATTTGTACAATTTGGGTTCATAGGTAACTAAATAGCTACCTCAATATTTACAGTATTCCCTTTAGTAAATAAGGAAATTTAAGTAACACTGCCAGTACTAACACATATTTAAGGCAAAACTGGCTAGCTTTTCAGGGTAACTACAGTACAAAACATTCTACAGTGCATTTGGCAAAACACAATAAAACAGATCAGATCATGACTGATGTGTGACATACAAGCAAAGACCAAAAGACTGTCCAGCATCACAAAAAACACTGGGTTAAATCACTATGAAAAAACAAAGTTTGTCAGGAAAAATGAGAACGCCAAGAACTCCCACCTCAAGCATTAAGTTAGAAAGCAAAGAAATGTGAGTCAGTTCACGTACATTGGTAGTCACTTGCCAGCCAATGGAGATGTCCATAAGAAAATAATGTCACAAATTAGCAAGGCAGTAGCCTATCTTAGACAAGATTATGGTTACTGAAAAATCTACAGCTTAAAGACTGAACGACAAATCTTCAACTTAATTGTTATTTCCATCTTAATATAGTGATGTGAAAGCTGGAAATCCACTAAAGGTACAGCTAGACATCAAGAGGCTTTCAAAGGCAAATACCTCAGGAAAGCCCTAGGTAAGAAATGGAATGAAATTATAACAAATGCCAAGATGCGTCAGAAAGTTCAATGACCCCTTATCTCTACAGTTATCCAGAAAAGAAGATGGAAATATTGGGGACACATTAAGAATGAAGCCAGAGCATGTGCCATGGCATCTGGAAGAACATGCAAAAGGGGCTGGCAGGAGGAATTCCTCCATCGAGCAGTATTCAGAGGGGAAAACCACTTATGGGACTTAACATAGAAGACAAGCAAAAAGCAGCTCAGGAAAGATAGCTATGGAGGAGCCTTGTTTGTTCTATAAGCAACATTTGTTGGTGCAGAAAGGATTCAGATTCAGAGATCAGTGATGCTAGCACCAAACCAAATTATAGGGTCTCACTTTTAAACAAAGTTGAGAGTCCTCTTTCACATCAGTTCTCACTCTACTTGGCAGGAGTTCCCAGCTGAAACACCTATATCACTTGTCTTATCAAGTCCATAGATTACTATCCTTAACCAAGGGTCCAAATCCTTCAGCCCGTGGTTGTAGTTGAGAGGGAAGTTATGCCTGAAGTAGGAACTTCAGGTAAAGGATATTAAACAATCCGTTATATCACAGTGATGCCATAGCAAGTAACATGGGAGAATTACATAATCCTTTCTATTTAGTGGTACATGAAAAATTCAAAGCACACGAAAGTATGTCTAACATTTTAGATAATTTCTCTTCAGATAACTTGCTATAGGATCTTATTTCACCGCTTGATTTGAGACTAACATTTTTAGAGCCAACAATCACTGCCTCAAATTTTTAAAAAAATGCATCTGTGACCCATCTGGGACTAATCTGAGTTTCACTGGATAAAATTCTCTTTTCTGCACAGATACTGAAAAGTTCTGCTTTTAATCATCAAATTTCCAGCATCTAGTTGACAAACATGGGAGATAGCTGGAAAAGTATGCACACATTTTACCAGAGAACAGATGATGATCTGAGAGTTGCTGCTAGAGTGTCTTTTCTGGCAACTCTTTGTTCTTTGGCCCCGCTGCCACTACCAAGGAATGGCAATCAAAAAAGAAACAGCAGCAGAAACTCTAAATGTGAATGAGCCTTCTAGTGAAACTCACTCTCTGGAACAGCATCACTAAGAACAAACATCAGAGCATTGTCACCTTGCTTGTTTCTAAAAATTAATTTAGACACCTTGAAAGCTGCCATTACTACTTTTTGCAGGCCTATGAATAGTGGTAAATTGACACAAAGGGTCCAACCCCACCCTCAGATATGTGATATAACCATAAATGAACATAAATCCAGTGCGTGACTATAAAATCTGTACGTATATCAACATTTTGATCACACCCATCTTTCCATTCAAAAGTATTCTTAAGACATATTGAACACTAATGATTTTAAAAAGAATTTCTCTATCTTGGCTCTTGCATGGGCCCTGTGGTTGGTTCCCAAATGCAGGCACTGCACAGATTTTACATCTTTCATTTTACATTTGAAATAATATATCACTTTTGTTGTATTAACAAGTCAACACCTCCTACCTCTTATTCAAATCTCTTTAAAGCCCACTTCTGTCATGTTGCCAATAAGAAGTGATCTTGGAATAATTGTGGGTGACAACAACTGGTATTCTCTCTTGGGTTTTCAGGTGCATTTATTGTGTCCCTTTAAGCCTTGAGCTTGCAAATGACTGCATGCGGGCAGATCCCATCACCATCTGTAGGAACAGGTCCTTAGTCTGTAAGCCCTTGAGGGCAGGGACTGGATCTATTTTTGTACAGTATACAGCACTGGATACACTGTCCACATTAAATAAGTTATTGGAAATCATTAGTGTGAATTTGTTCTGCTAAATTTGAGTAAGTATTCTTAATTTCAGTGGACCTAGGTCTCAGATACACTAAGGCCCCTTTATATCACTCTGGTAGCATGTGTTTTTACCCACTTTACAACTCCCTTCACACTACTGAATGGGGTAAAGGGGCCTTAGTGTAAGTGAGAATCAGGTCCTGCAGCTTCCAAACCCAAGTGATATTTACATAGTATATTCAGACATATTCCTCAGCGCATCCCTATCTGGCAGTTGTTCTTTACAGTAGCAGCACTGGTGACAAGTAGGCACCATGCAACCTCTGATGACAGTGGTGTTGCCAGGTGACTCATCCTGCTATGGGGTGGTTGGTTGGATAGCAGGCTCCTCTGGTGTGGGTTTGGGGATCCCTTAGGAATGGCTCCCTTTTTATTCCTGAAGTGCGCAAGTCTCCCTATCTGCTTTTGTGGAGGAGCAAGTATCCCTTGGCACATAGGAAAAGGAAGGCTAGGATGAGATGGTTTCACCTGGCTGGTGTGGGGGTTCTAGGGCAGGTAATGGGTTTCTAGGCTCCCTCCCATTTCTTCAGATTCCAAGCAGGATGGAGAGGGACAGGCAGTCACTAGCTGGGGAAAGCGGCAGGCTGCAATCTCAGTAGAACTCTCACTCAATGCAATAAAGCTCAGCCCCATATCTTCCATATGCTGGAGCAGCTGCTGGATGAGGGGGGACTACATGGTGCACTCCTAAAAGTGCAGCTAGGCACAGAAGAAAAGTTCCCCTTGTAGTAGCTGCCATGTCTGCATCAATGGTGGGAGTGCCTACTGCTTGAGTAAGCAGCAAACAGCTCAGTTCCAGCCTCAGAGAGGAACAATAATTTTAACAGGCAGGGCAGGCCTTAGTATTTTGGGGTGAGCTGTGTGTTCCAATGGCTGGCATCTCCTCCCTCAACATAACTAATTGCTGTCCACCATGATCAGACCATGCACAGAGCTATCTTGAGGATTAGGGTGAAGGTGCGAGACAACTGTTTGGAATATACCTCAAACTTAACTGACTAACATAAAAATATGGTCGTGAGTGAAGGGGGAGGGGAAATCTTCAGGATTCTCCAGCCTCCTGCTGCAGAAATGGAGCCTAGCTGCTTCTTATCGTCAGTCCTCCCAAAAGGATTATATTTTCAGGCTACCTTCACAAGGAAAAGGCCTAGAATCTTCCTTGAAATGAAGGCTGATATTTCTCCTTCCTGGAGACCCCAGGGAAGCTCTCTCATGAAAGGGTTCCAGCTGACCATGCTTGTGTTCATCACCGATGAGTTCCTTAGGACAAATTCCTAAACTCTGTCCAGGGTCAGTATTTCCCTGGTCTAATCAATCATTTTAGTGCATCAGTGCACAAAAAACAGGCCATAACTCTCACCTTTTTGAGACGGTTCGAACATTTGCAAGCAATGAAAAATAAAGGACCTGACCAGAGAAAGTTAAACATACCAAACATGTTTCAGTTTATAAACAATGAATGAGTCATTGTTTCCTTCATTCTCTCCACTTGGATTTCTTGCTCGTTTTTCCCCTCTTGGAAATCTTTGTTCATTCATATTTTCAGAATCACATTTCAGAAAATCAATGTCTGCATTGTTTTAACCACACACTGAATGGGATTACTTAAATGAGCAGATTTCATAGCTTCTGGAAGAGAGCATGCTGTACCAGCACCCCTCTATGATGCAGGCTAATTAAGCTTGTTCTTGTCTCCTGCAGCTTTTAATGTGGGTAAAATATAATTGGTTTTATTACTCATACTTTTATTTTTCATATGAATTTAGTGCTCATATAAATTGTTAGATTGACAGTCTCGGAGAATGGAGACTTTTGCTTATCCGGCAAACAGGTACACAGTAACAGTGCAAACTTCTCTACATGGCCCATCAACATGCCTCGTCCCTAGTGCAGATCAACATTTTTCTGACAGTTTTCCCATCAATAAACAGACTTTTTAAAAAAAAAAATTAAAGTTTTAATGAAAAAATAAGAACTTTATTCACAAAAACATTTTAATCAAAACTGTATTGATATTTTTATCAAAATCACTGGAAATTCTTCATTTACCAAAAACCCATTTTTCAGTAAGAAATCAAGTTTCTGTATATGAAAAATGATGATGATGATTTTAAAACCAATTTTAATACACATTTATTTTTAACCAACTTCTTAAAATCAGAGTGATAAATGTCCAATAACAAATGGGTTCATTTCAAACCCTACAAAAATGAACTGTGGAATGGTTAGAGTTCCTAGTCCTCCACAGTTACCAGAGAAGACCAGTATACATCTTATGCCAGGGAGCTTAATAAATGGAAGCCTTTCCCAATCAGGGTGTTCTCGTTGTACTGCTTAATGCATGGCTCTGTGTGTTTATGTCCTCACACTACATGGTGTCAGAAATGAGTGAATCCCTTCTTCTAAAGAAAGAATAAGGAAGAGAGACCTCCAGATTGCCAGAGTGGTGAGTGGGAAAATGGAAAAATCAAGGAGACGACCTATGAAAATGGCAGCAGGAAGGAGGCAGAGCCCTGTCTCAATGCAGCAATGGAGCCCATAATACAAGTGACTCTGTTAAAGAAGTTTGATTTTGACAACTCAGACAGCTGGCCTTGGTGGATCCAGAGATTTCAACAATTCTATACGGCTTCTGGCTTAATACAAAAAGGACCAGACACCAGGTAAATGCCATGATATATGCCATGAGCGATGCTGATGATCACATCTGTGCTGTACCTCTCACTGAGGAGGGAAAATAATACACCAAAGTGAAAGAAGCTTTTGATGCCCATTTCATAGGCAGACAAAATATTATATATGAAAGGGTCAAATTTAATAGAAGGTGCCAGGAAGAAGGGGAAAAAACAACTGAGGCCTTTATTACTGCAGTTCATAGTCTTGCTGTACGTTGAAAATATCGAACATTAAAAGACAAGGTAGTTGTTGGCATAAGACACACCAATATTAGCACAGCTTCAGAAAGATCCAGATCTCACATTAGCGAAAGCTATAGCAAAAGAAAGAAAGACAAAGAGAAAGAAACAGCAATGTGACTTACAACACAGGGGAGACCGTATCAGACAACACTGACACAATAAACAGAAAAGAACTGTGAGAAGAGCAATCTTAAATTTATATACATAAGAATAGCGAATCAGAGCATGGGATGCCAAAGAACCTTAATATGTGGGAAGAAGGGAAAGGTGCAGAAGATATGGCAAGACGCCACAGCTGGCAACAATGTCAAAAGTGGCAGAAATTATCAGATGCCACAAAATGAGACATTTTGCAATAGCATGCAGATCACCAAGAGTAATGGAAAAATATAAGAGGGAATGTTATCAGATGACAATGAGTCCATAGTTTTAGGGACTATTTCCTCAATAGAACAGACAATACCTTGGTACACATGCATGAATCTCAACAGTTGAAACCTTAAATTTAAAACTGATATTCAGGCAGCAGTCACTGCAATTCCAAAAAAAATATCATTGCAGATCTCCATCCCAAGATCTGTGAAGACCACATATAATTGTATGTGGAGCTAGCAATACTACATTTGACGTTTGTGGCCAGTTTCTTGGGAAACTGGAGAAATGATGGAAAGTTCTTAAAAAAATGTGAAATACAAGGGCTAACAACACCCCTACTAAGGCTGGCAACAATAAAAGGATTACACCTAATAGAGAAACTGAAATTCGTAAGTGGCAAAAAGCAAACTAAACAAGATACACCTTCACAGGGCTATGAATGCTGTTGAGAGAGTAAAAATTAGAAACCGGTGCTATTAATGACTCACTTTACCTGAATCCCAAGACATTTCTTGTGTAAGACGACACCTGGAAATGAAAGCTCATTTTGGGAAATTCCTACCAAAATTTAGCTCATCTAAAAAACCTGTGAGGGTCACAACATGTGGATCTGAGGGAGACAACAACCACATTTAGTAAAATAAAAATTACTGACAGCTCCACCTGTTTCGACACAATAGCTAGTAAACTACCCAACAACAGTAGCAGCTGGTGCATCTTCATATGGTTTAGAAGCAGTGCTCACAAAAGCAGCCAGAAAGAGAACTGTTGCATTCATATCCAGAAGCCTCATAGAAACCAAGCCATGGTACGCTCAACTGGAAAAGGAAGCATTAACAGTCCTTCGGGCATATGAACAGCTCAGGGCCTATCTGTTCAGCTTAGATTTTAATACAGAAAAATCACAAGCCCTTAGTGCCATCACTGGGTTTAAAACCATTGGCTGACCTTCAACGTAGGGTTCAAAGATTTCAACTACAGCTGATGTGATTTACTTTCGAGACTGAACACCTTCTAAGGAAAATATTTGCTGCTATGAGTGCTAGCTATAGCCCTGATTAAACAGCCACCAACAAAAGAAGCAGCAACTTTAAAGAAAGATGTCTAAGTTCACACTGACCATGTCTTGGCAGCAAATCTGGCATCTACCAGATGACTTCTGCAAATTAAAGGTAAACAACTAAAGGACGAGACTTGCCAAAAAACTAACTTAACTCTGCCAAAGAAGGTGGGGTCGAAAGAGTCAATTTCCAACAGACCTATTACCACTCTGGCAGGGCCAACCAAAATGACCTTCACATAGCTGATGGCCTGCTTCTGAAAGGATAGCACATTTTTATCCCTAGGGTACTTCAGAAAGACATGCTTTCTAAAATCTACAAGGGACACCACAGTATAAACAAGTGCAGGGCATGAGCACAACAACTATCTGTATGGTGGCCCAGTTTGAGTAGGTTATAGAATTGCTGATCCTCCACAGTTACTAGAGAGGACCAGGGTATGTTTTGCATGGAGAGCTTAATAAATTAGAGGAACTTCCCAGTCCAGGAGTTTGTTAGGTACTGCTATGTTCTTTGTGCTTATGTCCTCACTCTACAGGAACCAATTTTGAAAAGTTTTATTAAAATAATTTCCCCCATTTTGCAGGCAACTCTACTCATATCCAACTGGGAAGGACTCACCTTCTGGGGATGAGATGGTAGGTCAGGCTTCGTGCCTATTCAATTCCACTCTCTCTCTCTGCTGAAACTGACAAAGATGCCAAATAGTGTCAGTTGTGATGGTACTGGATTATGAGAGGTGGACACTTTTGGATTATGGATCAGAATTGACAATCCAAATTTATATAATATAAACCATTGAACTCCCTTTGATGTGATGTCAGATGTGAACCTTTAGCCTGGAGATGAAAGAATTACCAATCTCATGAGTTTCCTAAATCCTCCTTGTTAGACAGATTTAAAATATTATGCACTTACGTTTAAAAAAAAAATTGTAACAAAACCAAAAATTGCCATTGAATTTTTGCCCCTATATCAGTTACTTTGGCATCAGCTGCAACTTTGATAGATGTATTTTATTTACTAGTTTTCTTTCCTGCTCCTATCCATAATACACTTGGCACTAGTAATTAGTCCATTAGACGTCTCACTTTCACAGGCACCAGATTCATCCCTCCAAAAATGTTTTAAGATAGAAAGTATGTAATATTAAAGAGAGAAATCTCAGGGTATGTCTACACTTACCCGCTGGTTCGGCGGCAAGCAATCGATCTTCTGGGATCGATTTATCGCGTCTTGTCTGGACGCGATAAATCGAACCCAGAAGTGCTCGCCGTCGACTCCGGTAATCCTGCTCGGTGAGAGGAGTACGCGGAGTCGACGGGGGAGCCTGCCTGCCGCGTGTGGACCGCGGTAAGTTCGAACTAAGGTACATCGACTTCAGCTACGTTATTCACGTAGCTGAAGTTGCGTACCTTAATTCGAATTGGGGGGGTTAGTGTAGACCAGGCCTCAGTTAAGCTTCTTTTGTTATTAAAATGGTCATCAAACAGGTAGGACCTGATGAGACTAATTTGAAATTAATGATGTAAATAACCAAGCAGTGGATTTTTCATGATCTTGAGGCTGAAATCATTAAGCACAGAAATATGTATATTCATTAATGCTACTCTGCCATCATCCTGGCAATACAAACCACAAATTAAATTAACACACATCCAAGATAATAATATCCAGTCCAGTCAAACAATGAATACTACTAATGAATATATGATAAACTGATAATTTTTGCTCAAGCCTTGAGGTTGTTCCTTGGAAAATGTCAAGCATTTTGTGGCTCTGCTATTACCAGGTGATTGTCAGGAAGAAACAAGTTGGCTTGTTTTATTTTTATTTTTGCCAAGACAACATTTAACAAAACTGTTTTTGAAATAAACGAGCACATTACCTATCAGATACAGCACCATGTCTAAACTGTTCTATAACAACTAAAGCTGGGTGATCACAAGCACATTTACAGAAGCATTACTTGGGATATAAAAAGGAATCTCTGTTGGCCATGAACTTATCCCTTCTTACTAATATGCATGAGCATTTGTAGCAGAGTGCTTCGTACAAGTTATGCTTATGCATTATGGCAAGAGAAACAATACTGTCTGATTTACATGCCTGGTCACAACCAACCAATACAGCTCCAATTTGGAATACCGAGCATCAGACACTTGCAGTCAGCTGTTGCATTTAATCCCCTCTCCACCACCACCTTGCGCACACACTAATTCACAAAGCACACACTGCTCATGGATATTTAAGGTCTGAGTGCAAGCCCCTTACTCATATAACTAGTCCCATTGAAGTCAGTGGGAGTAATTTTGTGATGAAAGGGTTGACAGTCTGGCCCTTACGAAGATAGACAGACAGAAATGAAGCAGCTAAAATTATTAGTTATTTGTAGCAAACTGTTCACTCTGCTTTAATGACATCCATCTATTTGTTATCCTTAACTAATCAGAACATCTTTCTAGAGAAGAACATACATGGGCTTGCGTTAGGAATGAGCCATTCCCCATTCTTTTAGAGAAAAAGGTTTTAATGAGTCTTGCAATGAAGCTACTAGTATAGGCCAGCCCCCATTGTTATCACAATGTGATCTAGCACACTATTTAGCATGGTATCTACTCTAAGCCTCACAGTTAGACAACATCTCTAAAGCCTGGGTTAGATGATTCAATGGTTAAGACACATTAGTGCTTTCTACATTAGCGCTTCCATCACCACATTGGTGCTAGTGCTACAATGGGAGATTTCCCCAAAACTGTCAATGTAGACAGAGACCATGATAGCAGCTCCTGCTGTGAATATTAGTTTCAACCAAAGACTTGTTTCTAGCTCACCACGAGATGGTGGGAGACTGACCTAAACTGACTAGTTTCAAAACTTACTGCATGTCAGAGGACTCATATGATCTTATCTCATTCACCCGTGTCACTCCTCCCCCCATATTCCCTTACAAATAAGGTTCCAGTTAGAGATGGTCCAAATTGTAACGTTTTTATCCACATCTGAATTTCCAGGGATATTTGAGTCTGGAGTTTGGGGTTTAGCTGCAAAGTTTGGGGAATTTCATATCCAGAATCTCTGGGTATTCAGATCCTGAGCTTTGGTTCAGGTCCATCTGTAATAGGAACAATATTTCTGTTTAGTAATGATTTCAACCATTTGTTACCATGGGATACAATTGAATGAGCTTGCGTTTGGTGTCAAATAGATAGAGTAGTGGTGGAAGCACTTGGGGACCATTCTGAGCCAAAGATGCAAAAAATTAACCATAGGATACATGAATGGGAACAAGCTGGAGAATTTTCCATGAGTGGAAACAAGGGTTGAACATTTTACTGCTGCATCACATCCAGCATCTGTTAGCCTAGGGGCCAAAAGGCAAGAATACCCACATGAATGTACATTCTTGGCTCATGGCATGAAATAATATGCCAGCTAGCTCAGGGAAATATTTTTAAATAAACCATATTACCGGGGAAATGAAAATCTCCTGAAGTTAGATCAGATTAAGAACTGGTTAAGAGCAAATCTGATTTATTCATTTTAATGGCATTGTATGTGTGCGGTGTGTTTTGGTATGTTGGGTCTAAAAAAATAAATCCAAGAGTTTCCATAAAACTGTGCTTTGGCAATTATAACTACCCAATTAGAGTGGCATTAAGTTAACATTGCTGCAGCTGCATGAAAAAACAAATCTAAAGCTGGGAGACATAATAAGATATCGCATTTTCCAGAAGAAATATAACTAAGCTAGAAGACATTCAAAAGCCTAAATAACGTACTTTGTGCTTGCTGTCATTTCAGGAAGATGATAGGAAGTGTCAATAGTACATCAGTCACAACATCCAAGACACTAGCAGTCCTCTGGTTTTGTCTACAAATAATGGGCTTGATAGTGCCTGTAATGCACAGCCACGCATCCCGAGAGCAGCAGAGTCATTCTAGTAGAACACAAGATACTCCTCAGTGCATAGGGAGAATGCACCCAGCAAGCACTCTGCCTGGACTACAGCCTGCTCTGCTCCTGCACTAGTTCTGCTTAGAGGACCATGATCCCAGCCCTCCCTTTTCTCTTTGGTGCTCAGTGTGACCTTGGGGGAGTAGGGAGAGAGCAGGGACTAGAATTCCACCTGCTCCTTACATGGACCACACAAGGTGGGGACAGGAGAGGGAATCATTGGGCCCTTCCCACCTGCATAAGGGGCAGGCTGAACCTGAAGCAATGTTTTTTATTGCAGTGTCTTTTTGTAGAGATTCATTAGAAGGATTTAGAGCAGAGGTGGCCAACCTGTGGCTCCGGAGCCGCATGCAGCTCTTCAGAGGTTAATATGCAGCTCCTTGCATAGGCGCTGACACCGGGGCTGGAGCTACAGGCGCCAACTTTCCAATGTACTACAGGGTGCTCACTGCTCAACCCCTGGCTCTGCCCCAGCCCCCAACCTCACTTCACCCCTTCCCCTAAGGCCCCCGCCCCTTCCCGAGCCTGTCGTGCCCCACCCCGTGAGCCTCCTACACACCACAAAGCAGCCGGGAGGCGAGGGATGGAGGGTTAGGTGCTGACTGGCGGTGCTGCTGGCGGGTGGGAGACACTGGGGCATGGGGGGAGCTGACGGGGAGCTGCTGACAGGTTACTGTGGCTCTTTGGCAATGCACATTGGTAAATTCTGGCTCCTTCTCAGGCTCAGGTTGGCCACCCCTGATTTAGAGAATAAGCTGTTTCCAGGCAGATTGTGTAAATGATTCCGATTGCATAATTAATTAAGGGAAGGTAGGAGGAGCAGGGAGAAACACAGAGCTCTAATTTCTCATCGCCTCCCACAATTCCTTGAAGCTTAGTGCTGGACTTTCTCTGCGTAAGCTTAATAAAGCCCATGTAAATTAACCCATCTGTTAGACTGACACTATTTCATAGATTCCTAGATTCCAAGGCCAGAAGAGACCATTGGGACAATCTAGTCTGATGTCCTGTGTAACACGAGCCACAGAACTTCCCCAAAAATAATTCCTAGAGCAATGCTTTCTGAAAAGCATCCAATCTGGTTTTAAGGATTGTCAGTGATTGTGAATCCACCACAAACCTTGGTAAATTGTTCCAATAGTTAATTCCTCTCACCATTAAAAACGTACATCGTATTTCCAGTCTGAATTGGTCTAGCTTCAACTTCTAGCCATTGGATGTGTTATACCTTTCTCTGCTAGATTGAAGAGGCCATTATTAAATATTTGTTCCTTATGTAGGCTTATGTTCCTTATGTAGACTGTAATCAAGTCACCCCTTAGCCTTCTCTTTGTTAAGCTAAATAGATTAAGCTCCTTGAATCTATCACTTTAAGGCATGTTTTCTAACCCTTTAATCATTCTCATGGCTCTTCTCTGAACCATCTCCAATTTATCAGTATTCTTCTTGAACTGTTAACACCAGAACTGAATGTAGTATTCCAGCAGCTGTTCTAAGTGCCAAATACAGAGGTACAATAACCTCTCTACTCCTACTCGAGATTCCTGTTTATCCGTCCAAGCATTGCATTCACCCTTTTGGCCACCATGTCACATTGGGAGCTCATGATCAGCTGATTATCCACCAAGAACCCCAGACTTTTTCAGAGTAACTGCTTCCCAAGATAGATTCCCCTATCCCATACGCATGGCCTACATTCTTTGTTCCCAGATGTAAACATTTACATTTAGCCATATTAAAATGTATATTGTTTGCCTGAGCCCAGCTTTCTAAGAGGCCCAGATAGCTCTATCAGTCACCTGTCTTCTTCAGTTTCTACCACTCCCCTGATTTTTGTGGTAGAAAAAAATCACCTGCAAACTTTATCAGTGATGATTTTGTGTTTGTTTTCTTCCAAGCCATTAATAAAAATATTAAGTAGCGCAGGGCCAAGAACGGATCCCTGCGGGACTCCACTAGGAGCACACGTGCTCAATAATGATTATGTGTTTACAGCTATATTTTTGGACCTAGCAGTTAGCCAGTTTTTAATCCATTTAAAATGTGCCATATTAATCTTTCTAATTTTTTTAATCAAAATATAATACAGTACCAAGTCAAATTACAGCAACGCTATTACCTTTATCAACCAAACTTGTGATATAATTAAAAACAATATCAAGTTAGTATGACAGTATCTATTTTCCATGAAATTATGTCGATTGGCATTAATTATCCTTTAATTCTTTATTAATCGAGTCCTGTATTGTTAGGGGGCTTATTTCTTCACCCTCTCACTTCCCTGGTCCTTCTCGCATGAACAGAGAGCAACAATACCCGAAGTCCAAAGGTGCAAACAATTCGATGTTTATTGGGGTGAACTTCCAGCAAGCATTATTCCAGTTTCCTTCCTTAGTGTCCCCCTTCCCATCTCTGATACCACAGAGCCTTGCCTGTGTCCCTGTTCCCATTTCCCCCCCTTATCAAAACATGATCCCAATTCCCCCACTCCTAGTTGCTGTTCCCATTTCCCCCGCTTACTTTCTGATTGACTGCAGACTATATAGTAAAACTTGAGTTCTGCTTAGCTATACCTTAACCATCATTTTAATGAAATTTAACTAACCAATCCTGACACATTGTAACATGGTTATTTAACCAATTATATCCCACCACCTTAATTGCTTTACACCCAACAAAATTAATTATACAGCAGACAGAAACAATCACAGAACCAGACAGATTATTCAGACAAACAATAGGGAAGTGGACACTACAGTGATAGAACAATACAGAAATGAGGATTTCACATCCCAGCAATTGATAAGTGAGTTCTTGCCAGACAGGATGCTATCAAACTAAGTTTCCTTTTACATCTTCTAGGCCAGGGGTCGGCAACGTTCGGCACGCGGCTCGCCAGGGTAAGCACCCTGGCGGGCCAGGCCAGTTTTATTTACCTGCTGACGCGGCAGGTTCGGCTGATCGTGGCCCCCACTGGCCGCGGTTCGCCGTCCCGGGCCAATGGAGGCGGCGAGAAGCCGCGGCCAGCACATCGCTCGCCCGCACCGCTTCTTGCCGCCCCCATTGGCCCGGGACGGTGAACCGCAGCCAGTGGGGGCCGCGATCGGCCGAACCTGCCGCGTCAGCAGGTAAATAAAACTGGCCCGGCCCGCCAGGGTGCTTACCCTGGCGAGCCGCGTGCCGAACGTTGCCGACCCCTGTTCTAGGCTCTTCCCTTTCTCTGGAGGTGATAGGAATATCAGGACAGGATTGTATTCCTAACAGCCCAGTAGCACCTTATTTCAATGTGACTAGTTTGGAATGTGAGGATATGACCATACTCTTCCCAGTTTATGGCTGGCCTCTGCTGCTTAGCCGGAGGCCTTAGCCTAAGAACCAGACCTCAGACAGTCACAGTAAGAGAAGGCCCTTACACAGACAGACAGTGATTTTGATTCTTTCTTTTATACCTCTATAACTAGCTAAGTGATAAGAATACACCTAAATTCTTAAAGTATAGGCCTTTCCAGACAGGCCTGAATATCTATATCCTAACATGTATCAGCCACTCCATTATCTTGCCTGGGACTGACGTCAGACTGACAGGCCTATAATTACCCAGATCATCCCATTTACCCTTTTTAAAAATTGGCACAAAATCAGCTTTTCTTCCAGTCTTTGAAACTGCCATTGTGTTCCAACACTTCTTGGGGTGAGAGGGTCACCATTAACAGCCCAACGAGTTCCTCGGTCAACATTCTTAAAACTCTTGGATGCAAGTTACAATATTTGAAGAAACCCTTAATATTGTAGAGATTACAGAGATCTAGCACACCATGGCTGGGGTGAATGCAAGACTGGCTAAATTTCCTGTTTACACAGACTCTTACGACCTTGCTCTATATCCCTTAGTGGCAGCGCTAAACATTCACAGCTAACAACATAATAGCTATCTTAGATGAAATTTGCAAGATGTTAAAGACTATCTCAGGAAATTAAGAGTATGTTGATTTTGATATGGTCTAGAATGTGAGACTTTCTTCTGCAAGTTCATGTAACGAAGAAAGAACTTCAAGCATTTAAATAGTGGGTAAAATGAAATGATCATTTTATAATTAATGACTACATGACAGGTACCAAAAATATAATTGCTCACTTATCAGCCTCTCTCACAAAGCAGTTGGGACATTTATGAAACTGGGTTTCTCACTGACTTGTGAGAACTCTGTATAAGCAAGTGCCTGTGCCCACACTGCTTGTCTGTAAAGTGTCATTTAACTACAGAATTCTTCGCACTTGGAGCAATGCAGTGGAGAAATGGATAATTAAAAACCAGATTAGCTATGTGAATTCACGTATTAGATTCTTTTACCTCCCAGAAAGTGTTGTGAAGAATGAGATTGCATGAACCACTGAAAAACTGTATGATTCACTGAGGCATTCTACATAAATATAAAGCTTAAGGATAAGTGAAAGAGGTGAGAGCTAGTCTTGGCTAGGGCTGTTTTAGCACAGCAATTTTTAGAAAAAAAAAATCAGAGGGTGGCCATGGAGAAAGGCGTAAGACCAATAGAAATAAAATAAGGATACATTGTGAAAAATAGAAAATTAGGAATAAAAAACATTCTAGCACAAATCACTTTGCTTATGCTAATAAAGCAGAGATTTAAACACAACAGGAATCATAACCGATATGTCCTTAGAAGCTCTAGTTTTCTTTCTAAAAAACTTTATTTAAAAAAGGGGGGGACAAATATCACCCCTAGAGATGATCTGGCTCTCATGGAAAAAAAAGGTTTATTGGTCTGGGTCTTCATGTAGCACTGACAGAGAGAATGACTGTTTGTCAACTGTATTGAAATGGAATAGCCTCGGCCAATCACAGCACAGGCATGCTGTACCACTACTGACTCAGAATTATACAATGGTTTTCAGTAACTGTGGAGCAGGATGTGTCACTATCCTCAGAACTCTGGGCGTGCAGTATCCCCACAAACATAGCCACCTAATCCTCTCATTTCAATCCATTTGGCAGAAAAAAATAAAACCTTCACATCTAAGGGTCTGGCTAGAACAGTAAACTGGATTGCGATTGGCCTACTGGGTGACGTTGGGCAAGTCATGTCTCCCCTGTGCCTCAATTTCCCCACCTGCAAAAATGGGGAGAATGATACTGACCCTCCTTGGTGAAGATCTTTGAGATTAGAAGATGAAAAGCTCTATATTGGAGGTAAGTATTAATACTGGCAATAGTCAGCAGTGAGTCATACTTCAGTTCCAACTAAACTAGTGTTAAATATTATTTGATTGCTAGTATAGACGAGACAAAGTCATTTTCACCACCATTTCAGAAATTGTGTTTGAAACCATCTGCTTCACAAGCTGGAAATACAAGCTGGAAGGATATCATCACTGTTCTTCTTTGACCAATAACTAATACACATCCCTCTCATTGGTGGCACCTGAATGTGAGCATGCTTGGATTTTAGCTTCACAATGACTCCACCTTTTACTGTGAATACTGCACATAACCTTGGATACATGAGCTGTGCCAATGGTGAAAGTTACACACTTCTCAGAAAGTGCTCCTCTCACTTGTGCTACCAAATGCAAGCGGCTTTTCCAATAGGTTAACAGGATAGCAATCCTGACTCTTCTCTCCTCAAACTGGAAATAGTGTCAACTGGACATAGCACTAGACTGGGACACAGGAGACTGGGGTCTATTCTTGTCCCTTCCGCTAGCCTGTTGGGTGATCTTGGGCAAGTCACTTCCCCTCTGTCCCTCAGTTTCCACATCTCTTAAAATGGGGATAATGTTACTGACCTCCTCTGTAAAGTGTTTTGAGATCTACTGATTAAAAATGCTTTACACGAAGTAAGTAGTCTTCTTTTCCACTTGTTCCAGGAGACTATATTCTCTCTTTCATTTCAGTGGTGACTTACCAGACTGTTGCCCTTTACTTTAATTATGAGTTTGCCTTCTGCAGTAAAGTTTGCCTACTGCTTCTGCAGTAAAATTCTTATAGTACTCCTCTTTTCCCTCCTGGTTAGCTATCAGTTTCACTTGCTTCATATTGATTTTGTCATCTTGTGGATACATGCCTTATTATTTTTCAGTAGCCACTTTAATAAATCTCCCCTCAGTCTTCTTTTGGTTAGGCTAAACAAGCCAAGCTCTTTGAGTCTCCTCTCAATGTAGGTTTTCCATTCCTTGGATCATCCTAGTAGCCCTTCTCTGCACCCATTTAGTTTAAATTCATCTTTCTTAAACATGGGAGACCAGAATTGCACACAGTATTCCAGATGAGGTCTCACCAGTGCCTTGTATAATGATACTAACACTTCCCTGTCTCTACAGGAAATACCTCACCTGATGCATCCTAGGAGTGTATTAGCCTTTTTCAAGGCCATATCAAATGGATGGCTCATAGTCCTCCTGTGATCAACTAATATACCCAGGTCTTTCTCTTCCTCTGTCACTTCCAACTGATAAGTCCCCAGCTTATAGCAAAAATTCTTGTTGTTAGTCCCTAACCTTGCACTATTAAATTTTATCCCATTTCTATTACTCCAGTTTACAAGGTTATCCAGATCTTCTTGTATGATATTCCAGCCCTCCTCCATATTGGCAATACCTCCCAACTTTGTGTCATCTACAAATTTTATTAGCACGCACTTACTTTTTGTGCAAGTCAGTAATAAAAATGTTAAATAAGATTGGTCCCAAGACTGATCCCTGACTAACTCCACTAATAACCTCCCCCTGAGTCTGACAGTTCACCTTTCATTATGACCCATTGTAGTTGCCTCTTTAACCAGTTCCTTATCCACATTTCTGTTCTCATACTAATCCCCATCTTCTCCAATGTAACTAATACTTTCCCATATAGAACTATATTAAATGCTTTACTGAAATGCAGGTTGATTAGATCTACTGCATTTCCTTTGTCTAAAAAAATCAGTTATCTTCTCAAAGAAAATCAGGTTGGTCTGGCATGATCTACCTTTTGTAAAACCATGTTGTATTTTATCCCAATTACCATTCACATCCATGTCCTTAACTATTTTCTCTTTCAAAATTTGTTCCAAGATTTTGCATGCAATTGAGGTCAAACTAACAGGCCTGTAGTTTCCTGGATCACTTTTTTCCCGTTCTTCAAAAACAGAAACTATATTAGCAATTCTCCAGTCATAGGGTACAACCCCAGAGTTTACAGATTCATTAAAAATCCTTGCTATTGGACTTGCAATTTCATGTGCCAGATCCTTGGCTGGGGATTATCTGGGCCCCCCGATTTAGTCCCATTAAGCTGTTTGAGTTTGACTTCCACCTTGGATGTGGTAATTTCTACCTCCATATCCTCATTGCCATTAGCCACCCTGCCACTACCCCTAAACTCTTCATTAGCCTCATTAAAAACTGAGGCACAGTATTTGTTTAGGTGTTGGGCCATGCCTAAATAATCTTTAATCTCCACCCCCTCCTTAGTGTTTAGCGGTCCCACTTCTTTCCTGGTTTTCTTATTTATATGGCTATAGAACCTTTAACCATTGGTTTTAATTCCCTTTGCAAGATTCAACTCTGCTTGGCTTTTGGCAGTTCTCACTTTATCCCTACACTTTCTGACCTTCAAGAGGCAGCTTTCCTTGCTGATTCCTTCCATCTTCCATTCCTTGTAGGCTGATTTCTCTTAATCACCTGTTTGAGATGCTTGCTCATCCAGCTTGGTCTGCAACCCTTCCTTGGGATTTTTCCTCTTGCTTGGGATGCAGGCTTCAGATAGCGTCTGCAGCTTTGACAAAGTAATTCCAAGCCTCCTCCACATTCAAATTCTTCAGTTCTTCAGTCCAGTCCACTTCCCTAACTAATTCTCTTAATTTTTTTATATTTAGCTCTTTTGAAATCAAGGATCCTTGTTGCAGATCTGTTTTTGTTTATTCTTCCATTTAGTTTAAACTGAATTAGCTCATGATCACTCAAACCAAGGTTGTCCTTTACTACCAGTTCTTCTATGAGATCCTCACTACGCACCAAAACCAAATCTAAAATGGCATCACCTCTTGTTGGTTCAGCAACTGTTTGGTGAAGAAATCTGTCAGCTATCACATGCAGGAAAACCTGGGCCCTACTATTATTAGTAGCATTTGTCCTCCAATCTACATCTTGTAAGTCTTTCATAATCACGCAATTCACAGCAGTATTTATTTCATTAAAAATATTAAATATCCAGAAGGTCTGTAGCACACCCCAAGCACTATATCAGGGGAACCTCTAGTAGCTTTCTTTCCCAAAGTGATTTTGCTTCAAACAGACTATCCATTCCATCACTTCTAATTTCTTTACAGTCTACCTCATCATTAATATACAATGCTACTCCACCACCTTTGCCTTTATTTCTGTCTTTCCTGAACAGCACATGTCCTTCAATACCTGTACTCCAGTCAGGACTACCATTCCACCATGTTTCTGTCATCTCTATAATATCTGGTTTCACAAATCCTGTTAACCTCAAGTGAAATTCCTCAAACACTTCAATCCAAACACACACTGGTTTAGATAAAACAACAAAACAAACACCTGTACCAGTCCCCCACTAGAAAGGGTGTGCTGTGGTGGTGTGTGGCAGAATAGAGTTACATCACAACTCATCCTCCACTGACCTAATGTCACACTGAGAGATCTTTACCTGGCCAGGCAGCATGGGACCAGGGACCTACAACTGACTCCCTGTGCCCCACCCCAGTGTGTATGAGCAGAGTCTAGACAGTGTGGAGAATCTTGCCCCCCCCCCATCCCAACCCCCCAATAGTACATGGGGAAGTAATAGCATTTAACTTACTCTAATTTTAAAAAATTCACAGAGGTGCAAAGGTAACACTATTTACATGATATTTTCTTGATGCACCATAGGGTAGCGAAGCTGCCCATTTATTAAGTGTATTGCAGTAGCATCTAAGAACCACAGTCATGACTCAGTACCCCATAGTGCTAAATGCTGTATAAATAGAGAACAAAGAGCTAGTCCCTTCCCCAAAGAGCTTCAAATATAAGTAAGTTACCATCTGAGGAATAGATATATTTAGTTTTCACCAGGTCTGAATTTGACCCTAAACATGGAATTACTTATGTAATTGTTCACTTATAACCAGAATCCGTAACTTTTTTTTTTTTAAAACAAGAGTCACAATATAGAGAAGATGTAGACATATCTGGTTAAAAAAGCACACCTATTCTCATTTATTTATAGTCAATTACTAATGAATTGACTAAAACAAGGTAAGAAACCCAGCAACTTGGTTTATCAGATGTAATCCTTGTTTCACCAGAATCCAGAGATGCCATTCCAAGCAGGGGGGTAAAAAGATCTACCAGCAGACAGAAGACCAAAAAATTGGTCGTCAGCTTGCAATAAAGTCCAAGCGGCTGAGGAGACTAGCTTACTTCCCATCTCCTTGCACGTCTCCTAACCTTTACAATACACAGCTTCTAAAGAAAAGTAACTTTTTTTCTTGCCAGTCGTTCTTAGACAGGCAGTACTCAGACTTGGAAATCACGACTGCTTCCTGTTTTAATTGCACACCTGTGCTTGTTAATTTTTCAGTGTATTTTCCTGCATTTACAGTAATATTTAGCACATTTTAAGGCGCAGATAGATAATGAATGATGATTGCACTGATAATTATGCTTGCTAGGAAGTGATGAGTCATTCTATACTCTCTTGCAAGACTTATTTTAAAATTAAAAGGCTGGAGTCTATCCATAACTTATTGGGACATTTCCCAACCCCTTGTAGCATATTTTATTAGGCCAACGGCTAAGACCACCAAGAGGAGCAGCCAATGGTGATGCAAGCTTCATTTAACAGTGCCAACAAAGGTGGATATTAACACTCCAGCATAGAAAATAACATCAGTGGCATTGCACAAGAAGTCGAAGACAACTCAGGAAAAGAAGTTAAATTCCTGTCCAACAGAGATATGAACTGGGAAGAGATCCAGAGAACCACCCAGCTGCATAAACCAAAGGAACTGCAGGAACTCATTGAAGACTCCAGGAATCAAGGAAGAAGAAAGAACTCCTGCATCACTACAGTACAGGAGGAAATGGAGAGCAACAACCTGGGTTTATTCTTTGAGATGCAGACTTCACTGAAGTTAACAGCGCTATACCAGTTTACACAAATTGAAGAGCTGGCCCATAATTTAATTTTTATTTATAATCATGGGAATCATAGGACTGGAAGGGACCTCAAGAGGTCATCTAGTTCAGTCCCCTGCACTCATGGCAGGACTAGGTATTACCTAGATCATTCCTGACAGGCGTTTGTCAAACCTGCTCTTAATCTCCAATGATGGAGATTTCACAACCTCCCTATGCAATTTATTCCAGAGCTTAACCACCCTGACAGGAAGTTTTTCTTAATGTCCAACCTAAATCTCCCTTACTGCAATTTAAACCCATTGCTTCTTGTCCTACCCACAGATGCTAAGAACAATAATTTTTCTCCCTCCTCCTTGTAACAACCTTTTATGTACTTGAAAACTGTTATGTCCCCTCTCAGTCTTCTCTTTTCCAGACTAAACAAACCCAATATTTTCAATCTTCCCTCATAGGTGATGTTTTCTAGGCTTTTAATAATTTTTGTTGATCTTCTCTGGACTTTCTTCAATTTGTCCACATCTTTCCTGAAATGTGGCACCCAGAACTAGACGCAATACTCCAGCTGAGGCCTAATCAGTGCAGAGTAGAGCGGAAGAATTACTTTTTGTGTCTTGCTTACAAAACTCCTGCTAATACATCCCAGAATGATGTTCACCTTTTTTTTGCAAAAGTGTTACACTGTTGACTCATATTTAGCTTGTGATCCACTATGACCCCCAGATCCCTTTCCGCTGTACTCATTCCTAGGCAGTCATTTCCCATTTTGTATGTGTGCAACTGATTGTTACTTCCTAAGTGGAGTACTTTGTATTTGTCCTTATTGAATTTCATCCTATTTACTTCAGACCATTTCTCCAGTTTGTCCAGATCATTTGGAATTTTAATCCTATCCTCCAAAGCATTTGCAACCCCTTCCAGCATGGTATCATCTGCAAACTTTATAAGTGTACGTTCTATGCTATTATCTAAATCATTGATGAAGATATTGAATAGAACCAGACCCCAAACTGATTCCTGAGGGACCCCACTCATTATGCCCTTCCAGCATGACTGTGAACCACTGATAACTACTCTCTGGGAACAGTTTTCCCAGAGAATCTACCTCTCATCTACACTAGTGGTTTTGGGTGGGATTTTCTAAAGTGCTTAAGAGTTATTTACCTAAGTCCTACTAAAAAACGTTGGAAGGTAGTGCCTACACAGCATTAAAATACCATCAAAAAATCCCAGCATTTGTTTGAGTTTCACATAGAGCTTCGCTTAAAGCCTAGACAGACACATCCTGTCCCTTCTGAGTACAGATTCTCATACAGTCATGCTGCTTTGCTATTGATAAGTAAAGCAATAAAATCACATTTAGAGACTTTGATTTCAAATAATGAAATCCAAGAAAAGAGATTGTAAGTTATTTACCCATGGGCACACCCATCCAGGTATTGAACATCTCTCTGCTACCTCTCCTAAGAATTCTTTGTCTTTTCAAGCTCTCTCCTTGTGGCCTTTCAGCACTGATGATCACATGGGCACCATAAGAAGTTTGGATAACTTGTGCTTTGACTATTTTGCCTTTCATGTTTTGCAGTAGGCACTGAAAAAGAAACTCTTAGAGGTTTCAAACTAGCATATAGTCTTGTTTTGAGTTTTCCATACACTGATCTGACATGAATAGACTAAAGTTCAAGCAGCTGTTACTGACCCTAACAAGGAAGGATAGAAAACTATAGTACAAATCTTTCCATGAAATGATTATTTAGACCTCACTGACAATCCAAGCAAAGTGAGGATTTAATGCCAGTAGGTTTTCATGCAAATTGCTCGGAAAGTATCATATTTAAATTCAGATCATTTGGAATTTCTAATTTTATGTCAGTGAATCATGATCAGACAAATCAACACTACTAGTAGTGAAATCTAAAAATTTAACTAACATGCTAGCAACTAAATATGTGGCACGACTGATGAATAAGCTGACAGAGCTCTCAATATGTCTTTAGTTATTTTAATGTAAATAAAAGTGCCTGGGTTGTGGACACAACAATTATTTAGTTGTTTGATTATCTCTTTTCTCTGCAAAGAAAGTTTTTTCCTAAGATTCTCATTAACATGATATAAAAACTGATGTCTATTTGAAATGTGAAGACACCGGATTGGTTTTCCTTCTGCAGTTGTCACACCTCACGAGAATGAACAAAGTTTTTTTGGTTTGGTGGGGTTTTGTTTTGGTTCAGAGTGCTTGCATTAGTATGTTTCCTGCATTTCATGGAACAGATTTTCTATCCAGCAGGCTAACAGCAACCTTTTCTTTAATTTAATCCAACATTGGTAACTACATTTCTTCAGTGTTTTTGGATACCTAATCAGTTCTATGACTGTACTGTAGGCTTTATTTAGAATACAAACATTTCCTGTCTGAATATATCAATACTTACAAGATTACTGTACAACACTACTTAATATCACCCTATAGTTAAAAACTTATCATATTGTTCTATTTGGGTCCTAAACTGTCACATACTGTTGTTAAATACTGATTGTATTTCACCACAAAGAGGGACAGATTTCAGTAGTGAGTGAAGTAATCCATAGCTTTTCTCAGTACTACATCTATACACATATATATACATAAAATACAAGGTACAGACAATAATAGGTTTCCCTTCCCCCACCAGCTGAGGTTAAAAAACAGAAAATGGAAGAGGAAGTGTTTATGGGTATGGTGCTCCTTATAGCCAATTCTATTGTGTGCACGCACACACCCACACACCAAATAAAACAATCAAGTGAAAAGTTTCAAGTTTAAGCACTCCAGAGTCAGGAAATATTAAAATTCCTAGGCACGTGCACTTCTTGCTGCACCAAACATCCAACAGGTCTGGATCCATGCCCATACACAGCAGAAAAAGTTTGATACGAAGAAAACAAACCTGGCACTAAAACAGAGAAGCATAAAGCATAACATGCATGAGTATCCCCCCAAAAAACAAACAAAACAAAAAAAGTTGCCTATCAAGACCTGGAAAATAGCAACATCTAGTAGACTAACCATTTATAGAAGTATTTAAACACAAAGTTTAGATGATATGGTTGGCTCACTAACCACATATCAAGTGCAATGATTATATAATTAACATGCACACAATGGCATGTTTCTAAAGTAATTTTTAACATTAAATTGTAACTTACTTTTTTCTTAAAGTACTGGAAACTAAGTCACATGCAGTCCCTCCGGTTAATCAAGCAACTCCCAGTTGCCATTACTGTGCATACAAGTTGCCATAGACAACATGTTAAATGCATATTAACTTTTGAGGTAGGTTTCAGCTTCTATACTATATTTTCTGTTTTCCTGCTATTTATTGCTAGGAGCCACCAATGCTGCTTAGCTTCTGTGAACTGATGTGAACAAAGGCCAAAGTGAACATAAATAATATGTATTTTAAAGTCTTATCTGCCTTATAGGTATATGAATCTGGATGTGTTCAGCCATCTAGATGTACTGTGGGTAGACTGAGCGAGCAATGCCACAGCATCTAATGGATGATTCTTGTCTTTTATAATTCTCGTATAACAGGAAGGGACCCATATATTGCTTTTCCTACAGAGTATCACAGATTCAATTGTCATCGATGTATTTAACCTCAGTTTACTGTGGCTACTTAACTGGCAATGTGGAAAAATGGTAGCCGCCTCAAGTTTAGTAGATAATTTCAAGGACAAAAAATACTCATCTTACTATGCTAAGGGAAAACCTTTTCCAATCTTGAACATATGTTGAATACAGCTGGATACAGAAAAAATACTTTAAAATTAAACACTCTTATTTCATCAGCCAAAAGTAAAGTGTAGTTATATAAGACTCAAAAGAGGAGATAACTTTCGGCAGATACATGAAAACAGCATGCTTATCATGGCATTTACGCCTACTTGAATGTTCATCTGGAAGAGAGTCATACTGACAGTTTATCACATGCAACCATCACTGTTCAGAACACAAAAGTTAATATTAAGAGCTAGATTATAATGATCTCCACATCTACATAGGTATGCAAAGAGCGGGGGTGCAAGCTTGTTGAGCTCCCACACAAAATCCCTCCCCCCTCCCCTTCTGAGGCCCGGTTTTATTAAAAGGGAAGATAAATTATGCCAAAACAACACTACATGAGCCCCAACTTAGGCCTTCCTCCAAGGTCTGGTTGCTGCCAGGGTTTCTTTCTTCAAGACTAGACCTTTGTTTCCTTGCCCAGGGAGCTACTTCCATCTTCCTATGTGGTGGAGTTTAATAAGCCACAATTGTCACAATGAATCAACAGTAATTTACATGCAGCTCCTTGCACGGAACCTGGGCAGATCCTGTTAACTGAGCAAGGTATGAGTAGAAGAAAAGACAAAAAATCTCCTGCTTCACACTTCACAGGGCTAGTGACAATCACTGTGCAAAGTTAGTACCAACAGTTACACTTGCTTCACTTGAGCTTACTGACCCAGAGAGCATGTATGCATAATCTTTCCAACACCTCAGCATTCCCCCAGGCCGTATTGGATCCAATACCACGTACCGTGATGTGATAAGCAGGATGCCTGCTCCCACAGCATGCACAATGGTAGGATAAGAATCTGAATCCAGTTTTAGCAGAGGCAAGATGAGCTTGATTAAAAGACAAAGTACAGATGCAACTAGGGATCCAATCTTTATTTCACAAAACACACTCTAATCTTCTTATTCACTGTCAGGAATCACTTGTGCCTCTAATGCAGTCTATTTACATACATTACCATTAAGATGTCTTAGCCTGTAATTGTTTTATTACATCCCTTTAAACTTTATTACTGTAAATTATAAGTTTCCTCTGGTTATTCAGCTCAGCATGCTGTTCAGATGATGACACCGTCAAAGTTGCTCCCTCATTCAGCGGTATGAGAATGGCTCAGTCACTAGAGTCCTTGTGCTGTGCCTGTAATGACATCAGCTGATGTGGTGCTCACAACTTCATTTCAGTTTCATCAATGCCTGGCCAGAAAAGTATCACCTGCTACAATAGCACCTCTCTACGCCATTTAAAAACAGTTCCATACAACTTTTATTACATGATTACCCATCTGTAGAAATTACAATAACTCCCATTAAGTGCAGTGGAGCTAGATTTTCGCCTATGAAGGTTGTGGCAGTTGCCTGACTCTCATGAGTTTCTACAGCTGTCAAGGAGAGCAAACGTTTCATTTATAATAGTTTGTAGTTAAGCAATTGAAAAAAAAAGTCATGTGTAGTTGATTCTGTTACTGACTCCTGGGCTTAGCTGCTATTAGCGAATACTTCTCTCAGCTCACGTTGTCCTGCCAAACTGGCTCCCTTGCATGCAATACCACTGTTAGATTACATTCAAATTTTACCTTTTGAAACTTCACTCTCCCTAAACTTTAAACGTAACTTTTCTTCCCTCACCTGGTTCTACCTCTTAATTTTTTCTCCCTAAACTAATGTAAGAAAACGGACTCATTTCCTCTTGCCTGATGTGGAGAACCACCTCCCAAATACTTTGCAACATCGCTTCTGAAGATGCCTTCTAAATCCTGTAACTCAAAAGTTCATCAATACTCTCATCCCTCCTACGATCTTCTCTAGAGAAAATGTTGATTGCAGCAAAATTATTTTTCATCTGCCTCCAACAGCCACCCACAGAATTTCCCAAAGGAACAATTAACACTCCTCCAATCTCACTCTTCCCATGAGCTTCTTGGGGGTCGGCCTCTAATCCCACTCACTCTCAAGAAATAAGCCCTCTACCGAACCTAGCAGTTTGATAATTTATCACCAAACACGCTCTTCAAGCCACGGGGTAGATGCAAAGACCGTTATGTACCGCACCAGGTAGCTTGAACTATGGAACTTTATCCGCTTGGACACTGATCACAAAGAACGGAGACCTCCTGCTCCCTAACATATTTAACTTACCGTTTCCTGCTCGGTTGATGTTTTTTATATGCTGCACCATAGCAATGCACTAGCCAGCTCAGTCTTCTGCATCTCCAACTTTCTTTTGTGTTAGAATTTCACATCTGCCCAAATCCTGCCAAATGGCTCATATTAAAGTGTGGGTTCTTGAAAAGTGTTATTTCCTTCCTGAACAGCAGGGTCTATAGTCCAGTCACAGACAGAGTGGCAAAAGTGCTTAGGTGCTACAATGATGGACACTTAAGGAAAAGTAGGAATTTCTGCCTCTGTTTCACCTGTGCAATCTTATCTTCAGTAGTCTTGCACAAGTGATCAGGACATGCAAATGAACAAGGACAGACACAGTGATGGATTTAAGGGGCAGACCACAACTTTATTAAACTTAACATCAGGGAAGGGGTGCAATTTTCCCCATCTCCACCCACTAGACTGTTAAGTGGGTCCAGTGTGGGGTTTACAGGGCTATCACATAGCTCATAACTCACGGTAGACTCTCCCTGGCCTACCCCTAGGATTCAGGATTCAGCTTGCTTGGCTGAATTCTCTCATCCTTCCCTCTTTGGTATCTTCTGTCTCCTTCACAGGGGGTCTCAGTCGGTGATGGCTTCTCCTTTACTTGTAGCTCAAGGTCCATTAGTGAAACCTGCACAACACTTTCAAAAGATGAGCCTGGGAGCTTAAATTCATAACTTTGCTAGTTACTAAAAAATCATGGACTAAACAGACACACTGGATTTATGCCTTATTACAACAAATCTGGTAACCTGCTAACCCTCTCCCTCCCTCCCCCCCCCCCCCCCCCCATGACTGCAGACATGTTAATGGCCCACTTCACTTTCAATGGTCCCTTGAAATATGCATTAACTACTTATGTTAAACAATATGTTCCACCTTGTATTTAGCTGCACAACCCTGAGTACATTTCCCAGACCTGAAGAAGAGCTCTGTATAAGCTCGAAAGCTTGTCTCTCTCACCAACAGAAGTTGATCCAATAGCTGATATCACCTCACCCACCTTGTCTCTCTACTATTACATTTGTAAGTCCTATCCCTATTTAACCTGTGAGTCCACGATACTGTGACACCCACCTTGTCTCTCTACTATTACATTTGTAAGTCCTATCCCTATTTAACCTGTGAGTCCACGATACTGTGAGGTAGGCAAAAAAGCCTAATGAGCCTCAGCCAATTTGGCCCCAATGAGAAAAAAAAAGTCCAACTGATCCTAAAACAGGCCATTGGTCAGACCCATAACATCCTAATACTACAGTTCCTATGGCATATAGCTATGGAAAGGGAGGGTGGTTTCAGCTAAAATGGAGCAACAGGGAGAAAGGCAAATCTGCTCCCATTTCCCTCTGGCTGGCCAATAGGCAGAAGAGCACCCAGAGCGAGTCAGGGGGAAGGAACCTACCCACATGTACAGTCCCACTTTATTCTACAGCTGTCCAGCACCTTGAGGATCCAGATAAAATCTTCCACCTCTTAGGTTGGGTGGTTGGCAATTGAGGGCAGAATTTGGTCCTGCAAAGTCTTGTCATTTGGAAGCTCTAGCAGGTGGAGATAGTTAGACACTAAACTCACAAATGAAGTGATGCTGGATTATTATTAATCAATCAATCATTGTTGGTACCTCTGTAGCACCCAGGAGCCCCAGTCATGGACCAGTGCCCTATTGTGTTGGATGCTCTGCAAAACAGAACAAAAAGATGATTCCTGCCCCCCAAAGAGTTTACACAGCTTGGGCGCAAGGGACCCTTTTACTCTAACTTGTTTTTTCTTCTAATTTGGATCTACTTGAAGTCACTGTAGTTAAATTAAAAAACTGGTTGACTGGATTTTGATACACAGAACAAGTGAGAGAACTCTAACAAGTGCTCCAAGTGAGCGCCTCATCTGCTCAGCATGGCATCAAGGTTAATACCCTGCATAAGCATTAACATAAATTGCATATTGCAGCTCAGTTATGCTCAATCCATACTACAGATTCTTTTTAGTTTATACAGAGACTTTTCAAACTATTTTACAGAAGATAGGATTTTAAGGCTTAAATTTCAATTGCATAGATTCCTGTTGAGTATCGAGATTTACAAAGCTTATTGAGACAAAGGCATTTAGCATAGCTTAGCCTAGTCCCTTTTTTCCTGTCTTCGGTGCCTACTAATAAAAAGGAATAATAATTCTATTATTATGCAGATCAGAAGCAATCCAGTAAATTATTAAGAATTGCTCCTATCAAGGTCATCTTTTTAGGTTTCCTAACTAACTAGGTATTTGGAGGTACTGTCAGATACAAATCCATATGAAACCATCAAGATATGCACATGTCACTGGATAACCATATGGCTAGGTTATTATAACCCCTCTACTGCTACACTCCACCCACTTCCAAATTGTTTTGGAAGACTCACTTTTTATCTGAAGTCTTGATTGTAACCTCTTTAGGGCAAGGACCAATCTTTTACTTGTTATTTGTTATTCTGCTAGGTACTTTACCAAATAAATCTCAATACTCAAGAGGTCCAGTACCTGAAGTCACTATTGCTAGTTACTCATATCATACTGTAACACAATCTGTGGCTGCACACATTCAAATATCCAATCACCAATTAAAGTGCACGCACGTCTGTTATGTCAGCTATAGAACTCGGACCCTCTATTCCGAAATAACAGGTCCTACACCACCAGTAGTAAAAAGTTCTATACCAGGGTCGGCACTTTTCAGAAGTGGTGTGCCAAGTATTAATTTATTCACTGTAATTTAAGGTTTCGCATGCCAGTAATACATTTTGACATTTTTAGAAGGTCTCTCTCTATAAGTCTATATTATAAAACTAAACTATTGTTGTATGTAAAGTAACTACGGTTTTTAAAATATTTAAGAAGCTTAATTTAAAATTAAATTAAAATGCAGATCTTATCAGTTTAGTGTGATCCTTGCCCTTGTTTTCCTTGCTGAGTTTTCCAATGTCTGGCACGTATTTGGATACTTTAAGCTGCACACAGGCTTCTGAGTGATCAGTTGTTAACCACTCTGAACGTTGGTGGAACTGGGCCCCCGAGCCCTGAATATTCCTGGAGCCCAGGCACCACGGGCCCATACAACTCACTGCTCCTGCCTTCCTCTGCTACAGGCTTCCTTTGCGACCTTGGGCCAGTCACTCAGCCTGTTTCGATATGTCTGCACTGCAATAAATGGGCAGCAGCTGGCTCTGGCTTGCGGGGCTGAAAAGAGTGATGTAGATGCTCAGGCTCTGAGATCCCAGAAAGGGTCTCGCAGCATCTACATTGCTAATTTTAACCCTGCAAGCCCGAGTTAGCTGAGCCAGACTGAGACTTGGTGCGGCGAGTTTTTTATCATGGTGTGGATGTCTCCTTTGTGCCTTAGTTTTCCCTCTGTACAATGGGAACAACTGCTCTGCCCCGCATGGCTGCCAGGAGGGTAAGTGTCTTAAAAATAGTGAATTGCTCAGCTACTGCAGTGATGGGGGCCAGATAAGCCAGAGAGTCCAGGGCCAGACTGGACCACCAGCTTATTTAGCCTGGTCTCCTGCATGTCATAAGTCATCAGCAACTGAAATTAGACCAGGTGTAACAGCCAAAGCTACAGAAGGAAGTTACAAGATTGCACAGTGCACTGCAAAAAATGGAGAACCATTTACAGACGGAACCCCAGGCCGGCAGCAGAGTGCCACTGAAAATCAGCTCGCGTGCCGCCTTTGGCATGCGCGCCATAGGTTGCTGACCCCTGTTCTATACCATCTATGTATCAACCACTAGATGGAGACATGATGCACTCTTGAGCAGATCTGATGTTCCATCCAGCTCTCACTTGAGGCCTGATCCAAAGCCTATGTTAGTCAGTAGAAAGAGTCCCACTGAATACAATGGAAATAGGATCAGACCCTCAGAGTCCAGCTGCTTATACTTGGCTTCATTCACAATTGTCAATGCTAAGAAAACTTTTCCAAGAGAAATGTATGCAAATATGCTGGGGTTGGGTTGCACATAATGGTAAATTTTTGTACTTTACAAGCATTTTGAATTATTGACACAACAGCCCTCTGAAGTGCAGAAGGTGAGCCTTATAATTTCTATTTTACCAACAGAGTAAGAGTGAAAATTTGAAGAAATGAATCCCATTCTGTCAACTTTGTGCTTAGTCTACTAGGACCACATAACATCTCAAGCTAGAGTTACTCCTCCTCTGTGGTCAGCCAGCTCAGCTGCACACAGTCTGCTGATCTGAAGCTTGGATTTGCCTGTAATACACACAAACAACACTGGACGTCCTGGGTAGCACGACCCTTCATAATCAGATGTTTCTGGGGTCCTTCCTAAAAGTTGAAGAGTACGTAGGCATGGGTGACTACTGTAAATAGTCAGTGGCATCTGGAAGCAGGGCTGGCTCCAGGTCCCAGCGCAGGAAGCAGGTGCTTGGGGTGGCCAATGGAAAGGGGCGGCACGTCCGGGTCTTTGGCGGCAAGTCCCTCAGTCCCTCTCGGAGGGAAGGACTGGCCGCCGAAGAATGAAGAGGCACGGTAGAGCAGCCACCGAAGTGCTGCCGATCGCGGCTTTATCTTTTTTTTTTTTTCTTTGCCGCTTGGGGCGGCAAAAAAGCTGGAGCTGGCCCTGTCTGGAAGAAGACAGCTACGAAACTTTACACTCCAGTGACTAATTTAAATGTTCAAGTTTAAACTCAGTGAAAGAGGCTAGGAACTAGCTTTTTAAAAAAATGAATACGGAGGTTAACCCTGACATTTCTAGTTCCCAAAATCTTCACAGGCCCCAAAGATCAGCTCGTAAACATTGTCTAACCACTGTAGATGGCATCAAGCCATGAATCACTAGGCATATGTCCACTGGTAATAACCTTTAGTGACAATTCTGTTCAGGCAACCTGTTGCTTTCTTTCCCAATTAGCTGACCTATATTTGTTTTAAACAAATCCCAACATTTTCTACATCTCAAAGATTAGCCTTATTTCTATTTACAAAAAAAAAAAAGTCATGTTGTGTTCCAAATTCCTATAAGTCCCATTTTTCCTGTTGCATAGAGGTACCTATGGTAACATCCAGGAATTACTGTAAACCAGCAAAAACTGCATGTTTCCCTGAGCCCTGATGACATTTGTTTACCCACAATGCCATGATGTGGAAGTACTAATTCAGCTGCACAAGGTAATTCATATTCCCTCCGTCCCTTTCCTGGAGGGAGAACCAGCTTTGACAACACAATGACATGACAAAGGCCATGTAAATCAGTGCAAACTCTGAAAATTAAGCACTTATTCCCAGACAGATACTTTCACATGTCCATGCTCTTTCTCTCTCTGGACAATAGATATTAGTGGCAGAAACACTGCAGTGTTCATGCTGCTTGAGCAGAACGAGCTATTTAAATGTTTCAGAAGCAGCTTGATCTGCTACAAACATAGATTGCACAGCAATGTTGCCATAGTGAACCACACTGGAGCAGGAGCCGAGACTAAGGAGAACAGGATGATGGCCAAAGTTATACCAAAATAGAAGGATTGCAGCACAGAGTCGATCTAGTATCCTGCACCGTAGTATAGAAACGATCATTGTATTTGTGGCTTTATAAAGAGCAGGACAGCTACCACTGGCCAGCATTTTGAATGAAGATCCTGTCTGAGCAAGAGCAAGCTCCATCACTTAGAATACAAAGTATAGGAATATGAACTGAATATTAAGAGCTTTTTAGGGAAAAGTTAGGCAGTGACAATACAGTATGTTAATATAAATCTAAGTGAGAAGTACCTTAGCTACCAAAGAAAGACTCTCCAGTCAAGATATTCCCAAATCCTTATGCTAATGAATGGATAGTGAAGATTGGTATCAGTACGTTTGGTTTCAGCATAGCAGTTTACTGCTATATCAGTCCAGGGTGCTTGTAATCGTCCCAAGGACTCATTTCTCCATGCTGAAGTGACTAAACACACAGTGGATGTAACATGCTTATTACAGAAAAAGAAGAGGATGAGGATCTCTTACTTTTGATGGTTTTCCCCCCAAACATTAAATGTGTGACTTAATTCTTTTAATATTAAACCAAAAAACCCCATAGTTCACAACCTTTACATGAAGTAAATGCTTTTATGAAAGAAGCAGAAGAGGAAAACAGTTTATCTGCTGCTTTCTGCTTGAGAGTCATATTCTGGGAGTGGTACCAGAATGTCTTGTTCTATTTATATGGAAAAAACCTCTGGTAAGACAATTCTGAATTAAGCTAGCATGGTGTTGAGCAAATGTAAAGACACTGGTCTTTGAATCAGAGTCTTTCATTATTTCAACTGCATCGAGGGGCCAGGAGAAAAAAATTGAATGTTTTCCTAACAAAACCTCAGCATTGGCAATGGTCTTGTTGGTATTTCTGATACAATTTCCTTTTGTTTGTTAGGCCTTGTCTATATGGGAAAGTTTTTTTAGTATAATCTAAGATGCAAATTTAAAATTTATATAGTTCTACCTTCATAAAGCTCCTTGTTTATACACTAATATTCCAATACGGGTGCTTTTTTTGGTTTAGCTTATTTTCTTTAGGAAGGAGTTTTGCTAAATCAAAAAAAAATAAAAAAAAATAAAGCTACTCTTATGCCAAAATGTCCACACAGGGAGTTATAATAAGAGGTTCTTTAAATATATTACGAGCAAGAGAAAGACAAAGGAAATCATAGGTCCTCTACTTAGCAGGGATGGAGTACTAATAACTGTAACATCAAGGCGGCTGAGGTGTTTAATGCTTCAGTCTTCACTAAAAGGGTAACAGTGACCAAACTTTCAATACTATTAACAGCAGCAGGAGCAAGGGGGAAAGAACGAAAGCTAAAATAGGAAAAGAACAAGTTACAGCTAATTTATCTAAATATTCTTTATTTCAAGTTGGAAGATCCTAATGATATTCATCCTAGGGTATTTAAGGAAGTAGCTGAAATAATCTCAGAACCATTAGCAATTATCTTCAAGAACTCATGGAGGACTGAGAAGGGGCAAACAAATATAGTACCTAACCTTTAAAAGGAGAACGAAAGAGAACCCTGCAAGTATAGATTGGTCAGCCTAACTTTAGTACCTGGAAAGATGCTGGAACAAATTATTAAACAATCAAGTTGTAAGTATGTAGAGGAAAATAAGATTATAAATAATAGCCAGTATGGGTTTGTCAAGAACAAATCATGCCAAACCCACCTAATTTCCTTCTTTGACAGGGTTACTGACTTAGTGGATGTGTAGGAAGCAGTAGATGGGATCTTGATTTTAGGAAGGCTTTTGACACAGCCCCATGTGACATTCTCATAAGCAAGCCAGGGAAATGTCGTCTAAATGAATTTACTATAAGGTGGGCACAACTTGTTGAAAGACAGTACTCAGAGTAGTTATCAATGGTTTGCTGTCAACCTGGTAGGGCATATCTAATGAAGTCCAGCAGGGGTCAGTCTCGAGTCTGCTACTATTCAATATTTTCATTAATGACTTGGATAATGGAGTGGAAACTATAAGATCTGCAGTTGACACTGAGCTGGGAGGAGTTTCAAGCACTTTGGAGGGCAGGATTAGAATTCAAAATGACCCTGACAAATTGGAGAATTGGTCTGAAATCAACAAGATGAAATTCAGTACCGACAAGTGCAAAGTACTACACTTAGTAAGGAAAAAATGTCAAATGAACAACTACAAAATAGGAAACAGCTGGCTAGGTGGTAGTACTACTGAAAAGGATCTGGAGGTTATAGTGAATCACAAATTGATACGAGTCAACAACGTGATGCAGTGGCAAAAAAGGCTAAAGAAGGGTGTATTAACAGAGGTATCATATGGAAGACAGAAGAGGTAATTGTCCTGCTCTATTCGGCACTGGCGATGCCTCAACTGGAGTATTGTGTCAAAATCTGGACACCACTCTTTAGGAAAGATGTGGACAAACTGGAGAGCGTCCAGAACAGAGCAACAAAAATGGTAAACAGTTTAGAAAACCTGACCTATGAGGAGAGATTACAAGAACTGGGTATATTTAGTGTGGAGAAAAGATGACTGCTATCGGGTCCCTCTTCAGTCTTTAAATATATTAAGGGCTGTTATAAAGAAGACTGAGATCAATTGTTCTCCATGTCCACTGAAGGTAGGGCAAAGAAGTGATGGGCTTAAACTGCAGCAAGGGAGATTTAGGTTAGATATTAGGAAACGCTTTCTAATTTAAGAAGGGCAGTTAAACTATGGATTAGGCTTCCCAGGGAGATTGTGGAATCCCCATCGTAGGAGATTTTTAGGAACAGGTTAGACAAACACCAATCAGAGATGGTCTAGTTCACCTGGTCGTGCCTCAGCCGAGGGGGCTGGACCTGATGACTTTAAGGTTCCTTCCGCCCTATATTTCTATGCTCACCATATGAGTATAATTACATCACTTCAGGGCTTTAGAACTACCTGACACATTTTCCCCAACATAGTACATTGTCTTTTCATGTCCATGTGTAGAATGTGTCTTACTGAGTGCAATGAGGTTGTATCATGAAAATGAGGGCAGAATTTGGTCCTAAATGTGTAAGGGTACGAAATATGATGGAACAATCAGAGGGTAATAACTGAAAATTCAAAATAACACTTTGCCCAGAAATACATTTCCCTTTATCAAGGCAAAATAGTTTTTAAAACCCTTTGTCTTATCAGGAGAGCCTATCTAAGTTCATTTAAGAGACAAGTGGTAGAAAATAAGGTTCTCTCACATTTCTATTTTTTTAGTTACAGATCTCTAGAAGAGCTCAAAGAAAAACATTTAAGTTATATTACCATCAACTTACTTGTATGAGTCGGCTTTGTGTTTTTGACTAAAATCAGGGAGGCATTATAAAGACTACAGTGATGCCAGAAAGGGCTGCAGGAAAGAATAGGAGAGCAGTATGATCCAGCAGATAAAGCATAAGACTGGGAGAAAGGAGACCAGATTTCTAATAGCAGTTCTGCCACTGACCTGCTGTGTGATCTTGTACAAGTTATTTCATTTCTGTGCTTCACTTCCCCATTTGAAAAGTGGGGGGTACTTATATTTTCTCACTTTTGTAAAGTGCTTTGAGAGATACAGATGAAAAATGTAATGTAAATATAAATTATTATTACTCAAAATAAATGAATGGCAAACTGGGCTAACATCACTCCCATGTGGGCCGGGGCCCCATTAACTCATCTAGTGGCAGGACGAGAGCCTAAAAGTCACTAAGTGGCAATAATCCCAAGTCTCACGTGTGCTCAGAAGCAAATTCTTACTGGTGCCAATTAGTGCTCCCATGTTGTTTCTACCTGCAGCCAAATAGAACTCAGAAAGGTGCAAAATTGTTTCCTTCCTTTGAAAACAGACTCCAAGAAATCACTTGAAATCTCCCCCTACCAGCTGAGCAGCCCAGTGATAAATAAGAATGGAACCAACATCAGCAGCAACAGAAATTGGAAAATTAAAATGTAATCCATTTGGCCAAATGATCATAACAGGCAGTGACCGATAAAACCAAACCAAATTCTAGTGCATTCATAAAATATCATCATACAATAAACTTGTAAAATCTGGTTCTGATCTCACTTTTACCCTGATATAACCTGATAGCCTTCAGTTACACTGGCATAAGTGAGACCAGAACTACGTCATCAGTGCTTTTAACATTAAGATTTAATTAAATTATGTACTTGATGCAGACATTAGTAGGTGAGGTTCTATAGCCTATGTTATGCAAAACTAGACAATGATAGTGGTGCCTTTAGGCCTTAAAATCCATTATGCTTTCTCTCATTTAAAACAGCTTTTTACTCATGTCAGCAAGGGTGTTGCTCAAAGGTGATGGTTTACTGAAGCAATATATAGATTACCACAATCCGGTTTTCTATCAGATTTCTCAAGTGCAGTCTCATACATAAAGTGTCAAGTTCCATAAGCAACAAGGGGTCCCAAGATGTTAGCCGGATAACAGCATGACTTAAGGACTCTGCAACTCTTGAGTCCTCATCTTACAAGGAAAGAGGAAGGTGCTCTTTTTGTGCTGATGAAGACATTCTGAGTTAACATTCCATGCCAGAAGGTCTTTGCAGAGATTTGTAGGAGATGGCATGCAGTCATCAGCCAGTCATCCAACTCCTACTTGTTGCTTTGGTCTTTGGCTACAATGTTTATCAAATACGTTATGCCAAGTGAGATTGGCACCAACAGAGACTGAAGCTGTCAAATGGATTCGTTGACACTACTACTTCCACCATGTGCTAGGGGATGTGATTCCTACACTCATGTAACATTGATTGTGCACTAGCCTAAACAGGACACATACAAACAATGCAATGCCACAGTATGATAAAGAACGACAGAGAATGAAATTTGTAATTCCTTGGCTTTCTGAAATGAAGATCTGCTGTAGCAGAATATTAGAACACACACACACACACACACACACACACACACAGAGTAATGTTTTATTTTCCCATACTTTGCACCTTGACTAATTATGTCCAGGTAGTAACAGTGAGAATGAGAAGCTATAAGTGTGAATATGATCCCTTCTACATGAGCAACTCATTCTAAGAATGATAAACATGCATGATCCTGAGTAACCTAGTATATATACACATCCCAAAAGTTTGTTGCTGTTTGTTGCGAATGAGTAAACAATCATATTCTGTGAGGTATATGCTCCATGAAGAATGCATTAACATGAAAGGAAGTTCTATGCAATGTTAGAGGGTAAAATATAGCCTTGTGGTAGAACTAAACAGGGCTACAATAGGAGAAGATAGCCTGTGTCATGTATGTCTTAACTAGAGCGAGGAAAACCTGAGTATGACCCAAGGGAGTAAGAAAATATAGAAACAGGTGACAGGAAAGCCTCAGATTGATCATACAGGATGTACCCACCTGAGCCTAACAAACTATAACCTCAGTTTTCTAGAAGGAGACAACATAAAAACCCTTAAACATGTTTGTTGTTATCTAATTTAAGCACATCTAATAGCACAGCTCTAACATGTTAATGTTAGCAGGACAGGCAAGTCTCCAGTTAAATTATATACACACACTTTCTGTCAGGTGCCTCTCCTCTCCTCTCAAAAAAATAATAAAAAAAAAAAGTCAAGGCAGGCCAAGGCTTGGTATCTGTCTTTTATACGCAAAACTTAATCTCATATCTAATATAAATGCCATCAAAGCAAGCACTGAAGTATTTCAACTAACCACTTGCATCTGAAGAAGTGAGGTTCTTACCCACGAAAGCTTATGCTCCCAATACTTCTGTTAGTCTTAGGGTACATCTACACTACAGGGGGGAGTCGATTTAAGATACGCAAATTCAGCTACGTGAATAGCGTAGCTGAATTCGACGTATCACAGCCGACTTACCCCGTTGTGAGGACGGCGGCAAAATCGACTTCTGCGGCTTTTTGTCGGCGGCGCTTACTACCACCTCCGCTGGTGGAGTTAGAGCGCCGATTCGGGGATCGATTGTCGCGTCCCGATGGGACGCGATAAATCGATCCCCGAGAGGTCGATTTCTACCCGCCGATTCAGGCGGGTAGTATAGACCAGACCTTAAAGGTGCCACAGGACCCTCTGTTGCTTTCAACTAACCTAGACATCTTTATTCTTAATGCTTAAAAAAACATGAATTGACTAAAGATGAAACTGATCCCAGTTTTCCCAAAGTTTAGAGGGGTTTGGACACAGGTTTTGGAATAGGACATTACAGAGATAAGAGCTAGTTAAAAAGTTTGGATTTAGCTACAAACTTCCCTAAGCGTATCCTAATATTTTGGCTAGGGCCCATCTGTAGAGCAGACAAGCAGCTGTGGCTCTGTTAGCCTACAACAGGGGTCGGCAACGTTCGGCACGCGGCTCGCCAGGGTAAGCACCCTGGCGGGCCGGGCCAGTTTTATTTACCTGCTGACGCGGCAGGTTCGGCCGATCGTGGCCCCCACTGGCCGCGGCTTCTTGAGCAATGAGCTGGCCGCGGCTTCTTGCCGCCCCCATTGGCCCGGGATGGCGAACCACGGCCAATGGGGGCCGCGATCGGCCGAACCTGCCACGTCAGCAGGTAAATAAAACTGGCCCGGACCACCAGGGTGCTTACCCTGGCGAGCCGCGTGCCGAACGTTGCCGACCCCTGGCCTACAAACACAGCCCTCCTTTTCCCCTCATCTGGCATGTGGACATACCACTGTTCCCCCCAGCCCATGTGCCATTTTCATCTTTACACAATATGTGAGCCACCTTCCATGCACAGTAGTGGGGAAAGGGGTCCCCATTCATGCCCCATGGCATACCAAAGGATATAACCAAAGCTAGAAGTAACACATTTGTAGCCAAGGAATGTGTGTATTGGTGGGGGGTTACAAACCCAGAATTAGGTGTTATCGGTCCTGCGCCCTCGCGGTCTGGCATCTATAAAAATGTAAATTCTGATTAACTGGCTTTATGTTTATTACCAATCTTTTCCTACCTACTATATTAAAGTTTGTCTGACATAACTCACCCAACAACAAATTAATTGTATGAGCTGCTCACAGTTTTATTTGTTACACAGCCAGGAAGCTAATTATGCAAGTTCAGAAGCATATGGAGCCCAAACGTATTAACCCTTTTATGCAAGAATTCATATGCATTATATTCATTTGTCTGTTGTTGGCGGCATAGAGAAGTTCCAGGATTCAAATGAACACAGAATCACTTCTCAATGTGCAATTCATATTAACTGCACAATGATTCAAAACAAATTATTTTAACTAATACTATCTAATAACTTCCAGTTTATTAGAGGAAACAATTGCACCTATCACTGATCTGTTTAAATGCATACTTTATAAAAAGTCTCATTGTGGCATGTAATCAACTAATTTTTTCACGAGGGTATTTTTAGAAAGAGCAATTAATATTAAAATCAGTCTGTTTAGAATTCATTAAAAAGGAGATGGAATTCTAAAGCATGCTGTTTCTCACAAATAGTGCAATCGATCTACCCATAAAGTGGGTACTTACGTTGCACAAAAGGTTAAGTATGAAACATTCCAAACATTTTAAAATGTACCTAAGTCAGAAAACAGCTGTAGCCACTTCTAAGTTACATTTCCCACTTATTTCCTACCATATACTTTATTTACAGTTTTACTTCCTGAGATGGCCTCAGGAGATGACCAGCTTGTTTCCATGAAGGTCTCACATGACAGCAGTTATATAGTCTTATTACAGCATATTTCAGTGCAACACAAACAATATGATTGGGGACAGTCTAAAGAAGCAAACATATACACCAAATGTAAGTGCTCTTGCTCAGGAGTGTATGTCCAATGCCTGCCTCTTAACCGTGCTTGTATCCAAATCAGGAACTCCACAGAAAAAGAACATTAGTTCTTAGGCCCCTAAAATAATCAGTATATTGTGTTTTATGTATATAAGCTTAGTAGTCTCACTCTAGTCCCTATTTTCTCAAAATAATTTAATAGTGTCTGCTCAATAGGCTTAGGAGTGAAATAAAAAGGGGGTTGCTAGTTATGACAGAGATGTATATTTGCAGAACTGTGTTGGGAAAGGCACATTGCTATGCTTGATTCCAAGCATTGCTAATAGGTCCTGCTCCCACTGACAGTGAAGTCAATGACAAAGCTCACAATGTGCAGGATCAAGCCCTTAGTCTCCTCATCTGACGTCTCTCTGAATTTGAACTATTTTTGAGTTAAGACATGGGTCAGCCCTGGAGACTGGTCTCCCATTTTACCAGAGAACAGGAATGGCACAGGCAGTGGCAGAGGAAACTTTACATAATGCCTCAACAAAAGAAGAAGCACCTCCAAGGGTAGAGAGAGGCATTCAGATCTCAGTGGCCTATTCAATCCTTAGCCTAGCCGCTGAGACTGACCAGGGTGATAGTTAGAGCTGATGAGAATTACTTTCCAACAGAAAACTCACTTTCCATGGGAAAATTTTGTGTAGGAAAATAATTCCCATCTCTACAGCTCCCCAACTCCTCAACAACCTGCCTGTTGGGATACCTCAGAGCTGGGGCGACAAGGCTTTTGGGCAGCTCATAAGGTGGACTGCCCTGGAGCCAGAGCTCACAGTCCCTCAGCAGTCTGGAAGCCCTGGCTCCCAAGCCCCAGGCTCTCCACACAGCAGGCTGCCAGAGCCCTCGACACCTTGGGGAGCCTCAAAAACATGTTGAACAGGTCAAAACAATGTGTCATTTTAATTTTTTCATAAAAAGAGTTTGGGATTCCACTGGAAATTTCAGAATTTGGATTATTTGTCTCATTTCAGAATGATTTACTTGTATAATTTCAGAATTGCCTGTGGAATGGGAATTTCAGTTTCCACACAGGTCTAGTGGAGTTCAGTGGCGTGGCACTTATTGTGATTTGGTTATCTGTGCACTAAAATCTGAACGGATGCTGCTAACAGGTGAAAGATTCCAAGACTCTCTACAGAAGCAAACGCTTGCAACTCCCAACTCCATCTGAGATCAATGACAGAGAGATCAGGGTGGTTGCCCCTCAACTTTCTCAATCTAGAATAGTCTGGGTTATGAAATACAGAGCATATTCACATACAGCTACAGTAAGAAGGAAGAAGAGTCATACAGTCATCAGTCCTTTTTATAAAAACAATTTAAAAATAGAGAGGTGAGAGAACATTTCACTAAGGAAACAAACCATTCAAAACAAAGAGATGAAACACAATACACAACTGTGCAGGAAAAGTAATGTTTGATACGGATTCCTCAATTAGCTCTGCAGAGTGAAAACAACAGTAAGACCTACAATGGCTTCGCCTCCTTTGAATTCTCACACGCCGTGAAGTATTTCAATACAGTGTATGAACAAGAAAAGAAAAGTAAATACTGCTTTGCAGTCTGTTTCTTAGTGTCTTCAGGCATAAATCACTCCAGCAGTGAACCGTTCCAATGTTACTGCCTCCAAACACACTATATATCAGGGAAATACATACCAATGAAATGTCCAAATAATATTTATAGAGGCTACTTGTTTTCCTGGGGGCGCCAAAAGTCTGCAAATAGGTTGGGTCAAATAAACTGCAGCCAATGACAAACAATAGATAATGGAGCAGGAGTACTTACATAGGAGAAAAATCGTCCTTTAGACCTGTTAAAGAACACTGCACCAAAGAACACATGCATTATGCTTGGATGGTCGCTACTGAGCTAGATCTGAAACTCTACCATGTCTCAACAGGTCTCACTAGAAATAAGCAAGCTTCCACTGCTGAAAAGAATCATTCAACCAACAACAAAACTGGCCACAAAATGTATTGGATGGATTATATTCAACCAGCACTGCTGCTGTTCTCTTTTCAGGGATAGCACTGACAAGCTACTGGGAAGAGTCCAGCCAATTGCTGCATATTAGGATTATGAACACTTCTATACAGAGGGTGTAATCAGCTCTATACATAAGGCCTGAGCTACAGCCCACTCAAGTCTTTGGTTCCTTTATTTATATCGCTTCCTGGCCGGGAGTGATGGGCATTTGTTGTGAGATTGTCGTGAAGGAGTGCATTTTGAGAGGATGTTTATACAGATCCATTAGTCCTATCAGAAAGTTACTTCAGAAACAGTAACCTGATGCTTATTTTTCCAGTCTCTAATAAGCAATATTTAAAGATATACTGGCAAAGTTGAGAGGTCTGAAATTAGACCAACTTGCCTTGGTTTGCTGGTCCAGGAACACATTGTGCCATTCCTTTGCTGTGTCTTCCTGTTTCATTTTTGTGAGCAGGAAGGATATTGGATTTTAGAAGACTCACGCTCTCATAAGAACTTATAAGACAAAGAAATCTTATATCATTGGGCTTTATTTAAAAAATCCCTTTAAAGACTGGAGATATAAATGCCCCCTCAAGCATTTATTAGTTTAGATTCCAGCTACTTTCTTTTTCCACTAGCTATCCTGGCCCTGAGTTGTTCTGAACTCAGTGATATTTGCAGTCCTGTAGGTGAAGTCAGGGTTGCCCTTTCTTTTGTATCAGCTAATGCAATAAATATTCATGGAAGTTGTGCAGTGTTTTCAGGAATTACATCACAGCTGACTGGTTTACACTATGACTCTAAACCCAAGTATTATTCTCTCTGTTTCACAAATGTGGAAACAGAATCAGATGTGTCAAATGCTTTCCCTGAGGCCACACAGGGTATGTCTACACAGCCTGTGGGAACACACTTCCCAGCCTGGGTCAACAGACCTCATGCTTTAAAAACAGCTGTGTAGACAGAGCTTTGAAGTTGCAGTTCAGACTCTGATGCCTAGGGAGTTGGGTGGGCTTCAGAGCCTGGCTGAGCCACAACTCCAATGCACTGTCTACACAGCTATTTTTACAGCATTCCCGCAAGCCCCGCTCACCAAAGTCTGGGTGGGGAGGCTCGCCGCCATACGCTGTATACATAAACCTGTAGTGACTCAATGTCAGAGTCTAGATTAAGCCTCAGGGTTGTCCGGTGGTGTACTCAGACCCTTAGGCAATAGAGTATCAGCCAGTGAGTATTCTTCATTGTATTCAGGAAGAATGAAAATTCTAGTGGCATCCACAGAAACAACATAGCAGTTTAGGTGACAAACTACTTGACTTACACACTGTATAATTTAGTTTACAGGCCAAAATTCCTAAAGGTGCTTCAGTTTATCTTTAAGAGTCAGTTCATTAGGAATTACTATGTTCTATTAGATGCTACATCCTGGATGCAGCCTAGTCATTTGGTGATCATTATTGAATGGCTGCAGCAGTAGCAATTGAAATAGTGCAGCTAACTTTACATTCTTCCCCACTACCAGAGCTGATGTCAGCAATAGGCTGGGCTGGATGGAAATAGTAATAGGAGCGCTGCTAACTCTCAGTTCACTTTTAAAGCCTAGTTTGAATATTACAGCACCATCTATGGTTATAAACCCAGTTTGGGTAAATCTGAGATTAGGCCTCTGTTAAGGGGTGCATGCACCTTTAGAGAACCCCTTGTGTCAGTGCATAATTTCACTGCACCCTGGGCTGCAGCACCTCCTGCAGACTGTATGCCTCTCGCCGGGTCTTCCGTGGCTCAGCCCTGTGGCCAAGTCACTTAAAGTTCAAACCCTGGGCTACTCAAAGTTCCAGATGATGTAAACAGAACATCCTTCATCCCTCCTGAGCTGGACTCACAGCTCTTTCTCACTCTTGGCAGAGCACACACACACACAGGCTTTGCCCCCTGGGAGTCCTAATGCAACAGCAACTGGTGTTCCACCCCTGCTGGGCTTTTTCTTTTAGTCCCTGTTTCTTGTATGCCCTGCCTCAGGGCTCCCCTACAGGAACCTAAACTGCTCCCTGTGGGTCTCTTTTGTTCCCTGTTCCCTTTTTGAACACCAGGCCCAGGACTGCCTTCCTGGATGCCTGACCCCTTGCTCCAGGGACCCATCACAGGAATTAGCACTATTTCTGTGGCTCAACTCACCAGCTACAGTCAGACCCATACAGCTGGGCCTCTCCCAAGGCACACCACCAGTTCTCCTCTCTGAGCCAACAACCAGAGGTGCCCTATTGTCTCTCTTCCCCCCGGGTCTCTCTCAGTTTTTCTTCTGGGCTCCCCTAGTTATCTCAGAGTCCTAACTCAGGGCTCTTCCCATACAGGAGCCTGCACTTCTTCCTGGAGGCTCCCACACAGCTTATACACCAAAGCCTTCCCCACCAATAGAACTCTCATCATCCTGGGATTCCCCTTCCTATCTGGTCAGCTTCCTGCTCAAGTCAGCTGCTCTGGCTGTCATAGGCTACTTAGGCCTTGGTTCTCCCTGGCAGCCTCTCCTTCATAGAAATGATTTCAAAGTCTGTTTTAATTATAACTTCAAGTGGATATCCAAAACATTTAGGTACTTAATCATTTGCATTTCTCTAAATCTATCTGCTCTGTATAAATTGGATTGTTTCAGGAGCAGTTGTAAAGCAAGAATGATTGCTATCGAATATTCTGACATCATCTGTTTTAGCACTAATTAGTGGGGGTGGGGAATGAATGGATTACCTAAAACTTATCTAACACCTGAAAATGATCCTCTACATTATACTTCATAAAAAACATTGAAAAATATCTACCAAGCATTCTCCAAACAAATTAAATTTCATAGCATGACAACCCCTATAGGAAAATACAGTGGCAGCCTTGATTACTCCAAGCTACCAAATAGCTACAGAGTTCATTTGTATTCATCAGTGACTTCAACATTTTGGACATTTTTACTTCAATGGAGTTACACAAATCTACATCAGCCAAGAATCTGGCCCATTAAATCAAGTTCCTTGTTTCCACCCTAGACATTTGCATGGTTTCTCTACTGAATTGATAGGATCTAGCCCATGAAAAACAAGGAGATGTGGACGATTGATATACACACACATATTATATATATATATTGCTATGTGCAACTTAGAGTGAGCTGATATATAGAGGGACCAATATATTATAAGGAAATAAATGACAAAAGTTTGAAAAATACATGATAAGCTTATTTAAGGGACATTCTCCCACTCAATATTATATTTGTGCCAAAAGTTTATATGGTACAAAATCTTACATTTGTACAACAGCATAGGATTCTTTGCTTCATTACTGGTAAAAAAATACATGGATTCTACAAGGGGCGTGCATCCGGCGAAGTGGGCATTCATCCACAAAACCTTATGCTCCAATACATCTGTTAGTCTATAAGGTGCCACAGGACTCTTTGTTGCTTTTTACAGATCTAGACTAACACGGCTACCCCTCTGATACAAGGGGCACAGACATCAAAAGAAAAAAAGGTTCCTTAAAATAAGGACAAATAGTTACCCTATTGGATACAAAGTAATATATTTAAGCATTGTTAAATGGTACCTTATTAGGGTTCTGTTTTCTGGTGTGTGTTTTTCTGGGGGCAGGGGGAAAGGAATATTATATTTGCTTATGGAACTAAATAACATATGATGGGAAGCTCCTACTTACCCAGGCAGAGCTGCAGCCCAGGGCCTCGGACGAAGGGGGGCCCCGGTGCAGCAGGGCTCAGGCAAGCTGCCTGCATGCCATGGCCCCACGCCACTCCCAGAAGTGGCTGGCTGCTGGCATGTCTCTGGCATGAGGGGGAGAGGGGAGGAGGCACCGCGCACTGCCCCCATCCCCAGCACCATCCCTGCAGCTCCCATTGGCCGGGAACCGGCCAATGGGAGCTGTGGGGGCAGTGCTTGCAGGTGCGGGCAGTGAAGGAGACATGCTGTTCCCCTCCCTGCAGGGGTGCGCAGATATGTGCCAGCAGCTGGCAGCTTCCAGGAGCAGCATGGGGCTATGGCAGTCAGCCTGCCTGAACTCTGCTGCATCGCCAGCCGGCCGGCCAGGAGCTGCCTGTGGTAAGCGCCTCCTGGTCGGAGCCTTCACCTCGCACCCCCTCCTTCACCTCAACCCCCTACCCCAGGTCAGAATCCCCTCCTACACCCAAACTCCCTCCCAGACCCCAGACCCCTCACCTCTCCTGCATCCCAACACTCTGCCCCAGCCTGGAACCCCCTCCTGCACCCAAACTGCCTCCCAGAAAGAAACTAATATAACAGCTGTTCTAAGGTAAGAAGTAGGCTATTTTGTTTTAACAACTATATTTTACATGTTTTAAGACTGAATTGTAACCACAGAACAGCCTTATGTTAATTAAAAGGCAAGTTTAGTATAGCGTTAATAGCCTCGATGCCATAATTGTTAACATTTTCTTCTAATTACGAAGAAGACTTGTATACAGGGGCCCCACAAAATCTAATAGCCCCGGGCCCACAGGAGAGTTAATCCAGCCCTGTACCCAAGTATGTAAGTTGTGTTCTACAGCTCTCTGTAGTAGAGTTACTGCCAGAACCAGAGGCTTCTTATACAAGGAAGGTTAATGTGAACTCTAGCCAATGGCTTTTGGGGAAATGCAGTTTAATAACTAAGTGACCATTTTGTTGTAGACATTTTATTGACTAAAGTAAAGAATGTGGTTTTACCAAAGGAATTTTATATTAAAGGGTTTGTATTAAACAGTCTGCAGCACCTGCAAGTTAAGTTGAGGGGGAAGTGGTCATATGAAGAAGGAGAATATAATTATTTAGGTGAGGGATTATGTGTTATCCCTTCCTATAAAGAGGGCAGAGTTACACAGACAAGGAAACATCTTTTAGTAGAGTTTAGAAATTGCTAAATCTAATGTGGAAGCAAGTAGAAGTCTGAGCTTAGCAGAAAACTGTAGGTAATTGATTTTATTGCTAGTTTATATTATGAATTAATCCTCAACTCTTTAATTTAAAGTAATATTTTAGATATTTGTTCTTTGTAATAATTTTGAAATAAAAAGACACGTTTAAATACAATCCCTCCATATATCTTCAAGAAAATATCCCTTACAATATCTCACTTTGCTTACGCTCTACGGTCCAGTAATACATAAAAATTGGAACGATGTGACCTATATATAGGCCTGAAACTGGCATTCCTAGGCGTAGTGTAGGAATGTTACAAAGTAGGGCCCTAACTCTGCAATTTTACAACCAAGTTCAATAGAGTCCTCTACACAATCCATCCACCCATTGTAAATTGTAGGGTTCCATCTTAACCTATCCATCAAAACCAGTTTTGACTTGTGGCAATACTCAATGTGAACTAGAACAGGTAACTATGCCTCCTGTACATTACAATAGGTGAATTGTTTTTCTAATGGCAAAAGAATATTATTGTCATAATACGACTAAGCCAGGACTCCAGTTCCTCTACAGTGCTAACATGGTTATGCAACTGAAGTACTAAAACATCTACAGTGACTGAACAATAATAAAAAAAAAATCATGTTTGTAGGTTACAAAGCTATCCACATAAAAAGTCTTGCTTAACCAACGGACACAGCAACATTTTATTTTAACCTTCAGAAATCAAAAGAACAAGTTCATGATTTATAATGGAAAAATCTCTCACTGTAACTGCAGACTTAATGGGATGTATATCATTCTAGGTATATTATTATAAAATGTCCTCAATTTTTCTGTTCTCATCAAACATTATATTTGACACGTAACAGGTTTAATTTTACTTCAATTCCATTTAGCTTTAGTTCTAATGAAAACTTGAGACTACCTAATGATGTTTTTGATTTTCCTCTAAAGGGTTTTTTTTTACATTAGAAAAGAAGCAGCAATTTAGATTGCCATTTAAGTTTTGTATCCATTTGCCAATACTGTAGAAGTTACACATTAAATGAGATTTTTCTATAGCTAGGTATTTTTATCATGTCCATCCACCTTCCAGACGATCTTCTTTCTTCTGCTTATGACAGCAATAATTGCAGTAGCAATAGTCTAGACTTTCCTGAACTTTCTTGGATCAAGCATGTGGAGCAGAAGAAACTAACAAATTTAAGCACCAAATGCAGTATAAAGTAAAAATGTGTACAGAAAACTAAGAAAAACAAAGGAGAGATGACTGGGTTTATTTGTTAGTTATGATACGAGAAAGAAGTTATGGGTTTGATGCTAGAATCATTGGGTGAAGTTCCATAGCCTTTATAGGAGGTCAGACAAGGTGAACACACTGGTCCCTTCTAGCCTTAAAAATGTATGACAATTATTCTCCTTTAAAATGTTCTCCCCTGGTAATTAACCAAAAACTGAGGAAGGCAATTGTCTATATTCTTTTTAATGTCTCCATTAATTAATGACTGAAGAGCAGATTCACCCCTGCACTGATGCCAGCACTAGCAAAGGGAAGACCGTTTGTGCCTCCCCTAATCTAAAACAATTACAGGTTGCATAATATAAACAATTCTAGTTAGATATGAACCCTAACCATACCCCTGAATTCAATCCCTCCCAAATTTTTAGATTCCACAGTTCTAGCACAATGAAGAGAGGCCAAATATTTCCTATATGAAAGGTAAATTCTTTTCTCATGTATGAGCTTCCAGTTCTCTGAGTGGAACTTGCTCCTAACACTAAGATATAGGGTTTTTTGGGTAAATGATGCTTGTATAAAACTGCGGTTCAGACGGGCTGTATGAGCTCTACCAGCAGCGTCAGAGACTTCTGCTACTAGTCCTTTAAGTGCAGTTTGTGTAAGGAGTGAATAATTAAAGGAATAATTTGGCTCATTTATTATTTGTTTTATTAACTGAGATACCAGCTTGTTTTGTCTTCTCCCTGAAGTACCAACACATTTGGAGTTCACACTTTTAGTATTCAAAGTGTCTTAATTCAAGGAACAGCAGCTCAGGTCAAGACACTCCTATTCCAGGAAGGTGGTATTATGAACCCTATCACCTATGAACTCCGAATCGAGTATGATGCAATCATTCATCTGGGGCAAATCTGGCCCTCTTCTCCACTCCAGGGCCACATGGATCATATGGAGATGGGGCATGGCCAAAGGTTTCAATGTTGTTAAATCTCCAGGGCTCCCCCACAGAAGAAGTGTATTAGGGCAATAGGGTTGCTACAGCCTGCAAAGCCATTCCATTCCCTGGAAGGAAAAAACTCCTTTTATCCCACCACATCCATAATGCCCAAACCAGTTATTCTGTTTGGATTCTGGGCTGATGACTTGCATGTTAATACTTAGTCAAACAATTACATTTGCTGATACTTCCAAAATATTGTTTTGCAGAGGACCCTCCACTGATAATCAAAAGGCAGATGGTTTCAGACTGAACTAAGGTGTTTCATCTTGGAATAATCCACAGAACTACATATATAATGCTTATATTTGAAATGCTGACAGAAAAAAAACAAGCCAGCTATGCACACAGATGCAGCATGCAGCTATTAAACACAACCTAGCTTATTATTATTGAAATTAAATACAACAAAATAAAACTCATATGAAACTCAAAGATTAATTTGAGCCAGTTTGCAGGCCAGAGAAATCCTCATTGTCTCCTCACAAGTGACAATGAAAGCCTTATTGAAATCGCAGTTTTAAAGTGATGAAACTGAGATAGAGTCATGGGCTTCGTTGAGCTCCCAGGGGTAAAATTCTGTTCTGGACTCACAAGCATAGCTCCCATCGCCTTCAATGAGAACTGTGCATGGACAACTAACGGTGGAATTTTACTTTAGCCTTCTGTTCATTTCCCTTAACAGACACCATCTTGTACTTCACCTATGAGAAGTCAATTCCCTTAGCTAATTAGTAATTAATTTATACATAGAGATTCTTCTTCAGAACCACGATACATGTTGCAGACCTGCCCCACTCACCCCATTCCTGGAAAAACACACACTTGTTTTAATACCACTGTGTGCGCACTGAAATCAGTCCCTTTCCTCGCTATTTCCTGCTTTGAATAAATATGGTCTTTAAAGAGCTCCCCTGAAACAATTAACATTTTAGACTCAATTCATTCAATATTCTTTGTAATATTCACAATCTCAATGAAATCATAGGAGAGGCTGAGGAAAGTGCTCAGCTGGTTCTATCTGTCAAAATAATATTTTTTCATTTTAGAATACTGTAAAATGTTTTAGCTTTAACAAATCCTATAGGAGGAACAATGTTTATGGGGTTGGCTCCTACTTACAATATGGGCATATTGTGATTTTCAGATTCCTTTGGGGTTTGATAAGCCTCAAACTCCTTGCATTGCTTTACATACTCTCAAAGGAATTAACCTTATTGCTTTGATATGCGGTATAGAGTGAGGCTGTTTTTTATTACATTAATTAGTTATCATAATAAAACTGACCCAATTTACTAATTAGAGACAGTTGAAAGAAAACGTTTTAATCTAGGAGGCTAGTAATTGCAGAGAACCTTACAAATACTAAGTCAACTTAGAGTCTACACCAATGGAAGTCCCCATAAAGATTGGTGGTGGTCTCCAGTGATAGAAACTCCATCAGGTGAGGTTGTGGCACAAAAAATGGTTGAAACAACTCTACCACCAGGGCACTCGCTGGAATTAACAGGGGCCAGCATGTCCCAAAAGCATGCAGAGTTAGACAGAGTGGCCAAAGAATTCAGTGCATGTAACCAACTGTCTTTGCCAGCTGGTTTCCTAAAGCGCCCTGATCACAACTTAAAGCTGACTTCCACTGAAGGAACACTGCAGGCAAGCAGGTGGTAAAAACTCTCCTTCCCACACTCAGGATGAATCCCCACCCTGGGCACAGGAAGCCTGGTAATTTATACCTTCCTGTACTGCATCTAATCCTCTAAATGCTGTAAAGTACCATAGGTTTTAAATTAAAATCAATAGTTCCTTCTGCTATTTACACACTAGATCACATCTGTTGCATAGCCTTTCAAACTCAGCATTTCAAACCTCCCCATCCAAAGGCTAATGCTGTTCCCTTGCTCCCAAAACACTAAAGAGGGAAACTGTTATTTAAGTAATGTACATATCTGAGTGTAACATATATACTGACATTAGCCTTTAGAGCAACAGCCATTCTAAATAAACTATTAAAGTTTTGTGGCTTTAGGAACACACTGGCTAATGGATTTAGTCTTCGGCATTTAAATTGCTTGCATGTTGTAGATGTTAGCTTAGTGACTATATAAGCCTCTAAGTGTTTAAAAAAGGAAATCTATGCAAGACAGGAATCATACAGCATCCCTATGAATATCGAAGACCCTCTCAATATAGGCTAATCCACCTGCACACCCAAGCAGTGTGAATTACAGCTAATTTGAGTACCTCAGACAGCAATATACTTACCTAAATGTACCACCATTTCCAGGGGAACAAGTACCAGCTCCAAAGGGAACCATTTCTAACGGTGACATAGCTGTAGAAATGCTGATTCTGAAGATAGTACATGCAAAATAATGTCACAGCGTAGTGGGTAGTCAGATACAAGAGGTTACCTGCATTTGGATTTGGGCAATAGTTATTTTACTGCCCATGTGTCTCTTAAACAAGGTGACTGAATCTAATAACTACCATACATTTTAAAAAGACATTTCATTCTGATATTAAATACTAGTAACTGCTTATAAAATAATTCTCCTCTGTATTGATTAGTCACATTCAAAAGCAACAGATCTGTCCCAGGAAACAGCACAAAAACAAGGAGAGGATCTACTCACATTCCTTTGAGCCGTTGCCACATTTTCTCAGTGTGTCCTCCTATTTGGTACTTTAAAGAGGTGCCTTCCAGTTCCCGGGCTGTTTCAGTAGCTCTAGACCCCATGGTAATTGTCCTACAGCAATACAGTTACAGTCAGGCTCAGCAGCAAGTAAACGCATTCCTTAGTCCACTACAAACGTCAGAGGATCCACACGTTATACAGTAGCAGCTCTCATCTAGCAAAACATTTCAGAATTACAAAGCTAAGGAAAGCTTCTGGCTGAATTGCTATTCACTTTGATAGACAAATCTCTTTCTCCCCCTAAGCATACAGCACTATAAACAGCTCTTCTGACCTCACAAGTCTACTCCATACATGTGAGCCAGCTACTATACTACTCACTGACTGACTGCTCAAGCTCTTTCCCCATGCACTTCATTTGTTGTAGGGATATGCACTGAAGCACAAAAGCTTCCTTAAAACGTATTAGCATTCATTGCTATGCAGGATAAATGTGAATGACTTTAGCAGTCGAGAAGAAAAAAAAAATTTTTTTTTTTTGCTGTGCAGGTCGGAGAAGCAGGCTGCAATAGGAAAGCAGATGGTAGAAACCAATATCAGCTGCACCACCGTAAGAAATGAATGCCTGCTTAAATGCCAGCGCTTTTGTCTCTTTAGATGATCCTGAATTGGTCTTCTATGAATAAATATCTACCAGCCTCTTAACAACATAACTGAACAAACGTTAAGTTGGGACTCTAAGACATGTATAAATCCCTTCAGAAGAGTAATCAGAGAGCTCTACAGGTTGTTATTGAAGGAATATGCTGTAATCATGACTATTCACCTTCTCCTAGCAACTCCACACAGTAGGCAACTGTCAATTTAACTGGTGGAAAATGCAGCAGCTGCAAGACAGCCTGCTCAATGAATCCTTTGGGACAATAGCTTGCGTGTGTCAAAATCTGATGTTGAACTGTTTGTGCATGCCAGAGAAAAAATTAAGTGCATGTAAAGAGCAAAAGGAATGAGAACTAAGTGGTCTGCCAGCCATGCAGCAGATTGCCAGCTCTATCACTACAGCCCAGACCCATGCGTTTAGTTGCACAGCCAAAGCTGCTGTTTCAATAGAACTGGGGTTAGTTCTGCATCAGTATATTTCATTGCTTGCTCAACTGTGTTTGCAGAGCTTTTCAAAATTTGATCTTCATTTTATAAACATCTTCCTTCTTCTTTTGTGAATAGACAGAGATCTGCAACCCTGGAGGAAGATCCAAATAGTCCCAGATACCACTAGCTTGTCTATGCAGCATTGTGTATGTTTAAAAGTAACAAAGATGTGAGGTTATGCGAGATCTCCATCTGAAACGGCTGGCAGAGATGGATGAAAATGTCAAGGAAAAAGAAAATGATCACAATAATTCATTGTCACTGAAGTTCCCCTATCCATTTCCCTTTATTTTCTCATAAGTTTCCTAATACTAGGATAATTTCCTCTCCATTAAAATACATTTTTTTTTAATATCCCCTTTATGTCCTATGAATCTCTATTCTGTACTGGCTCCTCCTCTGTCTTCACTGATTTCTATCAGAGAGATCATTAGCTGATGCATTTCATATCTTTCCAAAGGTTTCACCTCTCACTTGCACTGGTTTTAAACTGGTGTCATTACACTGACTTCACTAGACGTATTCCTGATTCACACAGGCATAAGAGAGACAGAGGAATCAGGCCCATAGATTTCAATGGGGCTTTTTTAAAAAAGTCAGTGTGTGATCCACACCTCCTCTAACTTTTGCTTGCAATGAAGAAAGTCATGTGACAAAATTGAAGCACCACAGAAACAATCACTTTCTTTAAACACAGTACAAGGTACGTTATTAGATTAAGGAAGACAGTAGGAGCTGTAACGCTGTCCTTCTTTTGCTTCTGCACTGAAGAACTTCTTCCTAGAAACCTCCCAGTCCTGTTCTGCATAGCATCTTGATACAGTTTTAAAGAAATAGTAGACATATCCTCACAGGGAGTAACAGATATGAATCACTAGCACTAATGTGAATTCTTCCCTGCCCCCTACCTCTCACTCCCCCGCATCTGAAGCAATGCAAAGAAAATAATTATGTATTCATACAATCCTCCAGGGACAGAGGGAAATTTTAAGCCCCTATTTTCCTCATAAGGCATTCTCTGCCCCTGTAGTACGATTCTATGATGGAAAATAGTGCCAGCTCCTAGTGGCAGTAGCACCATGTTTAAGCTGTTCTTTCCCCCCAAGGGAACAGAAGGAGTGGTTCCGAATATCACTTTTGATATTCTGAAGAGGAGGAAATGTTGCTTGTTCTTCAGGTATTACGCTCCGGTTGCTCCCCTCAGGTAGGGCTGAGGTTATGTGCAACCAAGACAATACTGTTATACATTGGGAAACTGCACTGAAGCTGGTGGGTGTAACAGCTGCCTTTCATTCAAGTGTAAAAAGCAATTGAGTTCCTTTGTGAAACCAGATGGCTGAAGCAATAGGAGCACCTCACAGAGCACAGACGCATGGCAAGGCTTGAGTAGAATTTGAACCATGTGGCCCAAAGGAGTTTCTCTGAGGACTGATATAGCAAACACAGGGGCTAGAAGATTGATTGGTGGAGTTGTGAATATTTGTGTGAGAGAGAGAGAAGCATCAAGAAACACACAGAAGCAGACACAAAGAAGATAGTAGAAAGCCAAGGAGACAGCCAGCCCAAGCACTGAGTGTGGGGTCCAGAGAAAAGCTAAAGAAACAGCTTTTGGGACAAAGTGATGCTGAAAGAGGCTTAGAACTGTGAGCAAAACAAACCACTTACTTGTTTAATTCCTACTGTGTTCAGGGAAACAGGACTGTATACATTCTTTCTAAATAAACAGGATTGGATCACAGATATCTGACTCCATTACCAAAACTTGGAGCCAGGCACATAGGGGTAAACAGGTATTCTTCACCCACTATTTCCACTTTCAGGAAGATGGGTAGGAGTCAGGATGGATGGAGAACAGACAGAACCTTAGCTCTGCCCCCATCAACCTGCCAGTCAGGAGGACAGCAATAAAATTACAACCTCCCTCCCTGATCAGGTGAGAAATTATGGCTGCCTGGGCTGCTCCCTTACTGTGGGCTGTGTTCTAGGCAAAATCTAGCCTAAACTAGTTCCAAATACTAACCAGTGGGCAATTATTTTAGGAACAGGCATCTACCCAAGGGGATGGCAGCTGAACTGATGAGTGGTTTTTTTAAATGTAAAGTAATAGATGTTTTTCTCTGGCCTCTCCATGTTCTTGTTCTGGATTACTTGTGTCATGCTCTCAGCTTGCTAGGTTTTAGAGCCCATTCTCCTCTCTCTCTTTAAAAAAAAAAAAAAAAACACAATCTTTTCATCCCTTGCCTGCATCTTTTTAAAGTTTAGCTTTATATTTCTGGGTTAATCTGATATCTATTCATTCAAGACAAGTCTCTGGGTATTAGGCAAAACTCTAGTGATTCAGTTTGGAGATTTTAAAATTTCTTTTGCACCCTGCTCTATCCCCCTACCTAAGGCCTGATAAAATTGTCACTGTGCCACTTAATCCTCAAACAAGTACTTAAATCAGATGCTGAAATATAACATGGTATGCCCTCCCCCTCCGCCCCCCCACCCGTGATTCAAAGTGCATCCTTTCCTTAAGAATAAATGGAATGTTGGCTTTAGGAAAGAAAGACACAGTGTCTTAATATACAGTTAAAAGGGCAACATCCTTCCTTGTACTATGAACATTGAATAATAATAAAAGTTTAAAATTACACAGAAAAATCCACTTTAAAAACAGGGAAAAGTCTGCAACTAGACGGATTAGAGAATTGGCCACTGGAATAGGATAAGAGCTAACACAGGTTTTGATGAGGAGGATTAGAGATTTATTTTAGATAAATCCTTTACTCCTGAAAGGAAACAAAACATGCCACATTATTCACTATTCTGTTCAGTACCTGTAGATCAAAACTGGCGCAGGAAGTAACAAGAGACCTAAAGAACTGATTTCTCATACTCTCATTATCGCTCATCTTTTCAAATCTTACAATGCAACCTTTCCTAATCAGGAGAACTGCAGGAGAGACAGGAACTAATTGAGGAATTTGAAGTCACTGAAGTTAGCAAGGCTTTCACTGCAGCGAGGAAAGGCTCTGGCGAGGGGCGCTGCCTCCCTCCACCAGAGTCCTTCAACGACATACGTAACTACACATCGCAGTGTGGATGCAGCCAGCTTTTCACCGCTGCCTGTAGCTGCACATACCCTACATGCTGCCACCAGTGGTGTGCAGTGTAGATGTAACCTAGGGCAATGCCTAAACTTAGGGCTGGTCTACACTACAAAGTTAAGCTGACCCAACTACATCACTCACGGCTGTGAAAAATTTCACACCCTGTGGAATGTAATTAAACTGATCTAAAGCCTCACCGCATGTGAGGCTTCCAGGGAATTTTTGTCAGGCCGTCTTCTCCACAGACTCTTCTTTCTCCTTCTGCCTGTATCCTGGTTTTGTAATCACATACAATGCCTTTCATCATAAACAAAATCCATGGTTCACCTGCTTGTTCCACATGTGCTTCCTCTGAACGGATGTAAAGGGATGGTTGAGATAAGAGAAGAGCATCTAGTCTTAAAGTGCACAGACCTAATGTAAAATTGCAAAACTGGCACTGGCAAACTAGCCATGTTACAATAATTTGCGATTTGCGCAGACTGCCCACAGAATAGATTTTGCCACTGGCAATAGAACTAAGTTACAGCAACTTGACGGATTTACATAGATGGCCCACTCAGTAAACTGGCACTGATTAAACTAAGGCTAGGTCTACACTACCCGCCTGAATCGGCGGGTAGAAATCGACCTCTCAGGGATCGAATTATCGCGTCTCGTCGGGACGCGACAATCGATCCCCGAATCGACGCTCTTACTCCACCAGCGGAGGTGGGAGTAAGCGCCGTCGACGGGAAGCCGCGGAGGTCGATTTTGCCACCGTCCTTACAGCGGGGTAAGTCGGCTGCGATACGTCGAATTCAGGTACGCTATTTGCGTAGCTGAATTTGCGTATCTTATCGACCCCCCCCCCGTAGTGAGGACGTAGCCTCACTAGCTAAAAGAGTTGGGACTGATACAGACTCTCAAGCAGACTGGCACAGACCAGATGACCTAGATAAAGGGAATCAAAAGGAAATATACTTTTGGTCTTTAAATAAACAAAAATAAAAAAAAACCTTTTGCATTTTCTTTTCCTCCACAGCAGTGGGCTGTTTGATATAGTTCTTGCTAGTAACCATGTGCATTATGTCCCCATAGGTTTAAATACAGTATTGAAAAATAACCTCCTGTTCATACTACTTGCATTGAGGGTTCACTAGTCTCATAGGCATTAAGGACTTGGGGCTAGATTTACAAAGGTATTTAGGAATCTAAGGATGCAGGTAACAGCCTAGTGGGATTCACGAAAGCTTCTAAGCAGGCTATGCACTTAACTCATTGAAATCAATAGGAGTTAGGTGCTTATGTGATTTAGGCACTTTACAGACCATTTGGGAAGGGCATAGGGATAGGTTACAATAGCCAAGTCTAGAGGAAATGCTGGCACTATTGTGGAAGTGGTGATAAGCAGATTATACATGTAGAAGATGTGGAAAGACACGAATTCAAGGTAAGAGATAATTGAAGATTTCAGATGGAGATAAATTGAAATTGAGTGAAGGAGAAAGAGAGGATAGAGTAGAGCTTCACCTGCTCTTCATCCCTCTTCACTCTCCTATTCTTCATCCCTTCCTCCCCTCCAAAAATAAATCTCCTCTATGCCTTCGAGACATTTAACTGAAATAAATTAGAAGGAAACTATACATTTTTGGTCAGAACAAGCAGAAGATGACTAGGCAGAATCATTAAGGTATTTGGAGCAGATACATGGATCACTGGCCCAAGAAATTCATGAAGGAATGAGAAAGGTCACGCATCTGAAAGATTTGGGGGTTAACATCTTTATTTAAAAAGCATGTGTGCTTAGTACAGTAGCTGTGGAAGTACAGGAGGAAGGACTCAAGAAGCAACTACTACTTTTGAGGAACATCATTAGTATTAATTTGGTTTGGCAACCAAATTAATACTCTGAGTTTTGGAAACTCTGCCAGCACTGCACTGGATGTGAAATGTATTACACAACTTCAAAATTACCATAGAGAGAGAGGATCAGAGGTATAACCTTGTGCTCTACAAATACACAATTTACTATTCAGTGACAGGATACACAGGAACAGAATAAATGTTCTGGGTTTCACTGTGTCTCTTTTCAGCTTTCACAAACTGGCTGTACCAATTGATAAAAGTCTCTTCCATCAACCTCCTTAGGTGTTTTCATACAGCCATTATGGAGTAAATGATACTCTTACCTGACCCCTTCTGACTAATAAAGTACCTTAAAACACATCAATTTAGACACTCCAGAGCCATGACTGACATTTCAATAGGACCTGTGAAAAAACTAATTGCCAAGTTATCGCTCTCAGCCTAGAACAGCATAGGGGAAATGCAGGGAAGGAATATGCGAAAGGCATTAAGAAATCTGGGTTTGACACAGTGACTGCCAGCTTCTCCCATTAAACCAAGAAAAGGTTGAGGAGATAACTAGTTGACTGTGGTGAGACATGGACATAGGAGGTAGCATGAAATGTTGTTCTAGCTAACAATTGTTGAAATAGCTTCATTAGACATTCACTTTGAATGGCTCAAAGGAAACAAGAAAATGTTCCCTCTAGCTGTACAGTATTTCCACAAGGACCATGGCAACAAGAAAAAGCTCCTTGATATTTATAAAAGGCTATAATGGAACAGATGCCATTGGAGGGGGGGGGATCTCTTCACCATCACACAAGGGATTTAAATTAGAAAATGTGTCCACCAATGCAGCCTTAACATAGCTTTCCCCACCCACCCTGCACCACCACTGTAAAAAAAATGACTGTTTATTCCTGCCCTTTGATTCCTATCTTTTAACCAGTTACTAACCCATTGAGCCTTCAGAAAGCCAAGGGCTTTCTGAATGTCCAAGCACACTATAGCCACTCTGTTACCCTTATCCACAGGTTTGCTGACCCCCCTCAAAGAATTCTCATAGATTAGTGAGGCATGATTTCCCCTTACAAAGCCATGTTGACTCTTCTCCCAACATCTGTGTCTGATAATTCTGTTCTTTTCTATCGTTTCAACCAGTTCGCCTGGTACTGAAGTTCGGCTTACTGGCCTGTAATTGCCAGGATCACCTCTGGATTCTTTTTATGAAAATTGGCATTACATTACCTATCAGTCATCTGATTTAAGCAATAGGTTACATACCAGAGTTAGTAGTTCTGCAATTTCATATTTGAGTTTCTTCAGAACTCGAGTAAATACCATCTGGTCCTGGTGACTTATTACATTTTAATTTATCAGTTCATTCCAAAACCTCCTCTATTGACACCTCGATCTGGGACAGTTGCTCAGATTTATCACCTAATGGTTTGGATGTGGGAATCTCCCTCACATCCCCTGCAGTGAGGACTAATGCAAAGAATTCATTTAGCTTGTCTGCAGTGGCCTTGTTTTCCTTGAGTATTCCTTTAGCATCTTTATCATCCAGTGGCCCCTCTGGTTGTTTGGCAGGCTTCCCGCTTCTGAGGCACTTTAAAAAAAAATCACTGTTAGTTTGTGTGTGTTTTGCTTGTTGCTCTTCGAAGTCTTTTTTGGCCTGTCTAATTATAACTGTACACTTTACTTGCTGGAGTTTATGCTCCTTTCTGTTTTCTTCAGTAGGATTTGACTTCCAGTTTATAAAAGGATGTCTGTCTCTAACTGCCTCTTTTACTCTGTTTAGCCATGGTGGCATTTTTTGTCCTTTTACTGTTTATTAATTATTATTATTAGGGGTATATATTTAGTTTGAGCTTCTATTACAGTGGTTTAAAAAAAAAAGTTTCCATGCAGCTTGCAGGAATTTCACTTTTGTGACTGTTCCTTTTAATTTCCATTTAACAAGTCTCCCCAGTTTTTAATAGTTCCCCTTTTCGGAGTTACAGGCTACTGTGGTGGGTTTTTTGGTATAATCCCCCTCCTACAAGGATATTAAATTTAATTACATTATGGTTGCTACTACCGAACAGTTCAGCTATGTTCCCCCCCTTGGACAATATCCTATACTCTACTTATGATTAATCAAGAATTGCCTCTCCCCTTGTGGGTCCCAGGACTAGCTGTTTCAAGAAGCAGTCAGTAATGGTGTCTAGACATTTTATCTCTGCATCCCGTCCTGAGGTGTCACGTAACTAGTCAATATAGGGATAGCTGAAAATAAATCCCCCATTGTTGTTATTGTGTTTTCTGTTGTAGCCTCTCTAATCTCCCTGAGCATTTCACAATCACCATCACCATCCTGGTGGTCGGTAATATATTCTGACCACTATACTATTATTATTCAAGAATGAAATTTCTATCCATAGAGATTTCATGGGACAGTTTGATTCTTTTAAGATTTTTACAATATTTTAGTCTATGCTTTCTTTCACATATAGTGCCCACCAACATGACCTATTCTGTCATTCCTATGTATTTTGGACCCTGCTATTACTGTGTCCCATTGATTATTATCATTCCACCAATTTTGTGATGCCTATTATATTAATATTCTCATTTAATACCAGGCACCCACCATAATATCTAGACTTCATGCATTTGTATTCAAGCACTTATAAAATTCATCAATATTTAGTTGTCTGACTTCATGTGATGTAATCAAATGGGACTCTTTCATTTGAACTGTTTCTCTTCAGCCCGTGTGTACTTTTTCAACATCTATCCTCTACTCTTTACTAACATATAGAACATCCCCTTTAATAAATCCTCCCCTAAGGGATGTGTCTATCCAAATGTTGAGGTCCTCCAAACCTGTTGGCTTTCCACAAGCACTTAGTTTTAAAACCTCTCTACGACCTTTTTTAATTTTACATGCCAGCAATCTGTTCTGTAGGTGGAGCCCATCATTCCTGTCTAGGTGCCTCCATTCCAAACACATCCCCCAGTTCCTAATAAACCTAAATCCCTCTTCTGGATACTATTGTCTCATCCACACAATGTGATCCTGCAGTTCTGCCTGTCTGACCGGCCCTGCACGAGGAACTGGAAGCATTTCAGAGACTGCTACTATGGAGGTCCTGGACTTCAATCTCTTATGTAGCAAGGGATCCTAAAGGTATTAGGGATCAAAGCATGGCAGGCTAGAGCCTCGTTAGGAAGCTCTCAACATCGCCTAATAGGCCACTAGGCTCAGCACACAGCACCCCAAAAGTGACCACAATATAACCTACAAGCAGGCACACAGCAAGGAAGCAAAACACAAATGAACAAACAGGGACTTCCCTATCATACCTCCAGGCATGTTTTGTATAGCTGTGAATGACAAAGTATCACATGGATACCTTGAGAATGATGTACATCAAATAGTGCTTTCCATACCCGACCACCGTCTTCACCCATGTGTTGTGGTGGGGCGGGGGTTTGGGGGAGGGGGGCATTTTATTTTTGTTTTTTTTAGGGCTGTCAAGCAATTAAAAAAAATAATCACAATTAATCACACTGTTAAACAATAATAGAATACCATTTATTTAAATATATTTGGATGTTTTCTACATTTTCAAATATATTGATTTTAATCATACCAGAATACAAAGTGTACAGTGCTCACTTTATTTTTTCTTACAAATATTTCCACTGTAAAAAACAAGAAATAGTATTTTTCAATTCACATAATACAAGTACTGTAGTGCAATCTCGATCATGAAAGTTGAACTTACAAATGTAGAATTATGTACAAAAAATAACTGCATTCAAAAATAAAACAATGTAAAACTTTAGAGCCTACAAGTCCACTCAGTCCTACTGCTTGTTCAGGCAATTGCTCAGACAAATTTGTTTACATTTGCAGGAGATAATGCTGCCCTCCTCTTGTTCATAATGTCACCTGAAAGCGAGAACAGGTATTCACATGACACTGTCGTAGCCGGCGTTGCAAGATATTTACATGCCAGATGTGCTAAAGATTCATATGTCCCTTCATGCTTCAACCACCATTCCAGAGGACATGCGTCCTTGCTCGATAACAATACAAAGCAGTGCAGACTGACATGTTCATTTTCATCATCTGAATCAGATGCCACCAGCAGAAGGTTGATTTTCTTTTTTGGTGGTTTGGGTTCTGTAGTTTCCACATTGGAGTGTTGCTCTTTTAAGACTTCTGAAAGCATGCTCCACACCTCATCCCTCTCAAATTTTGGAAGCCACTTCAGATTCTTAAACCTCGGTTCGAGTGCTGTAGCTATTTTTAGAAATCTCACATTGGTACCTTTTTCGCGTTTTGTCAAATCTGCAGCGAAAGTATTCTTAAAATGAACAACATGTGCTGAGTCATCATCCGAGACTAGTATAACATGAAATATGTAACAGAATGCGGGTAAAATATATCCGGATATATACAATTCTCCCCCAAGGAGTTCAGTCACAAATTTAATTAACACATTTTTTTAAATGAGCGGCATCAGCATGGAAGCATGTCCTCTGGAATGGTGGCCGAAGCATGAAGGGGCATACAAATGTTTTGCATATCTGGCACTTGCAATGTCGGCCACAAAAGTCCCATGCAAATGCTTGTTCTCACTTTTGGTGACATTGTAAATAAGAAGTGGGCAGCATTATCTCCCGTAAATGTAAACAAACTTGTTTGTTTTAGCGATTGGCTGAACGAGAAGTAGGACTGAGTAGACTTGTAGGCTCTAAATTTTTGCATTGTTTTGTTTTTGAGTGCAGTTATGTAACCAAAAAAAAAAGCTACATTTGTAAGTTGCACTTTCATGATAAAGAGATTGCACTACAGTACTTGTATGAGATTAATTGAAAAAAAACCCTCTTATTATTTTTACAGTGCAAATATTTGTAATCAAATATAATAATATAAAGTGAGCAGTGTACACTTTGTATTGTGCATTGTAATTGAAATCAGTATATTTGAAAATGTAGAAAAACATCCAAAAATATTTAATAAATTTCAATTGGTATTCTATTGTTTAACAATGTTATTAAAACTGCAATTAATCACAATTAATTTTTTAATTGAGATAAAAAAAAATTTAATCACGTGAGTTAACTGCAGTTAATCAACAGCCCTAATTTTTTGTTTGTTTTTAAGGAGAACGAAGTGGTCATGACCTCCTTAATCCAATAGCTAAAAATATTAGAGGCAAAATTTACAATTAGGAACAATGTGTTGTACCTGCAAGATATGGGACTTGTGGTAGGAAATAGCTACAGTAATTAACATCAAATGGATGACTGTGTAAGTAAAAATGCAGTTACGTTCACAATGGGTGGCTTGTTCATATTTAGTGGACCCAACTACAAATCTGGCCCTGAATATTCTTTCAGCTTAATGTGGAAACAGTCAATCATGATTACATCTGCAATTGTATGTTCAGTACTTCTAGGATAACAAAAGCTAGGGGAAAATGAAAAGAAGAGTCTTGCAATTAGAGTGACCAGACAGCAAATGTGAAAAATTGGGCTAGAGGGTGGGAAGTAATAGGAGCTTATATAAGAAAAAGACCCAAAAATCAGGACTGTCCCTATAAAATCAGTGCATCTGGTCACCCTACTTGCAACCCTATCAGATTTGTATAACCATGGACTTTGGAGCCTGTACACTCCAAATTCTAGTATTTTTCCATCAAAGTTTTAAAGCGTATTTGCATATTCTAACAAAGCCCAGAAAGTACATGGAGGTAAATCCCGAGCAGCTGAGCTGAACCCCAATTCCTGGATCTGAATTTTAGATCAGCTAAATTTGGCTCTGTCCCCAGTGTTACCAAGCTGAGCCCAGCTTAGCCCTCTTCTTCCTCCCCGGCCTCCACATACGTGCCCCAGGGAAAGAGCAAACCGATAGCTGCCTTCAGCAGCTTCTCTTGAAGCAGTCAGTTCTGGCTGAGTGCCTGACCTCCCGCCTACCAATGCCAAGGGATAGGTGGGTTCCCTATGCATGCCAGCCGAAAATGTCACTCTCTCTCTAATTGGAACTTGTGGAATGGAGGTTTATTCAGCAGTGACTGGCTGGAAAGCCATCAGGGAAGCCAGGAATGTAAGAGCCAATAAATAAGATAAATGAGTTAGGTTCTAAAACTTACATTTTCACTTTGTGGGTTTTTTCTTTTGACAACTATTTAATTAAAGATAAAAGTTATTGCATGGCACTAGAACAAATGAACAGAGTAACAGAATTAACATTGCCACAGACTTCAGAGTTTCTTGCCACAGGAGCTCTGCACCGTTGGTAACTTTATGGATCTAGCCAATGCAGTTTTCTAGAGTCACCAGTAATCTTGTCCTGCCTAAATCTTTATAGGACATTTTATACGCAAACGAGTCAGAGCCTCCTGTCAGAAAAAACACCACACACCTCGCACTGAATGTGCTTTACACCAACCTATTTTTATTGGTGTGGTTCCCTATGGGCCAAATTCTACTCTCAGACTGATATAAACCCAGAGTTACTCTACTGACTTCACTTGGCACAATATATAGTTATTGTCAAAGGGGAGTACTGATTGACGGCTCTTGCACACTTCGTACGGTGCTCAGGAAGCAAACCTCCAAGGCACTCTGCAGTCTAAATTTTGCAGGAAGGGCCCAAAAGAACCACTGCTCCATGCAATGGAGTGGGGGCTTGGTGGAGAGACAGACCTTTTTTCCTCTCCACCCACAGAAGAGTGGTCAGGCCCTTCCTGTCCCAGCTCACCAGATGAGGAGATGTGGCTGTGACAGCAGACCAAACATCCCTCTCTCCCTTATGTGGCTGGAGAGTTGTAGAGGTGGTAGGCTGGGTAGAAGCGAAGTTCCAGGCTAGAAGATGCAGCCATGGACTGTACCCTTCCTCCTTGCCCATCTGCTAGGGGACCTGCAGCAGCTATAAAAACCACTACATCTCTCTTGGATTCCAGAGGAAGAGGTAAGGCCAACCAGCAAGGGAACCACCACTCCACAGGAGAAGCAGCAGCAGTGGTGGCAATAGTGGCTGGGACCCCACCTTTCCCCGCGTGCCAGAAGTGCAATGGCAGCTGGTTGATCCCCTCCTCCCCCAGCAGCAGCAGCAGTGGGCACTAAAGAGGGAAACCCTGGCCCACCAGAGGAGTAACTCCAGCATTAGCCCCAGGCAGCTGTGATGGTTACCTAGCCCTCAGCCTGAGTCACTTCCCTCATCTTGGGTGTATCATTGCTAAGGGGAGAGGCCTGGTCTGGGCAACTGGAGGTGGCAGGGGTCTACTCTCCTTCTCTTCCTCCTCTGTGGTTTTAGTGGGTGGGGTGAGCAGCAGCTGCTGCTTTCTTCAAAACATCCTCCCTCTTCTGGAGCCGATAGCCTCCTGAAGGCCATCTGCTTTTCCAGAATGTATGTTTTAACATCACAGGGATATCATGAAATAATTTCCCAGACTGGAGATGTACGTACAAGCCAATTGAGCGCTGCACATTACCCCTGTGCTCTGCTCCCTACACTGGTTCTCCATAGATCAAATAATTCAAAGGCTCACTGTTAACCTTCAAGGCCTTCCAGAGAACCTCTTTCCACAACCACCATCTCCCCCCGAAAGCTACTTCCTCAAGAACTATGATGCGGTCAGCTTCAAAGGCGAAGCTTGTAAGTGTGGGGGAGACAGGTCATTTTTGGCAACAGCGCCAAGGGTTTGGAACTCAGCCTTCACAGGATGAGATAAGAATGGACGCAAATCTCTCAGTCTTCGGAACAAAGTCACTTCCTGGACTTATGTTCCACAGACAATTCAGGAAATCAAAGAGGAGGAAAAAAAACAAAAAGAAATGAAGAGGAGAAGGAAGAAAGACAACCGGCCTTCTGTGATTGAATAGTGTCTTCTATCTTGGCAGCACCCAAGACACTGTGGTGACAGGTACCACTATAAGAACATTATATCCTACTTAGATAAATACTGCAGACTCAGCAGTGAATTTAGGTGGCCTGTGTATACCAGCACATTTTTTACTATTAGCCCTTCCAGTTATAATTCATCTATAGTATGTTTGATTTATTCTATATGTTTGATAAAAATGACTTCTGGGGACATTGCTCACCATGCACAGTGCAGAACAACATAATACAAATGTGCCTCTTGGGTGGTAGAAAAAAAATATATAAACTATTTTACTGTACATTGAGTAGTACAATTATATATCATGTAATGTAAAATAAAATGCATATGTTATGTACATACAAGGAGGCAGGGATAATGGCCACAAATCCTGAATGTGTAACTTTAACTTTTGCATCTGCTGACTTTTCATTTCTTAACTGTGCTATATTAATGTTCTCCAAAAATCATGATAAAGGGATAAGGGGGATTTTATGGAATACTGATCTAGTACATTATGTGACTCGAGACTGGAGTATGCAAAACATAATCTGACTCAAAATCAGTCTATGTACCATGGAAATGTAGGGACTTGCTGTGTAGCCTGAGGTTTAAGAGACCCTTCCCATAATACATTCTGTATTATAATCTTAATTCCTCTCACATGGACTTTGGCATCTGGTTTTTAAACATCTTAAAAGATGACTAGAGTATTAAAACTGATACTTAAAACTGGCAGCACATTGAAAAATGAGTCCAACAGGCTATAGTGCACAAAGATTAAGGACAAGAGAGCAAAATTCAGCTGACCTGATTAGATGTTTAGTATCATTGGACCATGCTGTAAGTTCACCTAAAGTGTAAGGGTGAAATTTAGGCAAGTTTTAGAGACAAACTGATAAAATGTAACCCAGGTCAAAGATTCTTTATGACAGTTTATGATTTGAATACAAGGGTACTAACAGACTTCCTAAAAGGAAATGTGTGAATTTGGTTAAAAAGGTAAACCTAAGAAAAGCAAATTTTAGTTCAAAATATTCAAAATCACTTGGAATAAGGGATTTTGGAAACTTAATTTAATGGTCATGCGTAACTAATTAGTAGTATATTAACTACACAGGAAATACATAGTATACGTGTACATCGCAGACTGACTTTCTGTGGTGATAATTATAACTATTCCCATTTACAGGCAGAAAAACAGACAGAAAATAATGCAGGTTATTGGTAAAGCAGTGCATTAGCAATGAAGTCAGATCTTGGGGGACGGGTTCAATGAGTAAATGGAAAATGCCAGTAGGACTGAGGATATACAGGATCAGAGGAGAAACGTAGAAGACTTCCATTCTCTTTTCCCAGCACCCTGAGCTTGTTCCCTCCCTTAAGCACTTTTGGGCTTCTCCTCTACATTTAACTGTCTTCTTGGAAAGTTTCTATCACTGGGTGCTGTTCCACTGATACTAGCAATGATGGGAGTGCTAGGGAAACCAGGCACTGGCATCTGCCAGCATTTTAACCCTTGTGTTATCTTGCTCTGCTTTGAACAGGGTTAAATGACACAATGGTTATAGTGATTGAGGTCAGTAGTCACTAGCACACCCACCATTATTACATTTAGTGAAGCTGCACTGGGAATGACATTTTAAGAAAAAGAGCTTCCTGTAGACAAAGCCTATTCTTCCTACATCAGTAGGGCACCATTCTTGGCCTATCTATTTTTGTATTCTATAGGTGTGGTTATTAGACACTACAATCGGGTATCCATTTCTTGGTAAATAATTCCTGCCCGCATTAATCTCCATCAAGGTGATTTCAGGCTACAGTTGTCAAAATTATGTGGATGAAAACCTGCCTTTAATGACTAAGGAATAGCTGGAGATGAATTTAGAGAGGAACTACGTCAGCTAGTATGATCTCTGGTGACATGAGGAATGAATTCTTGGTTGCAAAATACAAATGATGTTGAGCACATCCTCACTTTTTTCTCAGTCACCTCAGATTAGAAAATAGCTGTCTTAATTAGCTTTAGTTTGGGTTGGTCAAACGTGTCTCACGAAGAAGAGGATGGCAGGAGGATCAGACAGAGAAGCAAAAGTAACAGGGCAATGTAGGACAATGCATAACAAATATGAGACTGCTCAGTACCTCACAGGAGCAAGCCCCCGGCTGGTAAGGCCAATTTTTCACTTTTCTTCGTAAAGTCTATGTAATTATTTTTATGAGGAGGGAAGGAGTTTGAAATATTTCTCTAAAATGCCAGTAATCCAGCACTCAAATAACTGAATGACTTTCAGTTCCAACTCTCCAAAGAGTGTTTGTAAAGTACAATAACACTGGTCTACAATTTTTGAGAAGTCGTCTGCTTCAGAGAAAAAATGTGCTATTTATTATGTATTTTGATGTGCTGAATTCAAATATGACAATTAAAACAACTAATTGGCTACAGTTTCTAAGATATTTAAGTTTTTACATTTTATGTCTATGTATATTGTGTAGATAGTAGAGTTTTAATCATAAATTGTAAACCTAGGTCTTTTCATGTGTTTATGGTTGCTTTACATGATAATATTTCACCTGTCCTGTTTATGTAACACTTTAAAAATCAGCAAAAGGGTTATATAAATAAAATTTATTATGAAACAAAAGGCAAAAAACTATTATGTACATAGTTTCTTGTATTCATTAAATGGAGCATCTCTTGTCACTGTCCAGCAATAGTCTGCAAGCATTGATGGGCTCTATTTGCCCTGATAGCGTTTCTCCATTGTTGCAATGTCCTGGTGAAATCGCTCGCTGTGCTCGTCGCTCACTGCTCCGCAGTTTGGTGAAAAAAATCTAGATGAGAGTGCAAAAAATGTATCTTTAGTGACATGTTGCAACCAAGGCTTTTGTATGCCTCGAGGAGGTTTTCCACCAACAACCTGTAGTTGTCTGCCTTGTTGTTTCCGAGAAAATTTATTGCCACTAACTGGAAGGCTTTCCATGCCGTCTTTTCCTTGCCACGCAGTGCATGGTCAAATGCATCATCTCGAAGAAGTTCACGAATCTGAGGACCAACAAAGACACCTTCCTTTATCTTAGCTTCACTTAACCTTGGAAATTTTCCACGGAGGTACTTGAAAGCTGCTTGTGTTTTGTCAATGGCTTTGACAAAGTTCTTCATCAGACCCAGCTTGATGTGTAAGGGTGGTAACAAAATCTTCCTTGATTCAACAAGTGGTGGATGCTGAACACTTTTCCTCCCAGGCTCCAATGACTGTCGGAGTGGCCAATCTTTCTTGATGTAGTGGGAATCTCTTGCATGACTATCCCATTCACAGAGAAAACATCAGTACTTTGTGTATCCAGTCTGCAGACCAAGCAAGAGAGCAACAACCTTCAAATCGCCACAAAGCTGCCACTGATGTTGGTCATAGTTTATGCACCTCAAAAGTTGTTTCATGTTGTCATAGGTTTCGTTCATATGAACTGCATGACCAACTGGAATTGATGGCAAAACATTGCCATTATGCAGTAAAACAGCTTTAAGACTCGTCTTCGATGAATCAATGAACAGTCTCCACTCATCTGGATCGTGAACGATGTTGAGGGCTGCCATCACACCATCGATGTTGTTGCAGGCTACAAGATCACCTTCCATGAAGAAGAATGGGACAAGATCCTTTTGATGGTCACGGAACATGGAAACCCTAACATCACCTGCCAGGAGATTCCACTGCTGTAGTCTGGAGCCCAACAGCTCTGCCTTACTCTTGGGTAGTTCCAAATCCCTGACAAGGTCATTCAGTTCACCTTGTGTTATGAGGTGTGGTTCAAAGGAGGAGGATGGGAGAAAATGTGGGTCCTGTGACATTGATGGTTCAGGACCAGAAGTTTCATCCTCTTCCTCGTCTGACTCAAGTGAGAATGATTCTGGTGCATCAGGAACCGGCAGTCCTTCTCCGTGGGGTACTGGGCATATAGCTGATGGAATGTTTGGATAATGCACAGTCCACTTTTTCTTCTTTGACACACCTTTCCCAACTGGAGGCACCATGCAGAAGTAACAATTGCTGGTATGATCTGTTGGCTCTCTCCAAATCATTGGCACTGCAAAAGGCATAGATTTCCTTTTCCTGTTCAACCACTGGCGAAGACTTGTTGCACAAGTGTTGCAGCATATGTGTGGGGCCCACCTCTTGTCCTGATCTCCAATTTTGCAGCCAAAATAAAGGTGATAGGCTCTCTTAACCATAGTGGTTATACTGCGCTTTTGTGATGCAAAAGTCACTTCACCACAAACATAGCAGAAGTTATCTGCACTGTTCACACAAGTATGTGGCATCTCTGCTCACTTTGGCTAAACAGAAATGTGTCCCTTTGGAAAATCAAACACTGACAAATAAGAGAGCACGACACTGTATGATTTCTAGAGCTGATATAGGGCAATTTGTTCAGCAGAGTGATGTAAGCTTCGTTATGATTGCATCATCCATGACTTCTAGGAATAACATGATGCAATTCATATCATGTATGACGCAATACCAGCTTCAGATTGCATCATTCATTGTTTTGCCTAAAAAGCAAGTACTGTCCAAACCCAGTCATAGATTTATTCATAGATCCAGTCAAAGATGTATTTTAGTCATTTCTGGTTTAAATTGAGATCCCTTCCCTTTATAACTCACTTATCCTCCGCCATTCCCAAGTCAAGGGTCGTATATACTGACCCAATAGCATATCTTGAAAACTAGAGCCAATCAACAATTTTAAGCATCATTTTTGTTCTCAGTGACCCAGAATTAGTAAAGTTTGACTACATTTATTTCAGAAGCATTTTGGCTGTAGAGCAGTGTAATCAATAGATTTTAAAGCAAGATGGGACCATTGTGATCATCTAGTGTGACCTCCTGCATAACATGGGACATACGACTTCCTTGAATTAAATTCCTGCTTCAAATCCAATACCTTTGGTTGAACTACAGCATATAATTTTAGAAAAATATTCAGCTCAATTTAAAAGTTCACAGTGATGGAGAATCCACCACACCACTTGGTAAACTATACCAAAGGTTAATGATCCTCACCTAAAAGTTTGCACCTTGTTTCTAATCTGAATTTGTCTAGCCTCAGCTTCCAGACATTGGATGTTATTAAACCTTTGTCCTCTATTATCCAATTTCTGTTCCCCATGTAGGTACTTCTAGACTGTGATCAAATCACTGTTTGATAAGCTAAAGAGATAGGAGCTCCTTGAGTTTTTAACAATAAGGCACGTTTTCCAATCTTTCAATAAGATCAAAAATGATTTTCTAAATTCAAAAAAAAATAAGTTGACTGTTAAACTAGTTTGGTTGTCTCATTTGAGTTCCCAGTGGACAAGCCTAAATATCACAAAAAAACCACATCATCGCCATTGGCATTAGCTGGAATGTAGATTATTTAGAGATGGTCTTTCCAGAACAGAATTTAGGCACATTTCTGTGACAAAGTAGGAAAGCTTACAATGCTGCTTTTTACGCTGTAACTGTTCTGCAGGGAGAGAACTTCTTTCTCCAGGGAGGTGAATTCATCACCTTTTACAAAACAGTACATTCACACAAAAGGAATTTATTTCAAAAAGCTAATTATGGTTACCAAAATTATCACATCTGTTGGGTTCAACTGGGCAACTCTTACTCAGTGGTGAGCATATAATAATATTCAAGGAAACTACTTGTATAAGTGCTAACAAATGTCTACCCTTGATTGTTTAAAGGTAGACAATCAAGCTGCATGTCAAACTAATATTCTGAACTATATTGCAAGTAGTAACTAGGTGGTGAGTAACCGGTGACTTGCCTTATGTTCAGAACTACCACCGTTTTTTCATACAGCTAGAACCATTTCAGTATAATGTTTGATGCTGAAATGGTTCAACTACTACAGTAGATGTCTAAATACTAAATGAGAAAAAGTGAAACTGTACATGGATCTCATTTTTAGTCATCTGGTTTTCTTTCAGATAAAGGAATCAAGTTTGCATATACTGAAAACATTGACATGCTCCTTTGATCATATCAACAAGATTTTAGAGGCATATTTTTGAGCCAACCAAATTATTGCCAATTTATGTAGCAACAGAATTGCAACATCTTTATTATTAATAATGGCAGACAGTTGTCAGTACCTCAAATTGTCATGTAACCTGTCCTTTAGGGAACTGTGCTTTATAACATGGACAGAAAATTATTTACTACACTGTGATGGAAAGATGCCTGGAGGAAAATGTGACATTTCATAAAAGTCATATTTTTACTAGATCAGCGTTTACTGTAGAGTCCAACAAACATGATTAAACCGGTATGCAGTTCTATTGAAGCTTTTGAGATGGTGCAAAAGTTAGATTCATTATTTACATTTGCTTAGGCTTTATTTTGAGCTACAAAATTTTCCACTAAGACTCAGTTCAGTCCGTATGAGCATTAATCAAGTTTCTACTCAAGACTAACTTTTACCCTCAAATTAAAAGAACATCCATCAACTATTTAGGGGGGGGGAATCTATTTTATCCAGTTTAAAAATTTTCTGCTTACCTAAACCTAAATTATATGTTATTAATATGGCCCAGATTATTTAAAATACTTATACATTAGCTAAGTTAATTTAATAAATTAGAAATAGGTTGCATATACACACACACACACACAAGAAGACAAAAGTCATGTGTCCATGTTGATTCAATTGGATCTGTCAGCAGCCTTTGACACAATTAACCGAAAGATTTGGTCGATCTGTGTCTCTGGATCCTGCCTAGAACAGACAATGTTACTCAGGTGGTTCTAGTCTTTTCTTTCTAAGGGTGTTATCCTGTTCCCATTGAGGTCAAAGGAATAGGATTGGGAACACAGAGGATAGTTTCTTCCTTGTGGGATTTCCCTCATGTGAAGATCCACAAGGATATATTCTGTACGCCCTACTATTGAAAGTATATATGAAGGTGTTGGGGTAGACAGTGAAATGAGAGAGCACTCACTCCTTCATCAAATCCAGATTGTGCAGCGAGCTGCTAGCCAAGATAGGGACTTGGTTGGGAGCAAGCTGGCTGAAGCCAAATTTAGTTAAAAGCCGTAGGTTGCGGAAAGAGGGTGTTTGCCTCCCCTATTGAAGAGTTTGGTCACCTTTGTCCAGGGAGGACCTTACTATCATTACTGGCTCATAGCATATAGACGGACATGCCATAGTCAGTTCATTTAGAACCAGAGCAGTCTCCAAAATCAAGACATTTAAGCCCTACACCTTTACTCATGATAGTTTTTCAGGAAAAGGTATTTTTCTTTTTAGTATGTATGATGCTTCTTACACTAGCAGCCATGAGGAGAGTGACATATGAATTGCTATGCTGAGCCTATGCCACTAAGGAATCATTGGGGTGGTCCTCTCATTGCTGGTTATGTGGGTTTAGGACACAAAGTGAAGAGTCACCAAGTAGTTGAACTGCACTGGAGGATTTGTACCAGTGTATTTATTTGATCTTACTGATTTATATAAAAGAACAAAACACCTTTTCATTAGGCCTTGATTATATCTAGTTATTCCATTGCTTACTGGTGATGCAAAAACCTCCAAATGTTCAGTCCGAATAAGCTTCCAGAAGTTTAGATACTTAACTGAACAACTCTGAAAATCTAGAAATTGAGCTCTGAATTACCTAAATAAATGGCCTGCTCTTTGATTGCAGGTTTCAGGGACATACCTCCCAGGAGTCTGCTAATGGCAGCTTCCCAGTTCTAGTCACTTGGCTCCCTTCCTAGAGCAATAGCCCCAGAGTTGCCTCCTTGAGCACCTGGCCACTTTCTTGTGGTGAGTCCTTAGAGCGTTAGCTCCTCTCCACAATAGCTTCTTTCCCAGGTGCAGCCTGTCCCAACCACTCTCCTCTTTGCCTGGCCTCTAGAGCCCTGAATAGGTGCAGGTGTAGCCCAGCCCCTTTTAATTGGCTGGATTCAGCTCACCTGCTGTGATACAGGGGAGCTGGGCCCAGTCTACTCACGGGAACCAGCTACCCAGTGACAGGTCTGTCTGTAGGCACACTCTCTGAGTGTGGACCCAGGGTCTAACACTGCCTTCTGAGAACTGGAACTCACTGTCCAGATACCTATGCCTTCTAGGCTCAGCACTTTAGATTTCCCCACACTTACACGTACCCTTTCCCAGAACTCCATCCCAAAGATGTGACACTTCCAGTTCACTGTTTAACTCTCTCCAGAGGCAAACAGTAGATTGTGAACCATTTAACATACAGAGATACTTTGCACAGAATCAGAAGTATCACTGCTCTTTTAGTTAATCATATAAAGCACAAGAAAGTACAGATCAATTAGAAAACAACAAACATCCTAAAAGCAGTGCCCCTTTCTAGATCACCCTCCGTTGGGGATCATCTGGGCTCAGGAAGGCAAGCAGGGCTTCCTGCCTCATGCAGCCTGTACATACTGAATTGCTTCTCTCTCCTCCACAGCTGGAGGTAAAATGGTCAAAGATCCCAGATAGGTCAATTCCTCCCTATTTATACCTTTAGTTCCCTTTGTCAGGTATTGTCCTTCCAGCCTCTCCACATGATCAGAAACCCCTGCCAGGTGATTTTGTTGCCAAGGTGACTTCTCCTCTGCTAAATCAATTTTGCTAGTTGGGAGCCAGTTTAGAGTGTTACATTTCAGTGGTTGAGCATTTTATATCAACAGCCCTCTTTTGTTATTCTTTTGCCACCAGCCTTTGGAATTTCAGGACAACATGGAAGTAAACAGACCACAGAGAAGGCAAAAGGCTGCACATTCAAATGGTGTTTGCATCTTGGTAAAGACACAGAATTCATAACCTCACACAGAATACATAAATTGTACAGAGATTCCCAAATTGTTGTCATTGCCATTCATTATTTTGTATACAAAAAGTGTATAGATTATTTTAATCAGCATAGGAACAGAAACAATCAGATCCATGGTGACTACAAAAGACCTAGTAAACGTTTATGGGGAAATGATCACAAGTACTTTTTCTACATATATTATCCAACCTGTTAACTTTTTCCTCACATACAGATTAACATCTATAAACTGCACAGAAAGCAAACAGTTTGTTTAAAAATATACAACAACAATTATTCCTGGCCCCATTGAAGTCACTGGCAAAACTCTTATTGACTTCAGAGTGGTTAGGATATCACCCCAAGGAAATACGTCTCCTTTACCCTCACTTTTTATAAATATTAACTATAAGATATCAACAAACAGCGACTGGTCCTTTCCAACTGTTATGTCTTTGTGATACATTTATTAACTGGGCTACAAGACTTTCTACGGTTCCCAAGTCATCTATGCTTTCAATGATCATGGTTCCTACGATTTTAGTAAAGGCACCTGACAAAGAATTACTACAACTACTAAGATACTGTAGTTGAGATTCCCTTTTGTTCACTAAATAAAGCCATTTATGGAATAGTCCACCATATGCAAACCATTCTGATGTGTACACATTTTTAATGAGTACGTAAACTTTGTCTATAGTGATAACACTTGCATATTCATTTTTTAGCTAGACAAATTGATACCCACTGCGCAACATGTTCTTAGAATTCAGTTTTTTTCAGGTTTCTATATAATACACCACACATCTTTGCACACAAGTTCACTTTGCTTTCCAACAAACCTTTACGGAAACTAAACTGCGTGAGTCAAACTGTATTGTCAAATCCAATTCCCAGTCCTCCCATATTCTTATCTCAAAGGCATATAGAAGGCTATGAAATTAGCAGTACAAAAATCAATTATGATTTCAACTTCACAATACAGTATTGTAGCTGAACTTCTAATGGGTCATTATGGAGCGTAAAGAATCACATTTTTCTGAATTACTGACATATGCTGCGGAGAAATTCAGAAAACAATATACTTTTCTAGTTTTATTCAAACAAAACAGGAGTTATCAAAAGAAGTTTTTGCTTAATAGAGGAAGATGCATTTATTATTTGAAAAATGCTAAACACATTCAGGAAAATATTTAAACAGCACCTGATGAAGATATCAGTGTCTCAGTGAAAGTAATTAAAGAACGCTACACTTTCCCGTGTGAAACAAAACTGGTGAATTTGGCGATTTTTTTAAATTTGAGAAATCTAAAAGGTTACCATTGACAAGTGCAAACTTCTCCTTTCTCCAGCTAGATCATTACAATCTACCCAGCATAAGCGTTCGCACCTTACTGCATCGTCCCTGGAGCAGCGCAGGAGAGAGACCAACTCAGAAAGTCACAAGCTGCTTCCCAGTCTCCTAGCTGCTCCAGGAAGGAAGTACCTGAGCCAAGTCTATACTCGGTGCTGCGTCCTTCCATTAGTGTGGCCATGTAGTTATACTGGCTGGCACATTGAAGGGGGAGGAGGGTGACGTTTCATCCTACCCTCTTCCACCTGCCTGTCCAGTGGAGAAAACAATACTCTGCGGACCCTGCTTCACCCTACTCCATTGTGCAACCCCGGCCAATATTTGAAGCAAAACTTGGGATGCAGCAGAAAATAAATAAAAAAGGAGACAATCATCCCTGTGCAGGTGGCTAGCAGAAGGCCTTTGCAGCACTTCACTTCTATTTTAAGTAGTTTGGTAGTGCCGAGGCCTCATGCAGGCACACTATACAAGATGAGTTTCGCCCAAGGTGTTGATAACTTGTAATAGCATCTTTGTGAATACAGCCTACTCCCCTATCATCCGCAGCTTTCCTTTCATACTGCCATCAGAGTGCTTTGAAGAGGGATGGAGCTTTTATAGCAAGATGGGATGACTGCAAAAGAAAGTTCTTGAAATTAGCAAAGGTAACGTGTGTTCTCTTTTTCTTCTGGAGGGATGCTCAAAGAAGAGTAGAGGGGATAGGAATAGGAATAAATGGCTAGTACTTTAAAACTTCTATTGCATTTTAGACTGCACCCAATTAGTGTAAAAATGCAGAAAGATGCTTTACGTTGTAGAAAGGATTTGATGCCTGACTTGCTTTTCTGGGAGTTGGCAAGAGGCTTTTGCCAAAGCCCAGAAAACAGAATCCAAGATTGAAAGAAAAGAGAATCAAACAAAAACCATGGAGAAACAAACAGTTTTTCCCAGTGCACTGGCTAGTGCTACACAAGGTCACAAGACTGAGAAACAGAAGAATATAAACATGTGGAACATGACAGAAAGGAGGCATATTATATCTGGCTTCAAAAACAAGAACAACATAACTTTCATTTTTTTAAATAATAAGAAAGCAAAGCAGTCTTTATGAGTCACTTCAGAGATGAGAAAAGATTAATCTCAGCAGGAACCTTTTTCTTAATATCTTTTTTAGCACCGATAAGTAGCACAGATGGTTCAAGAGGCAATGGGTCAGATCATGGGGGTTGAGCCCTGGAGAGCAGTGGGAGAAGGATGCACAGGGGAGAAAGTGGCCTTTGCAGTTTCTGATTTGAGGCCTTTTGTGCCATTGGCCCCTTGTGAGCGAATGTCCCTATGGTGAGAACAAAGGGATAAATACAGTGCAAAAAATCCTGATTCCTTTCCTCTGTCCACACCCACTGCACCAGCCAGGAGGGGTGTGGCAGCCTGTATGCCTCTAACACTGGTGCCAAGCTGCTGCACCACACTGGCCCATTATTATTACCTTCATGCTCTCTAAAACGATTAAGTCTAAAGCAAGCAAAAAATTCCATGATGTGTTGGAACTTCTTATTTACAAATGTCACCTACTTAAGGTTCTTAAAAAATTACCTGGTCCTTGAAATCAATGAAGCTTCATGTAATCTCCAGTTCAGCATCAGGGTTTATAACACGCATTAACTGTGGAACTCATTGCTGCAATATAGAAGTGAGGTAATTAGCTTAGTAAGAGCTTTAAAAGATGTTATACAAAATAATGGCATCTGCTATTACATTAGATAGGGAAACAGTAAAAAGAACTAGTAAGTCTCAAGCTTTAGAGCTTAAATCCCTTGTTATAGCAAAACGGAACCGGCCAGGTATGTGTGATACGGGCCACTACAGGAGACTGAACTAGATGAACCCTTGTCTATTGTGTGATGGGAAACAATATCTTCATACGTCAGCATTTAGAGATTCCTGTGCTGTCTTTGGCTTTTTGAAGAGTCACAGTATTTATTGAAGTGCAATAGCAACTATGCTCCCTGTCCTCCCCTTTACCCATAGGTGCTGGAACTAAAGGTGCTGGGGGTACTGCCGCACCCCAGGGCTTGAAGTGGTTTCTATCATATACAGGGTTTAAAGTTTGGGTCAATGGCTCCCAACACCCCCACTATAAAAATTGTTCCAATACCCCTGCCTTTACCATCACCCCTCCAAAATATATATATAAAAAAGACAGCTATGATAGTAACAAAGGACATAGATTAAGATCTACAAATTATATCCGGATTATGCATCATATTCATGTGTAATCATATGACAGACACAACAGGGTGGATTTAATGTACAATAACCCAAAGTATAACAGTTCATTCAGCCTAAGCAAAGGCTGAAAGCATTAGAAATCTGAAGGCTTGGAAGAATTATCTGCTTTGTTTTTAAAAACACATTTAAAGTGGAGACTAACAAATTGAATCTGTTATATCTGACGACATTCCTGGGCATTGATTCAAACTCTAAATTTAATTTCAATAAAGCCCTAGTCAAAGTAATGCCTTCCCTGGATTCAAAGCCATTTGACTCACACATTATCTACTGAAGACAATAAAAAGTAACTTAACTAAACAAGGTTTCTGTGAACATGTCTTCGTATTTAAGGTATATGAATATATATGTTAAAGAGGTTTGCTAGAACATTCCAGGACACTTCATGTAATTTAATATTAAGGTACTCTATGTCCTTAAAAAAGAATAGACTTGAGATTCCTTTGTAACACAGTTTATTCTATTCGATATATGAATGCCATATGCACCATTGGCAATTTCGGATATATATAAATTATGAAGGAACATTTTTCTTTTAATTTAAGGGGTCTGTATGATCTAGTGCAGTGGTAGATACCTGCACTAGACTCCTTCCCACAGCTCCCATTGGCCAGGAACGGCGAACCGTGGCCACTGGGAGCCACCAGTGGCTGTGTCTGTGGAACGTTGATGTAAACAAACTGTCTCGCGGCCCACCAGCAGATTACCCTGGCAGGCCACATAAGCCCCTGGGCTGCAGGTTGCCCACCACTGATCTAGTGGTTAAAGCACAGACCTGGGAAACTGGAGATCTGAGTTATATTTTGGCCTCTGACACAGATGCTGTGACCTTAGGCAAGTTTTTTAATTTGTGACAAAGATATCAGGAGTATTAGATAGAAGTTAGTTATATATCAGTAGAAACTGGAAGAGATAAACAGTATACAGCTTATCCAAAGCTCCTGAATTTGTGAAATTTCACGGGAAGCGTTATGAGTGCAGGCTTTCTTGTAAGATTTCTGGCACTTCCAGTTCTGTACAGAAAGATGAAATGAAAGCACACTTAGCTGAGCGTTTTACGATTTCAGAAGAGATTTGATTTGAGTTTAGTGAAGATTTTGAAAGGTGCCTCCAAAATTGCAAGCACACCCATTTGCAAAATCCACTATTTGCAAGGCCAAACTTGTATTTGCTTAGGCATTCAGACACTTTTAAATGGGTGCCTGCATGCAAGGGGCCCATTTATCCTGATGAATGCATTTTTTTTATATTTACTTTTATTTCCACCTATTAAAAAAAAGCACCCGAGACTATAGCTGCCTTTGAATCAATCATTACGTAGCTAAATATAAAAAATAACTTCAAGAAAAATGAAGTAATTCCCCAAAGCATATGAAAATAAAATTCTTCCCTGCATCCCAGCCCATATCCCAGTCTGCCCAAACTTTCCTTTGCCCCTCTCATCAGAACAGAGCTCTGAGCTCCATATCAGAATATCCCATAGCTCACAGGTTACAACACTCTTCTGAGAGATGGGACAGCCCCTGCTCACAGCCCCCACCCCCACACTAGGCAAAGAGGAGAACTGAGTTCAGGTCATCCCCAGCCCAGGTGAGTTCTCTAATTATTGGGCTACAAGTTATAAGGTGGGCACCATTTCTTCCTCCTTTGTCCAGATTTTCAATGGGACACAAGCCAGTAGGCAGCCTCTGTGCATACCTACTGGATCGGGCCCTGCAGGCAAGATAGGCAGGGGAAGGTGCATCTCTCCCGTTTGTGGATTGTGCAAGGGCATATGCGGGAGATAGATGGCCAGGCTCCTAGAAGGCACATGTCCACTGTGCGTGCCTAGAGGCAGAAATTTAGGCACCTAGGAACTTTTAGAATGAAAATGTAGGTGCTCAATGAGTTTAGGCACCCACAGGATTAGACAGCAGCCAAGTGGTGTACTTAGATGCCTAAGCACATTTGTGGATCTGGGCCCAAGCACCTAAGGTGATTTCAACTGCAGCAATATCACTCAAGCAGCCACCAGGAGCAAAACTGGCCAGGGCCCTCAGGGCAAGTAGTTGAGGTAAGAAGAGAACAATACCATTACATCCTTGATTAACTGAATATCTCAAATGTATTATGTATATTGCTCCTTGCAAACACATCTTAGTAGTTAAAATATGTTTACAATCACAAATGGATATTATAGAAAATCTAAAGGATATAAAATAGAAACAGTAGCATTCCCCACCTGCCTCCCACCCACCATAGGACATGAATAAACCTGAAAACTATTTTACTCTCAAAGGTTCTAGGCTTTTGTTTTGAAAAAATATAACTCTGATCTGAGAAAGCAAACAAGAACAGTTACTTGTTGCAGCAAAATAAATGCCCTCTATCATGAATGCTGCCTCAGAAACTTATCATCAGATGAAAACATCGTCAGCAATCCAGCCATCCATACTGCAGCTGTTTCTCAGGGAGACTCCAGAGTCTATCTTTATGCTCCAGTACATTTCTTCACAGCCTCCCTCTCCCACTTCTTAATAAACCAAGCGGGGTGGGGGAGAGGGGGTTGAGGAGGGGGAGCGCTTCTCTTCAGTCATGCCCTCTGCCAGCAGCAGCATTAATGAGCTTTTATTAAATATATGTTTTATATTTCCTCATAAAGAGATTGGGAAAGTTAACATCAATAATTTTCTAACTCAGATTGAACTTCAAAAGCAATCCTGATCTGCCTGTTCAGAATTGTTTTAACTGGGTTATAAGTCTTTGCTGAAGGCAAAAAACACAAGAAAGCCTTCTTCTAAACTATTTTTCAGATAGCAGACCCCAGCCATGTCAGATGTGAAACAACTGATTTAATTTATTTTAAAAAGTTATTCTTTCGTGGATTTTAAAATGACAAAATACCCATCTTTTTAAAGAGTTTGCCAGACATTGTTTTTCTGGCAGATCCAAGATTTGTAAGTGTGTCTTGTTACATGATGAAAGCCAGGGGCAGAGCCAAAGGGACAGAATAGTAGGCCATAAATGGACAAGTTAAACAAGGCAGTTATGGTTAACTTCACTTCCATCCGTAATTTAGATCACGCTGGTACATCTGTTATCCCTAGTTCCGGGCACGAGTTAGGAAACGGCCTTATTTAACCCTTTCCACAATGTGGCTATTTTTATTATCATCCTGTCTCTCTGGAGGAGAAATTCTCTTTCCTAACTTGACTCTTTATAAATATGGTGTGTTTGGGATCAGATAGTCTAGACCAGGGATAGTCAATTATTTTTTGTCAAGGTCCAAATTTCTTGGTCAAGGTACAGACTCCAAATAAAAAACCTGGCAACAATAACGATAGATATAATTAATAATAATAATACTCAAATAAAAAGATTTTGGGGTCCGTTCAAAAGCATCTGGCGGTCCGGATTTGGCTCATGGTCTGCCTATTGACTATCCTCGATATACATACAAATATAAGCCAATATGGTTGGTTACAGTATACTGTATAAACAGATGTAGATATGGTACGGGAACTGTGGAAGACAGAACTAATGACTGACCACCTTCTTTGTCCCTTTGGTATGTTGCCATGGGTGAAACAAGGCCTATGCACCACTTACAGTCCACTTCAATCCTAAACTGAAAGCTGCACAAGGGTGAGTTTCACCTAGAAATGGTGGAAAGCGTTTGATTAAAAATAAATAAATAAATAAAAATTAATGAAAAATGTCTTGTGAACCAAAAATGATGTTTTTTTCATGAAAACTTTTAAATTTGGTCAGAATTTTCTGGTTTTTCATTGAAGTCCCAACATATTTTTAATTTTCAGGGTTTTTGAAACCAAAATATTTATGTCATTTAAACAGAGATTTCTCTCAGGAAAAACAATATTTTTTCAAGATTTCCTACACAAAAAAAGCAATTGGCAGTTTTCAAACAGCTCTAGTTTCACCTTGTGTGATCAATAAAATGTCTGATAACATGATGAAACGAGCAGCTCTTGTAATGTTCGTGCAACAAGAATATGTTAAATGAATCAAGTGCAAACAAAAAAGGCCTAATCAAAACAAAATATCCATCCAGGCCATCCCAAACTATGAAACAGAATCTTCCTAGACATGCTGACGAGCTCATATGAAAACAACAGGAAATAGATCAATAAAACAGAAAAACAAAACACTTTTTCTGAGAGCAATAATGCTTAGGTAATTCTTCACAATATTATTCTCACTATCAGTCAATCCCCAATATCCATGATTCAAAATAGAAGAACTACCACAGAGTCTAATATTTCAGTCTGAAGAGAAAGAGCCAGACAAAGCAATCATTGCTCTTGAAATGAGCAGAGTTCCTTATCAAGCTGTGCATTTCAGTCAACAACTGCCCCAGACCGATATCAGGTATGAATAATAACGACAGACCTACATGACTGCTGGTTACATAAGAAAAATTAAGTCTATTCAACTCTCTCCTTATTACCCTTTTATTTTTGGTGCATTGCATATGACTACATATAGTGTTTGATCCTGCAGGAAGATGATCTCTCTGGCCCCGATCCAGCAAAGCACTTAAACACATGAATTTGTTTGTGAGAAGTTAAATGCTCAGTCCAGAAAAAGACTAGTGCAGTTTTGTTGCTTATAATTTTACTTGTATTCGGGGAGAGTGTGCAGTGGTTTTAGAATTCCTGGTGCTCCAGAGTTAACAGAGAGATCCAGGCAATGATGCAGCAGGAAGCTTGATAAACATCGGAACTTCCTCAAGGGTTCTCTAGTTGCTGCTTACAGTTTGGCTGTTTGTGTTCATGTCCTCACACTGCAAAGAGTGTCCCCTCGGAATCCCCCCAAACAAAAATGTAAAAGAGAATAATATGGCCAAAGATATTTTGGAAATATTTTTTAACTGCTAAACCAGACAAACATCCTGAAAATTTGCATATGTTAAACATTGAATTTCATAAATAAGTGCTGAAAACTACAACTAAGGCCCCAATTCTTCAAGGTACTTAAGCATGTGCATAACCTGAAGCACATGAACAGCCTATTGAAGTCAATGAGCATGCTTGCATGCCTACGGTTAGACCCATGTTTAAATATCTTGCTGAATTGGGGCCTGCATAACTATGGATACTTTTATATAGCCTGATTTTCAGAAGTGCCAAGACACTTTCTTTGTTGGAAGTTGTGAGTGCTAGGCACCTCTGAAAAATCAGACCACTGGTATTTCAGTAATTAAGATTGAGTATAATAGTAATAGTACTAATTTGCCAGAGAACCACAAAAACTACAAGACAAAAAAGTATAGGAATTATTTGGGTTGGTTTGTTTGTGCATTTGCCATGTCAGTTTGAAAAAAAGTTATAAATTCAATAAAGCTGAAGTCAGCCTCATAACCTTTATTGTAGATAGCTTGTTCTCCTTTTGGAATGAATGTTTAATGATCAAAGCACTTGTGTAAGGGTTTAGAAACACTCTAAGTAGGCAAATAATTTGGCATAAATACACATCAGGTGGGATTTCTGCAACACTGTTCAGAGGAGGCAGGGGGAGGGGGTTACCTTGAAGATCACTTGGAAGTTCCTTCACCTAGTATAGAAGGTAGCAGACTTTTTCTCACTGATACTGGTCCTGAGCATGTTACACCCACATTCTACATGCTTTGCTAATTCCTGTTTGTTCTCAGAGCAATTTAAGATGCTGTTTTTAAGATAAAGTCCTAAACTGTCTGTATGCTGGCTAACGACTTAATGATACAAGGTGTTAAACTCCCTTAACTCCACTGATTTCAGTGATCATTAAGGGTGTACAGCACCCAACAAGAAATATTCAGCACCATGCAGGACTGGGCCTTGTGCAACTGCCTCTCTTTCTATTGGCTGTCCCAAACAATTGAGATCAGCTGAGGTCCTCCTGTTGACAGGTCATAGATTTAAAACACAGCAAACTACAGATGTCACAAAACAAGGTGTGAGTAGTCAAGCTGAATGGTTAGAACCGTGGTGGTCAGAGAGCAGAAACAGCACCAAAGGTCAAAGCTAGAGTCAGAGCCAAAGTCAGGAAGCAAACAGCATAGGAAGGCTAGCTCAAGAACAAACACTGCTGCAGGCATAAGCATTGAGTAACTATTAGTCTAGTGCTGCTGCTGGGCTTCAGAACAGATCGGGTGGTGCCTCTCAGCCAATCGGGTGGTACGGTCAATCAGAGTGTTCAGCGGCAGGGCAGTTAGCTGGTCCCAAGATCAGCTGTGAGTCCTGATTCCTGACAGCATGTTCCCACTGAAAAAGTCCTCAACTCTAAAAGGTCTGAATCACACAAGTAAATAATTTTTATATGATTTTTATCTTGACAGTGGCCCTTTAGAATTCCAAAGTATTGAATTTTAATGCACTATTGCATAAGGATACGTCATTGGTGTTAGTATTTCTTTCAAATGCAGATTTGTTAGTCTGCCTTCCTTTCTTGCTTCCTTAGCTGCAAGCTCATCTACAGAAATGAACTTAGTCTTTATGTTTTCCAAAGAGAAACAGTGGAGTACAAATGTTCTATGAACTTTGACTTTGCAGTAGCAAATATATCATATCCAAAATGTTCTTATATATAATGTTCCTCTTATTTAGCCTTCCATGAATACCACACGTGGAGATAACATGTGCTCTTACTTTATTACAGAGAAGAGTACTTAATTGATGAACTGGAGCACTGATTTAAAAAAGGACTAAGACCCCGTGGTTAAAGTAGCAGAAATGTCTTGGTTCTATACCTTAATCAACGGCAGCACTAAATTTAAATGTATGCACAAATCATAACATGAGAAGATTTTTCCAGATGTTACAATTAAATTTACTACCACAATAATCTATGCTATCACCCTAAAGCATTATTAGCTGGTTACAACACAGTGTTAACTTTTAGTGAGAGTGTTTAACACTGTTTTCCTGTAAGAAAACTATCTCCTAAATACTGGAAGTTTAATACTGATTTGACAATTGAAAACTCCAAATTTCCCATCAACAGAGACTCCTTTGCAATTGGTATATCTGCCAGCTGGCAATGTAATTCTCAAATATATGATCGTCACCTTCAGTCCATCCCGTGCCATGCCATGCCATCCCATATCATGACACTTGTTTCTCCATGAACACAATACCACATATGAAACTTGAACCAACTCCACCACTGTCCACATGCAACAATATTTCGTCCAGGTTAACTAAAATGAAGCCTCCTTTCCAACCAAGCTATTAGGATTTATTCTACACTTAGGAGACATGGGCAGCAGTTAAACATACACAAAAGGGGACATTTTCTTTTTAAAATAGCTATGCTAATAAAAAGAAAAATGGGCTCCAAACCTGCAAACGTTTACACACCAGCATAAGTTTAATCACGAGTAAAAAGTTCTGCAGGTGTGGTTTGCAGAAATGGGGTCTCTGAGGCAGGGACTGTATCTTCCTCTGTCTTTGTCCAGCCCCAGGACAATGAGTCTGATTGAGAGCTTTGGGTATAATACAATAATAAAAATAATATCCCAGGCAAAAGTCCCATGACAGTTCTCACTATAGGCTACTGACGTGAAGGATACACACAGCATATATACAATAAAGATGATAAATGGATAATCTTGTACATCTTCTAGAAGGCAGTCATTTAAGACGAGTCTGCTCTTTTAGGGCTTGATTTGGCACCATTAAAGTTAACGGGTGTTTTTTCCACTGATCTGAACCGAAGCGGGATCAAACCCCTTGAAAGTATGGGCCAAATTAGATGCTGGTATGAACTGGTACCATGCAACTAAGTCGATGGAGCAGCACCAGTTTACACCAGCAGATAATTTACCTCTGTATTTTGGGTTTAATGCACACAAAAATGTATTCATTGTATACATTTTTATTGGGTCCATTTTCTATTATGGTATATATTTTGGCATGTTAAAGTGTCTATTCTTTTCTATGTTCATTCCTCTATGAGGTATTCATTTTAGGGTATGTCTTCACAACAGAGAAAAACCTATGGCTGGCCCAGGCTAGCCAACTCCAGCTCGCACTCTGCGGGGTGAGAGGTTCCCAGAGCTTGGGCTCCAGCCTGAGTCCAGAAGCCTACACAGCAATGAAACAACCTCGGAGCCAGAACCCCACAAGCTTAAGTTGGCTGGCACAGGCCAGCCACAGGTTTTTCTCTGTTGTGTAAACACATACCTTAAGACACCATTGTACAGTACTTCCAGATAGGGCTTATTTTGGTGCATAGAAAATATATTGTCTTAACAAGTAAGAAGTAATTGTAAAAGAAATAACTGGGTTCCTTTGTATAAGCTACTTACATTTAAGTGGCTATAGAGGAGGATACAACAGCATTTCCTTTTTTAAACATTCATTAGAGTAAAATGATTTTGGCAGGTGGATTGCACTTTTGATTCAACAGTTACTGAACCATAGGAATGAACTTCAGCCTTTACTTTTAAGGTCATATAGCTTATATCTTTTTCTATTATTAAAGAAAGGGTATTTAAAGGAAGAGTACAGTTTTCCTTTGCGCATCACTTCTCACCAATTCGTGCAGTCATCTCAGATTTATTACCCTATGAGTGACATCTGATGTATTACATAAGAATGGCCATACTGGGTCAGACCAATGGTCCATCTAGCCCAGTATTCAGTCTTCCGACAGTGGCCAGTGTGAGATGTCTCAAATGGAATGAATGGAACAGGGCAATTTATCAAGTGATCCATCCCCTGTCATCCAGTCCCAGCCTCTAGCAGTCAGATGTTTAGGGACACCCAGAGCATGGAGTGGCATCCCTGACCATCTTAGCTAATAGCCATTGCTGGACCTATCCTCTATGAAGTTATCTGATTCTTTTTTACCCCATTATACTTTTGGCCTTCACAACATCCCCTGGCAATGAGCTCCACAGGTTGATTGTGTTGTGTGAAGAAATACTTCCTTATGTTTGTTTTAAACCTGCTGCCTATTACTTTCCATGGGTGACCTCTGGTTCTTATGTAATATGAAGGGATAAATAACACTTCCTTATTCACTTTCTCCACATCAGTCATGATTTTATAGACCTCTACAATATCCCCTTCCTCCCCTCCCCCCCCCAATGGTTTCTTTGCTAAGCTGAACAGTCCCAGTCTTTTCAATCTCTCCTTTCATGGAAGCTGTTCCATACCCCTAATCATTTTTAATGCCCTTCTCTGTACTTGTTCTAATTCTAATATATCTTTTTTGAGATGGTCAATCAGAATTGCACGCAGTATTCAATGTGTGGGTATACCATGGATTTACATAGTGGCATTATGGTATTTACTGTCCTATTATCAATCCCTTTCTTAATGGTTCCTAACATTCTGCTAGCTTTTTTTTTTTTTTTGGACTGCTGCAGCACACTGAGCAGAGGTTTTCAGAGAACTATGTACAATAACTCTAAGATCTCTTTCTTGAGTGGTAACAGCTAATTTAGACCCCATATTTTGTATGCCGCATAGGAATTATGTTTTCCAATGTGCATTACTTTGCATTTATTGACAATGAATTTCATCTGCCATTTTGTTGCCTTGTCACCGGGTTTTGTGAGGTCCCTTTGTAACTCTTCACAGTCAGTTTTGGACTTAACGATCTTGAGGAACTTTTTATCATCTGCAAACTTTGTCACCTCACTGTTCACCCCTTTTTACAGATCATTTATGAATACAGTACAGCATTGCTATAACAAACCCCTGGGGATCCAAGCCATTTGTTCAGTATACCCAGGGGTTCATTGTAGTGAGAGGGAACAGGGAGACAGAGCTCCTCTGGCTCTGGGACCCCGGTGGGGCCAGAGGAGCTCTGTCTCCGCTCTGGGACCCCGGTGGGGCCAGAGGAGCTCTGTCCCCCAGCAGCGGCCCTGGGGCCAGAGAAGCTGTCAGCCCTCTGCTGCAGCCCCAGGCCTGGAGGAGCTCTCAGCTCCCCACCACAGTGGGTGGGGATGGAGGTGGGATCCAGGGACCACATTTGCTATAGCCCAAGGTTCGCTATTGCGAAGGGTATTATAACAAGGGTCTACTGTATGTTGAACGGCACTAGACCCAGGATAGATCCTGGAGGACCCTATTTATATCTCTCTACTGTGAAAACTGACCATTTATTCCTACCCTTTTGTTTCCTATCTTTTAACCAGTTACTAATCCATGAGAGCAACTTCCTCTTATACCATGACTGACTACTATGCTTTAGAGCCTTTGGTGAGGCATCTTGTCAACAGGGCCGGCTCCAGGCACCAGCCTGGCAAGCAGGTGCTTGGGGCGGCCGCTCCGGAGACGGGTGGCAGGTCCAGGTATTCGGCGGCAATTCGGTGGACGGTCCCTCACTCCCGCTCGGAGCGAAGGACCTCCCGCCGAATTGCCGCCGCAGGGGGCGGGCGCCGGTTTTTTTTTTTTTTTTTTTGGCTGCTTGTGGCAGCCAAAACCCTGGAGCCGGCCCTGCTTGTCAAAGGTTTCCTGAAAGTCCAAGTACACTATATCCCAGGGGTCGGCAACCTTTCAGAAGTGGTGTGCCGAGTCTTCATTTATTCACTTTAATTTAAGGTTTTGCGTGCCGGTAATACATTTTAACGTTTTTTAGAAGGTCTCTCTCTATAAGTCTATATATAATATAACTAAACTACTGTTGTATGTAAAGTAAACAAGGTTTTCAAAATGTTTAAGAAGCTTCATTTAAAATTAAATTAAAATGCTAATCTTAAGCCGCCGGCCCTGCTCAGCCCGCTGCCAGCCTGTGGTTCCGTTCTCCTAGGCCGGCAGAGGGCTGAGCGGGGCCTGCGACCGGGACCCCGGCTGGCAAGGGGCCGGCAGCCAGAACCCCAGGTTGGCAGCGGGCTGAGCGGGGTCGGCGGCTGGGACCCCGGCTGGCAAGGGGCTGGCAGCCAGAACCCCAGGTTGGCAGCAGGCTGAGCGGGGCCAGGGGCCAGGACCCCAGACCAGCGGCGGGCTGAGTGGGGCCGGCACCCCAGACCAGCAGCGGGCCGAGCGGCACTGCACATAAGTCTGTCTAGATGTCTCAAGAGGTTCTCAGCCTTTGCACCTGGCCAACAATTTACCATGCATTTCTCCTGTTCATCACAAACCCAATCATCTATATTGTTAATAATCAAATCCCCCATTACTATCATCTGTCTCTTCCTAATAACTGGGTGCTGGAACTAGGGGTGCAGAGAGTGCTGCTGCACCCTCTGGCTTGAAGTGGTTTCCATTATATACAGGGTTTACAGTTTGGTTCAATGGCTCGCTGCATCCTCACTATAAAAATTGTTCCAGCACCCTGGGTTCCTCCCTTTGTGGGGGGAACCTCCATGCAAGAAGATACCATGACATCAACTGGATGGAGGGTCCCAACTATGGGATCATTTCCTTCTGGTCCAGCTTGATGTTCTCCTTCCCCAAGATTTTCATCCTCCTCAACAGCATAGAGTCTGTCCAACTAGGGATGGGACCACTCTACTGTGTTCCAGAAAATCACATCTGTGTACCTCTCTGCCCCCCTTAGTTCCTCCAGTTCAGCCACTCTGGTCTGAAGAGCCCATACTATGGGCTTGTCTACACTGGCAAGCTGTGTTGCCAAAAACTGCCTTTTGGCGACAAAACAGCAAGAGCATACAGTGGGACTTTTGTTGCGAAAAACACCCAGTTTTGGCGACAAAAAACATCCACCCCTACAAGAAACTTTTGTCTTTTCCCCTTCCTTTATTGTTGACAAAGAGCCAGTGTAGACACTGCTGATTGTTTTGTCGACAGAACTGGCTTCCGCTAGTATCCCACAATGCTTGCCCTGATTGCTCTGCTCAGTGTTTTGATCTCTGCTTCCCTGCAGGTACGTGCCCCTCCACTTTTAAAGCTCCGGAAAGTATCTCTGTGCTGCTCCCTTTGGGGAACAAACAAAGAGCAAATCATTGGACTGCTCCTGTTCTGCCCGGCACTAGGAACACAGCAGCAGGGGGACAGACTGCTGTGCTGCTTTGACATTCCTCAGCACGGAGAGCTCACGGAGCTACTCATGATGCTGCTTTCGGCAGCTGAGGGGGTTGTGGGAGAACTCAGAGAGAATCCCAAGATGCACAACCATCAGCTCTTCCTTCCCACAACACTGCACTGTGGGATACATACCCATGGCGCATTGCTCACCCTGTTGATGATGGTGTCCCCAGTGTGGACATGATCTGTCGACAGAAGGAGCAAGTGTGAACACCCTTTGGAGATTTTTGTTTTGTCAACAAAACTTGGTAGTGTAGACAAGCCCCTAGTCTCTGAGGGACATAAGTTGCTTGCACACACATGCCACCAAGGCAGGTAATCCTACATGCTGCATTCAATGCAATATACTGGTTACTGCCCACACTGCTGCGGGACTTCTGCCTGCATTATTTCTGCCAAATGTTGCTAGGTTGATTTTTTTGTTTGTTCTTTGTGTGTATGGGGGACGGGCTGGGTTATTGGCCTAAATTTAAAGAATGTTTATTAGGTATATCTGGCTCCCACACTCCCTCACAAAACTCCCATTTGCAGCTCCTGTTCACTAAAATAACTTGCTTTGCATTATGTGACTGAATATAAAAGGGAAGAGAGTGTTGATTTCAAAGAAGGGCAGCCATTACCGTGAAGATTCCTTCCAAATAAAAATAGAGTTGTAGGCAACGGAAGGAAACTGAATTTTGGAAAACGGTGTGTATTTCTTGAAATATCGGCATTGCAAATGCAGACTTTCAGAACTTTTTCATGACAGTTAGTATATGTTTCTGTAAGCATGAAATATTCTAATTCAGATAAGTCTGAATAGGAGCTGGTGGAATAATTTATTGAATAAGTATTGTGATATTTTGAGAATGAATTGTCTGATTTTATTTGAATTCACTCAGCTCTATTAAAGTTCCCAAGGGATTCTATTGAAAAATCGTATTGGTGAGGCTTACTTGTGAAATGGACAACATCCAAAAATTATGCCTCAGTAAATTGGACATAGTGGTTGCCAGACACAAACTGACTAATCCTGCTGTCTGATGCACTCTTATTTTCAACTCCATCTTTAAGATGTACATCTTTCTAGGACCTAAGTAAATTCAATTTGGTATCTATCCAAAATTGTTATTCCAAAAGGCCTGTTGTGGCCACAGTAGCTATTTTCTGCTCCTTGACTATTTCAGCATCATTTGGATCTTTACTCTGTTAAAAATGACATCTTCTGAAGGGTATTTGAGTAATGGACAAAGAGAAAGAGTGGTGCTGATGTAGCGACTGGACTGAGAATCAGGCTATAATGTAGGGTTAGCGTGGTGGTTACCCGCTCCTACCCTGAGGGGTTTAAAACAGCCCTGGAGGAGGGCTGTGGAAGGGCAGGATGCCTGGACTGATTGGGAGGAAGCAGGCTCAGCTGGGGCCACGCCCCAATCAGCGCCCAGCTGGCCCTATAAAGGCTTGAGCCAGGAGCTCAAGCAGACAGTCTCTCTCTGTGTTCAGAGAGAGAAGGGCCTGTCTGCAGGGAGCTTAACTAAGTGCCTAGAGTGGAGCAGGGCTGGGGAAAGGCCAAGGGAGCTCCGGCCTAGGAAAGCCCCAGGCTGCAGGTCTGGTAAGGCCTATTGGGTACTGGGTTGCACGGGCAGCCCATGGGTAGGCAGAGGCAGCAGGTCTGAACCCCTTTGCCTGTGATGAGTGGCTGATACTGCAGTCTGCCCCAGTGAACGGGGGCTAGATGGAGACTGGGCAGTAGCCAAGACTGAGGTCAAGTGGGGATAGTGGGTGGGGGTTCCCCTGGGAGGGGGAGACCCAGAACTGTGGGGGTACTGCCAGGGGGCAGCACCCAGAGAAAGGGGCACCGGGGTCTTGGGAGGGACATGGGGCCAGTGGCAAGGCGGATCATCAGCCTGCAGAGGGCACTCTAAGGCTGGCAGAGCTAATTCCTGAGGACAATCAGCAGGAGGCGCTGCAGGGGTGAGTCTGAACTGTTACAGTAGGTTATATTCCTAGTGCTGCCTGTGTGACCTTGAGCAACTCACTTAACTCCTGGGTGCAGCTCAGATTCCCCATCTACATAGGAATGTGAAACGTGTCATGTCAGTTTCATCTTTTTGTTTAAAAAGCCTCCACAGTTTACTATTTTCAATCATCCACTCATTAATACTTCTCAGAGGAGAAGACGAGAGAGCAGGAGGCTTGAAGTTACAGCCCTTCTAACAGAGAAGCAGTAAGTATTATTTCATAGTGAAATCTTTCGTACAGTCTCATTATCAGACTTATGACCATGAAAGCACATCCGATATCAATTAAAGATAATTCACCTTCAGATTACTCACCAAGCTTTTCCAGGCGCCTATCTAGGTCTTTTGTACACCATCTGCGTTTCTCCAAGGGACTTCTTCTGTGACACAAATCCAACGTTTTCTGGAACATCCAAATGTTCACATATTTTTGATGACTCCAAATTGTAAACTATACATTATGCATGGTTTCATATAAAGGTTTACAGAGAGGATCTGGAAATCTTCCATCTGAGACTCATATAAACACTGGCTGTTCCTGGAACTATTTAAAAAAGTTATTTCCCTTCTTCCTCACAGAAAAATAAGGCTGGAGCATTTCACTAATCACACCTGATAAAACATTTGCAGGAGGGATTCAGTCACTCATGGACAATCCTGTAAGATAACCTTATGTCATTCTGTACTATGGACTGCTGCAGCAAAACATTTCTCTAAACCCATCACCTATAAATACCAATGGAAAACTTAAGTGCCAAGTCATCTTCATCTAAACATTTAACGGTTATGTTATCTGGTGAAAAGGGGTAAGTTCAGCTGGAGCTATTACAGTATGTTTGGACTCCTAGCCATGCTTGGTTTCTTTTTAACCAAATAAAGTGCATTATTCATACTCTATCAATGCAATGATGACAACAGCTTTTGTGATGTAGTTTTAAAGTATCTTTGTTCTATGCCTTACATGGGCCTTCAAAAAGTGCTAACAAAATCAAAATCTGAGGCAAATGTTTTTGCAAGTCCAATTTGAATTGTTTTGGATGTGATATCTTTCTTCTCGTTTTCTGCATTAGTCCCAGATGGCCCCTTCCCCTCTATTTCTGTATCATTGCCTCTTCCCCACTAATCACCTCAGTATAGATCTAGGCCAGGCCGGAATAGACCAGACTTGATGATTCCGGAATGTTAGATAAGCATCCAAACTCTGGGCTGCAAAAGTCAGCTCAGATTTTCTTTGTTCACCATTGAAATGCAACCCAAAGCTCCCTCAAGTTTAAACTAGGAGACTTCCACCCTATCCTGATAAAACTGAATGAGGTAAAATATTACATACTAGTTATTGTCATTGGTAATATTGCACCCTGACACCCTGCATAGTTGAGACTGATCAAGGTACTCGGTCAAGAAGAAACAGTCAGCGTCTTTGTCTGGTTCCAAAGCCACATAACACTGATGATAATAGTATGCACTCCAAGGCTGATGTACAAGGGGGGGGGGTTCCCCAGCTAAGATCCAAAGCTGTTCCCATAGCCCTCTCCATAAGGTATTTCCTGTGGTGGAGAGTCTGGTTCTCTCAAGTACGGGCAGGAAAAGAGGCAGATACTGCACCTGGATGCAATGTAGGCTTCCCCCAAGCAGTATAAATAGCACTGGTGCTCATCACGGATGGAAAAAGAGCAGGGGCAGGAAGCACAGGTTTTGAACCCTGGCATCTTTGGCATAATCCAGAACCCAGGCCTGAGTACTGGGGTGGGAAAGGGGAGTTCAGCAGGAAACGCCACCAAAGCAGCATCCCAAGTCTTGAATCTGCTATGAAGAAGGAAAATCAAACAAACAAAAATAATAAATCTAAGCTACGAATAATACTAAGGATGTTTTTGTAAAGTTTTGGGAAGTGTGTCACAAGGATGATAGGAGAGTAGAAGCTCCAACTCGGCCCATGTGGCGGTGTAAACAAACTGGAGATGCTAGTGGCCTGCCGCGCCCTTTATCACCTCGAGCGAAACCATGAGGCAGCATAGGGCACATGCACAGATTGTCAAACAGTACTACTTTCATAAGCTCCGGCTCCAGGCGCATGCGCATAACCCTCAGTGGAATACAATAGGGACCACTTGAAAAAGAAATAGCCCTTTTCAGCAGTTTTAAACCTACTGAAAAGGAGTCTACACCTTTGGAATTTGATAATCCAGGTAAATCACAAAGACAAAACTCTACTGAAGATTAGAATTTGAATTGATATGGGAAGTGGCAAAGTCCATGACATGCCTAAAATCTATCATCTGTTACATATTTTTCTGATCAATATTGGTTTACACAGAAAATAAAGGCAAGAGAGGGGAAAGTTGAGGATGTGTGTACTGTTCCTTTCAGTCTACATCAGGAACCTACGCAGAAGGAGGTAGGTAAGGTTCTAGACAGTGACTTTACAGTGAAGCAGAGAAATGGGTTTTAGGACCAGTACAGTTTTCCATAAAGGGTCTTGTTTAGTGTTAGAATAAAGCAAACTCCTGTAGGGGGAAGGGGGTCTTTACCATTGGCTTATGACTGATTTAGTTAGTTATTTAGAATGAATTGACTCCTTTTTGACCCAAGTAGCTAGTCAAAATTCAGGGCCCTGGGATGTTCGAGTTGGGAGTAGAAATTGACAATGGAGTCAGGTATTTTCTTTGATGCAATTTTATTTATTTACAAGGAATGTACACAATTTTGTTCTCTGAATACAGGAGGAACCCAAGGCAAAGGGGAAGTTTCTTAGCTTTCATGCCCAAGCATTTTTTCAGTCAGCACCCCAAACCCAGAACTTCTCTAGGGTGACCTTGCTTACACTACTCAGCAAATACCCCTCCATCCACATAGTCCAAAACTCCTGGGTGGATTCACGTAGCCATTTGTTTTAGGTGAGGGATTGCGATTAGCATATCTTTACAGTTATGTTAGTTGAGGGATGTGTTCACATCCACCAATCTCAATGGAGGTTTGAACTCAACCCATAACAAGATTTCACCCAGCTCACAACAGGATCATTGCATGAAGCTCACTAAAAATAAAAATCCACCCATAGAAAAACCCTTGATCCAAAAATCCCCAAATTCTGGACCAAGATCTAAATGTGGTGGCTTTATAGTTCATCTTCAATTAAGACCTGCTAAAGCACAAAAAAGTAGCAACTCATGGATTCAAGACAAAAGGAAATTGGGTAAACTCAACTTGCCAAACTGGCTCTGAGTTGAGTGTCTAGCAAAAACCCTGGTAACTCACTCACTTGTATTTGATTTTGCAATTAAAATCCACTTTATCATCAGCAGTGCATATGTAAAATACATCAAGTGCTGGGGGTCACTTTTTCCCCTTAATTTGTTCAAATTCCACTTGCATTTCCTTGCTTTCCTCTTTGTAACACCAAGAGCTCCACAAGGTCACCAATCAAGACATCAGCACTGATTTTTAAGACAACCAAAGCATTTTCTTTCCTTGAACATTCCTTAGATGCAGAAGCTGTTTTTCCCCTTACGGTCTCCATAGATACGGTAAGTCTTGTTATTAACCAGAGTGATAGCCTGTAAATTACAAAGAAAATACATCACCAGTACTCAATTAATATTCCATCCTATTCCTGTTTACACAATAGTACCACTTTCATTCTATTTAACAATGGATGGTTGGGGATGGAGCAATTAAGGCATTGTCAATAAACACTGCTTTCTAAATGGAGATTTTCACACTGTGATTCAAAGACAAAAGCCTAGAAGGTCAGATATCAAATAATATTACTACTGCTTAATGCGCTGAGCAAAGCAAACAATTACTGCTTAGGAGGGAAAAATGCTTGTCTGGAGACTGAATTATAGCATCATTTTATCTGAGCATTTAACTAAATTGAATTTTAATCCAGAAAACCTAACCAACCAAACAGTCCACATTTCAGGAAAGAAGAGCCCATTATTCCATCCTCAAATTATGTGAACCATCTTTGGAACCATGCATCCAAATTAAAAAAGACTAAAGAATCCCCAAGGCTCTTTTCTTAAGAGCAAAATAGATGAGCTAATAACTGTCGCTGGTTTAAAATTTATGGGCCCAACACTAGCATTCTAGGCTATGAGTAACTCAGACCCCGTTTAACTGTTTTCACATACATTAAAGGATTTGAATACTTCTGAACATGTGACATGGAGCTTTTTTAACCTCATCCACAAACATTTAGACTAAGGCCTAGTCTAAACTACAAAGTTAGTTGACATAAGTCAACTTGTCAAGCTAGCTGTGCATGTGTCGACACCAAAATTTGTCTCACACTGATGTAAGCGCCCAATTACAGTGGTGCAATAACACCTCCCCAAATGGCACAGAGCCATGGTTGACCTACTTAGGTTCACACAGACCGACCTACTTAGGTTCACTGCATTACCTATGTGGACCGTAACAATCTTCAGTAGCTGTCCTGCACTGCCCCTGCCTCTGAGACAATGGCAACTCCATTCACAATTTTGAACTCCACTGCCCAGGGAGTAACAAAGACCTGAAGCACCCTCCCCAGCGTCTCCCCCTCCCAACACACACTTAAACCCTCCTGTGTTTTTGAAATGTCTTTTCCTGATTGCCCATCTTAGTGTGCACACCTAGCAGCTCAACTTGATGTGAACACAGCAGCAAAATGAGGACAGACAAATACATGGTATTAAGCAGTAGGGTGCAATTTTATTATACTTTAACACAGGGGAGAGGTGCTACCTGCCCATCACCCATACTCCCCTATACCAGGCATTTAATTGGTTGCAGTGAGGGGGTTAAGGGCTCCTTACCATATAACCAATAATATGGGATAGGCTCAACTCAGCCTACTCCCAGGACTCCGCTCAGTCTGAGTCCTAGCACCCTCCCCCCAGGAAGGGGAGAAAGGGTGCAGCAGACTGGGGTCCTCAACCTGCGAGGGCCACAAGGTCTGACCTCAGCCCATGAAGGCCACAAGGTCTCACCCCATCACATGAGCCCAAGGACCACTACCAAAATCCCTCTGGGAACTGTTTATTTTATTCTCTTAACCGCACTGGAAATCAGCCACAAGTTACGATGAACAACCAACAATAACCCAGTACCTCCGTTAAGTACTGAGCGCATTCCTACTCAAGCCACTGTGGCTTGAAGGTGCTGCAAGGAAGGCAAAAAAACCCTCCCTGGTTCTCTGCCATTTGCCCCATGGGAGAAAACATTTCTTCCTGACCCTCTAAACAAGTGATCAGCTAGATCTACAGCATCTGTCTGGCTGGGTCCCATTCTTAATTCAGGTGGGTTAGTGTGGGTTGCTGGAGCAGAGCTAAAGAGGTTCCTAATGGTCCCTGCACTGGGCTAAATCCTGGGAGCTGGGGAACGCTGGCCAATCAGCACCTCTCTCCCACAGCTGACCAATGGGTGCCAGAGACTCCCAGGGGGAGGAGCTACCTACTTGCCCGTTGGTGAGTGTCTCCATCCTTTGCTACTGGGACTGTTCCCTTTTTACTGCTGGCCTCATCAAGTTCCCCCACCCACTGATGCGGGTGGATCCATCCATGCTGGCTCTATGCACACAGGGAGCTACTAGATGCACTCCTGCCTGGAGCAGGCAAAACATCTTGGATATCCCCACCTGTCAGAAAGAGAGGCTGGGCAAGCACAGCTATGTAAAAGCTAGTGACGCTGAAACAGGGACACAGCAGGGAGGAGCAGCACTGCCATGTGAAAGCAAAGGCGCTTCAGAGATACCAGAGCTTCGAGGAAGGGCGACAAGAAATCTGGTGCTGCCCCACACATCTGCCCCTTTTACAACAGACTGCATGCCATACATGTCAGTGAGCTCACTAACACCTGGCTTACAACTGTGGACTTTTGCAGGAACCTCAAGCAGAGACCCCTTGTGTGAACAGCAAGGAGGAGAAGGGGGGAGACATGAGGGAGAGACAAACCATGCTGAGAGCCAGGAGCTGCTTGAAATTCCACCAGAGTCCTGCCAGTCCTACCAGGAGAGTGCAGATGAGCCTGCTGATGAAGGGTAAGGGAGCTCGGGTAAACATGTACATGGTTTATTCCTTAATTTTTTAAAAAAAGAATTGTTGCCCCAAACCCCATCTCCTTCCCTCTGCCTTTCTTCTCCAATAAAAAAAAAATGGTGCCCATCCCATCTGTAATCTTAAAGAACAAAGGCATAGACTTTTCATTGCTTATTTTACAGGTTGGGGGGGGAATTAAATAGCAGTATGGCAGTCTGATTACATAATCCACATTAGTGTCCTGTGCTCGGACGGATGTAGATCAAACAGAGAGACAGCATCCACTTTTCCATTCTTTGGTTTGTTCAGCAAGGCAGGGGGGACCATGAGGTGTGCTTTTTTTTTTTAATCTTGATAAGAATGTCCCTTTTGTCTTCTTGAGAGATCTCAATGAAAGTTTTAGGAACATACTCTGCAATCCTCTCCTGAATGTTTTTAGGACTAGCAGCCTTCTTTCTTCCACTCCTGATACGAGACTTTCCTATGCCAATCTGAGGAGTTTGGCTGGCACCATTGCAGTAAAGAATCTAGCAGGATACAAGCCTAGGTGGCTTTAGGATGCCAGTAGCAGCTGGGTTCTCTGTGCCTTTGTCACCCGCAGGAGTGAGAGAACACCCAAAATCTCCACCTCTGTCCAAATACTGCCAATATTCATTGCACTTTCCTTATACTCATACCTGGGGAGGGGTGCCAAGCATTTACAGGTGCCATGCAACAGAACACCTGCCCTTCCCCACGAGACTAGCCTGGTTTGGTTTGCGCTGCAGAGCAGTGCAGTACTGAGGTATTCCAAAGCTAAAGTCACAATGAGCACGTTTTATTTAAAGTATTTACAAGTATGATGTAAGGGAATTTGGACACTTACCTTTACTTATCAGTTACACTGTGACTGTAAATATAATGCTCTTTCTCTGTTTTAATCAGCAGCCTCTGGCCTGGGGGCCTTGGGAGGTTCCCCCTCCATGCCTGCTGAATGTCTAACCCTGCTCGGGAGGAAAAAGAAGAGGACTAGGGCCTTGGACCATGAACACAGAGCTTAGAGAGACAATATGACCATGACGTAGGCGAAGGACCAATAATGGAAAGAGCAGTTGCTGCAGGAGAGGGGACAGGACTAAGAGGCACATTGGAAAATGCACCAGGACATTGTAGGTTTGCTCACACAATAAACTCATATGTTGCAGAGCATTATTGACCTACCTGCCCAAAGATCCTGGACTCAGAAGCCTTTCCAATCCTTGGAGAACATCATGGCTGGTGATCCCTATGGCCCCAACATACCAGGTGGCAGGATGGTGTACATCCATAACCCTTCCACTCCATGCTGGGGGACAAAAAGGAGAAAAACAGCTACATATATCCGTTGGTATGTGTAGCTACAACCTACTACGTTGCAATAGGTTTTAAATACATAACCACAAATGTTCACTTCCATTTTTACTTGTGGTTTTAGAGTATGGTTCACCCTGTTACCATGCTGGTAAAAGATTTTTAACCTGGTGTGTTTCTTTGCACACAATAAAGTTCTATTTTTGGAAACTCAGTGTCTTTATTAGTTTATACCAAGCAATACACTATTCATAGCAGGAGGCAATTACCCATCCCTATTTAATCTTCATACACGAGAGATGCTATTTTCATAAAAACAGACAACCCTACTGTGCCAGATTGTTAAAAATGTTTTTAAGGCATCCCTCAGCTGGATAGCTCAATGGTTGGATCTTCTAATAGTCCTTGTGTCTGGCTGATCAAATTCCATCGACAGCCAGTCCCCCCAGGCCCCTCCACCATGGTGGTAGCTCTTCCTCTTTTGCCTCCTAGATATAATGCAATACACAACATGCAGCTATAACCATGATGATGTTTGGATCTTAGCAAGGCAATCTACTGAGTAAACAGCTCCAGAATCCCTTCAATCTACCAAAAGCACATTCAACAGTCATTCTGCACCTGCTGAGCCTGTAGCTGAATCCTTCTTTAGTGCTGTTGAGGTTGCTAGTGTATGGCTTTACGAGCCAGGGGAACAAATGGTTGGCTGGGTCTCCCGGAATCACTACTGGCATTTCAGTATCGCCAACAGTAATCTGCTGGTTGGTAAGAATGTCTCTGCTTGCAGCTTTTTGAAAACTGCTGTGTTCCTAAAGATGTGAGCATCATCCACGTTCCCTGACCAGCCCACTCAGATATCAGTGACATGTCCCCGGCCATCCACTGGCACTTGCATAACCATAGAAAAGTAGCCCTTTTGGTTGAGGTACCATGTGGCATGGTGGGCTGATGCCAGAATAGGGAAGTGTGCACCATCTATCACCCCACTGCGTTCCGGAACCCCACTGCTGCAAACCCAGCCACAATTTCCTGTATATTACCAAGACACTCAGTTCTATGTAGCAGGAGACACATAGTGGCCTTACACACTTGGATGACAACCGCCAACATTGTGGATTTTCCAACTCCAAACCGATTGCCCATTGACCTATAGCAATCCAGTATTGCAAGCTTCTAGAGCATGATCACCACTCACTTCTCTCATTTTGGTGTCCCTGTGCTGGAGATCTGGGTGAGCTCAGCACAAGATCCTGAAACGTGGCCTTTAACATCCAGAAGTTCTTAGGCACTGCTAGTGAATTCCAATTATGCATTATAATATGGTCCCATCAGTCAGTGCTCATTTCTTGGGCCCAGAAGCATTGATCCACTGTGTGGAGTTGCTCTGCGAATGCCAGCAGCAACCTGGCATTTTTTTCTGCTGTGTCCATCATCATCATCATCCAGTTATTGCGCTTGAACATCTCCCCATCTTCATCATTGCAGTCCCAGTTGTAGCAGTACTCATTCACATCCTGCAAATACAGGAGAATGGTGCGTCCTGTTTTAGCAATCCTCATGAGACTTGCACTGAACTGTGAGGGGTCTGTGCTTCTGAAAAGCGTGAGACTGGGGGAATTTTTTTTTTTAAATGGCATGAAAATTATGGGATGGTTGGAACTTAACCCCTAGTTCCCAGAAATCTCTGAGCAAATCTCTGGTGTCCCACAAAGCACTGAGAAAATGTCACACAAGGCATTGAACCAGATAGTGGCACCACATTTTGCATTGATGCTAGCACTCATGGTGAGAAAGCACAGTGCTGATACAAGCATCCATGCGCCTGAGCGATATACAAAAGTTAGCGACTGTACGATGATGTAATTTATGTCAACTGCTCTTTGTAGCATAGACATTGCCTGACGTTTTGAAAGGCACATAAAAGCGCTAGGTGCCCAACTCCCATTGAATTTAGGCCCTTTTTGAAAATTCAAGCTTTCATTAACTAGGTTATTAAACTATTTTAATTCACTAATGTCATAAAATATTGATTCAGGGCCTAGATGGCCAGACTGCAGGTGCAGACCCCTCCATGGTTACAGCAAGAACGGGACAGAACACTACTTTGGGACCAGTCAAATTCTGTTGAGAGAGTGACAGTTCTATGGGGGCATAAATACCTTTAATGGAGATGGCAGATGCTCTACAAACACACACACACACAGCACCAAAGGAGGGTGGATCTCTCTGGAGCACTCCCAGTTATTAGGAATAGCTGAGAGAATCACAAGCCTAGCTCTATCTCAGACCCCATGTTTCATAGCAGAGTTTGGTCAGGTGACATACCTTTCCATCAGGTATAGTTTACTTTGGAAGAGTCCCCTCCCCATTCTTTCATAATGTAAAATACCTGAAGAAGGCACTGCCAATTTTTAATTTTTTCTATTTGTGTTAAGCCTTAAACTTAGGAGAAATCCCTCACTGCTACTTCACCTCATTCTCCACCAGACTGTGCTCCAGGACCATCAAGAAACAAACATCCCACAGGGAACACCCCATGTGTACTGTCAGGGACTATTCTGCTGGTGCTAGCACCACCCCCCTGGGCTGGGTGCTGCTTCCCATCACTCATCGGGGGTCTTCGGAAGCAAACTGTACGCTGCCCTAACTTACACTGGGAGCCGGCAGGCTCCTGAATAGCTCCAAAATGCTAGTGGTTGAAAGGTGGCTTTGGAACACAAAAGTGACACGGCCACCGTGGCCCTTCCCATCCATCTCTGCACCCAATGCAGGGACAGGACAACAGAAAATTGGACCCATAGAAAATAAACATGTATCCAAAACCCAGAGACTTCATATGCAAAAGTGAGCCTGGCTACATTTGCTTTGGGAATAACTGAGTTTCCTAATGTTTGTGTGGTTAAAATCTCAACCATGTTATACTGACACTTGTTTTCATTTAAATTTCTCTCTAAATGGGTCCACCACCAGTGGGCAGATATTACTATGGTAACTAAGCACAAATGGAGGAACTGCTCTGCAAGTTGTTAGGCAACACTACTCTATCAGCTGCTGATGTTGTTTAAGTCTATTGTATAGTTCATGCTAGCTGGAGTCATCTAATTAGACAAAAAAGAAAGCACTTGATTGGGAAAACGATGCTGGAGACAGGCTGTCTTTGAGGGGGGAAAGAAATTTAAGAAGAATGACAATAAAGAACCAACAAGATGGAATAAAACAGACAGGTGGCTTTTTTCCCTTTAGAAAGATGATAATAAAAACAATATTTTAGTAAAACAGTTTCTAAAGTGCCAGGTGTAAGGAAAATCAAAAGGTAATGCTTTATCTAAATGAACAGAAGATCACATTACAGAATCTTAAACTGTGTCTGGATGTATAATTAAGGAGGATTCACCTGCCATATTCACCTGCTTGATCCAGGCCAGCCTAATAGTTTTAACCTTGACAAATCTGGTGGCCTCAGAATTTAAATCAAGAACTTAATGGAGGTGTAGACTAGCATTTCATGATATGCTCCTTAGGGGTGGTCCCTCCAGGCGGGGAACTAAAGCATGTTGTCAGAGAAGTGTGGATAAGCTTGCACTGCTGCTGTCTGTGCTGTGCTTGTTCTGAGGAAAAATCCGGCGCTTCCCCAGCCTGTCATTTTGGCACTATGAGCATTAAACTCAAACCAATGTTTTAAAGCAAGAACTGGTCAGTCAACAATCAGCTATGAGTTAATACAGTGTCCTTGCATCTGTCTTTCACATTATGAACCTAGTATATGGTTGTGGGTATTGGTGAATGAAAGAGACAGTAAGAACACCGTTTAAGAAGCATTTGGTTTATAGTCTTCAACATCAAAAGCATTCATTCGGCACACAAAGGGGATCCACTGTTCCTTGAGCGGGACTATGAAAATAAGCAATAATTGGCTGTTGTCAAGAGGAAATGGCTGGAAGCCAACATCACACTGATTGTTGGAATAGTTCCACCTCTAAGAATCTAATCTGAAATGAGGAAGAAAATGCAGCTTCCTTATATCACTGGTCCTCATATGCAAGATGAGAACAGCCAGTGACCCATCTGGAACATTGCGTTCCAAAATTAAAACATTCTACAAATGTAATGGTGTGCACCACAGCCAGGATGTCTCCAAGCCTACTGTGGCTAAAATTTTCCAGAGGTCACCTCTCTTTTTGAGTGCCTTTTTTCTTGAGATGCACCAATTCAGACATCTTAAGCCTGACGGGCATCTTAAACCAAGTGAAAACAATGGGAGTTGCAGCTGCTCAATGCTGTACTCAAAAATCTGAGGAGTAGAAATTAGTTCAGTTAGGACAGTTCTGAAATTTCTGTCCTAGACTTAGGGCTTGTCTACACAGCCGCACAGTTTGCATAGTGTGCACTAGCATACTACTCCGTAACTCCTCTGTGCAGACACTGCCTGCACAAATGAAAAAAGTACCTAGTTTGCATTAATGTAGTCTGCTTTCAAACAGGTATCTTTAGGTTTGTGCCAGCTGCATCCACACAGGGGAGTTAAAGTGTAACACGCTAGTGCATGCTGCAATTCATACCTTTGTAGTTCATATTGCAGGTTGTATAGACATGGTCTTAGTCTCTTTATCGATTATAACTGACTGCCCTCTAACTGTCCACACAAAGTTACAATTCTGATGTACTGTTTGCATTGTCTGGATTCCCCAGCACTAGTTTCTTTTTTAAATCTCCCTTCCACTGACAAGCCTACTGATTGCACTCAAAACAGTGATAACCTCTTTGAATCTGCACTACCTTTCAGAAGCATCTCCTCATCTTCACTGACAGATATAGCCCCGTAGGTGATAAGTGGGCAAGTATTCTTCCTTGAGGGGCCAAAGCACATTGATCTGGGCCACATGTCTGACAGTCATCCAACTATTGGTTAATATCTACTGCTTAGGGTGACCATATTTCCCCCAAGGGAAAATGGGACACGTGGGGCTAGCCTAAGATCGTTCCCCTGCTCAGGGTTGGCCTGAGCTGCTTCTCTGAGCCCTCCTCCTACCTCTCCCCCCTCTCCCCCCCAATGCAAGGCTGGCATCACTGCTCATCCTCCTGTGCAAGCTGGGGCTGGTGTCTCTGTTCACCCGAGCCCTGCCGACCCCCCTACGCAGGGCTGGCATCACCACTCACCCCCCACATGTTCCTCTACACTCCACTTTGACAAAAGTGGGCATTTGTCCTGTTGGCTCTTGCCAACTGATTAAGGGGACAAATGCCCACTTTTGCCAAAAAAGTCAGGACGGCCAGGACAGGGTTTTAAAAAGGGACTGTCCTGGCCAAAGTGGGACGTATGGTCACCCTATCATTGCTCCCTCGGAAGTGGTCTGCTGCCAGTGGTCTCACCCACCTTGTCTTTCTATTATCTTGGGACCGACACAACTACAACAACACTGCATACAGTTAAGTTAATCAGCATTCATCCCACCCTTCCTTGTTAGAAAATTCAGATGTGGCTATTCGGAATGGGGGATTAGTGACATTACTGCAAGATCCCTAAGTAGGCTCATTCATCCCATCACACTTCTTTATAAAATTGCATATAAAGCACAGATAAAGGCCAACATTTCCCCTCTATTTTTGAGCTTGTGTTCTATTCTGGAAAGTGAACGTGTCCCAAAGACCTGGAAAAAGACTTCAGCTACCTCTCCACTTAATAAAAAAAAAAAAAAAAAAACAGCCCTGGCAAATCATGCTGAGCTAGACAAGGGCTTGCAGTGTATAAATCTCAACCTTTAGCATCAGACTTCCTTCTAGATATAGTGTTTATTGCTCTTCTATTAGATGTTAATACATGCATGCTCACTAACAATAACCAAGTCATGAAGACGTTATCTTGGTTATCAATGCACAGGAAGCCAAAAATTGGGAAGATTCTGGTTCCATTCCTTTCTGATTTCTTCTAACAACACAAATGAGACTGAGAAAAAATTGTGTAAATGAATCTTCTCAAACTAAAACAATGTTTAGGCTAGATAACTGTGTTGCATTCCATCTGGAGTTCAAAAAGAGTTCAGGAAGATCCACTTGTTTAGCTTGTTTCTGAAGAATCTCCAAATTGTCTTTTTACATGTGTACTTGAACTTGGCAGCTGGTGCTGCAGAAAATCTAAGTGATGAATGAAGGATGGTGTACAGTGTGTGTGTGTGTGTGTGTGTGTGTAGTTTACCAGCTTCTCCTGGAGTTTTCCCGCCCCCCACTGAAATCAAGCATGAAATGATTCAAGTTCATAGGTTCTCAGACTTTCCCATTTGCAGACTTTTTCATATGAGGAAGAGAGCTACTCTCATTAAACTCCCCTTATACTCCCTTTCCCAGCAGCATATATGGCATTTGGTTTTCATATCTTTTTTTATTCTACAGACCACCACAAAGGACTCCAAGACAATGTGCCCATTCCTCCACCCACTAAAGTCAATAGCAAATCTCTCCTTGAGTCCGGTGGCATGAGCCTATTTAATTATTATTTCTGTATTGTTGAATTTTATGGAACTATTACTGCCAGAAAAATATGAACATGTGCCATGCTTGCAGCTGTAATCTCCCAGACTGGTAGCATGTCAGGGGATGCTACAACCAATCTCAGTCCTTTAGCGTCCTTTGGTGACAATAGTGGGAACACAACTCAAGTGGTTTTTGGAATATGAAATTTTAAAGTTAACTATTTTATGTTTAATTTCATCTTTGGCAAGCAAGGCTTTGGTGCAGTGTGCAAATTTTGGAAGAAGAGGAGCTGCACCATATATGGGATCTGAACTACAGCAGATTTATAGCAAAGAGCTTTGGCATTAGGCAGTATGTATTTTGTGAACAGAGATTAAGCTTCGCTTTGACTTCATGGCCATAATTCTTTGAGGCACTAGCTGATTATTGAACACAGTTGACCATAACATGCAAAAGGGATGCTTTTGATACCATATGTGCAAATCTGGAAACAGCAAAATGGGAGACTCTTTCATCTGGTGACTTAGATTCCATGCAGCTCATTCTCTCTTATGCCAAGACCTTTTATGCCATTCTGGCAGTGTGAAGCCCTGGGGAAAGGCATGGAGTTGGAGGAGAAGAAACGGCTAAAGTGCTGTTGCTCTCTAGCTATTGTCAGTCAATAGAATGACTCTTCGGGCAATTGACAGCCAGTCCATGAATTAGAGATGCCCTAAGGCTCCTATAATTTACACTGGAACCGGAGCTGAAAACATGAGGAAGCATAAAAGGTGCCCAGAAATGATCTTCTCTTTTGTCTCTTTTGCTGAGATTTGTGGACTAACATCCACTGTTTGGCATAGTCCCTTACAAAAATGCAATTAAAGCTTTGGAGCCTTTTCCTTGTTTCTTTGCTGCAGACACCAATAGTGGATTGGGGATCAATGCTTTAATGCTGCCTTTCCTACCTGTTCTTTGTAGGTGAAAGCAATACTTGTAATCTTCCCTGACTTAACCATAACCTTTGATTGTGCCGTTTTGTCCTGTTTACATCTCATCTATCAACTGCATGTTGCTATGGTTGCAGCTACGTGCACATTGTTTTATTGATTATGTCAGCCTTGGAATGCTTCTATTCCACTCTGTTAATGTCTAGAGCAGACATTCTCTTGTGGGGACCTTATAGACTGATTTACACTCCACTGCAAGGCTAGAATTGTTTCCTCTTACAGATCAGAACTGCATTCTTCATTACTACTGCAAGGATGTGTCTTATATTTGTAACCTCAAATTATTTAATATCTCAATTATGAAAAGAAATGAACCCAGAGAGTTCAGTATGTAGCACTTTGCACTTATTACATAACATAAGACACCTCAGTTTAGGAAAGTTAGAAGGTTTACTCCTTTCTGAGCTGCTGGATGTTACAAGCATTGAACTCTCATACACACAATTATTGAGAAGAAGAGAGAAAGATTAGTTTGTAATTAGGACAGCTTTAGGCACAGACTGAATCAGCAATGGCTTGCAGTGCCACATTTTAATGGGGGCACTATGCTCTAGTGCAGTGGTTTTCAACCAGGGGTTTGCGTACCGCTGGGGGTACACAAAGGTCTTCCAGGGGGTATATCAACTCATCTAGATATTTGCCTAGTTTTACAACAGGCTACATAAAAAGCAGACAATTACTGCTCTATATGTGATACACTGAAATGTAAGCACAATATTTCTATTCCAGTTGATTTATTTTATAATTATATGGTAAAAATGAGAAAGTGAGCAATTTTTCAGTAGTAGTGTGTTGTGACACTTTTGTATTTTTATGTCTGATTTTGTAAGCAAGTAGTTTTTAAGTGAGGTGAAACTTCAGGGTACACAAGACAAATGAGACTCCTCAAAGGGGTACAGTAGTCTGGAAAGGTTGAGAGCCACTGCTCTAGTGGAATTCCAGTGCAGGAAAAAAACCTGCCAGCCAGAAGAGCTGCGTGTTCTAGACACCCATTATCCAGGGGGGTAAAGGAAAGTTGGTGTACTGGAGTTGTTGAAAGTGCCAGAAACTCCACTCATTTTCTCTTTAAAAAGACCTTACAAAGTGAAGTATGGGTTGTGTTGCTTTCTTCATCTGCTGTTTTGTCAGTTTACACAGGGCCGGTGCAAGGATATTTCGCGCCCTAGGCGAAACTTCCACCTTGCGCCCTCCCCCCTCCCCGAGCCCTGCGGCAGCTCACCGCCCCCTCCTCTGCCCAGAGGCCCACCCCCTGCGGCAGCCCCCCACCCCCCCTGGCCCGGGGAGCCGTGCGGCAGCTCCCCACCCCAGCTCACCTCTGCTCCACCCCCTCCCCGAGCACGCCGTCGCTGCTCCACTTCTCCCTTCTCCCAGGCTTGCGGCGCCAATCAGCTGTTTGGCGCCGCAAGCCTGGGAGGGAGAGAAGCAGACCAGGGTGGCGTGCTCAGGGGAGGAGGCGGAGCAGAGGTGAGCTGGGGCGGGGAGTTCCCCTGCGTGCCACCCCCCCCCTTACTTGCTGCAGGCGGCCCTCCCCCGCCCCCCTGCCCCAGCTCCCTCCACTTAAATGCCGACGATGAGCGGGGCGGCCGAAGATCTGGCCGCCGCGGTCGCCGCCGAAGAAAATGCCGCCCCCCAAATGCTAGTGCCCTAAGCGACCGCCTAATAGGTTGCACCGGCCCTGAGTTTACAGGCTGTATTTTTGAAAAATTGTAATAAAGTATAATCAACATGAACTGACCAAAACACATACAATTATATATATATAAAATCTTCCCAACTACATTACCCCCTGAGCTCTTCACCCACTTTATAAAGTTCTTTGCACCACAATAGAAGCAGCTGCATTTCTTTCCTCCGTGTTGCCTGTAGCTGTCTGTTTATTGCTTTTTTTTGGTCTAGTTCTATTTCTAATAATGTTCTGACAAAGATGGAAACATTTGGAAAATAAAGCAGAGTCAAATGCTTACGCTTGTCACCCCTGTGACTTTTTTCGTGCCCACTGATCTCAATTTACTTTCAGATGCCTTGATCCAAGAGAGTGCTTAAGTATCTTAGTAATCCCATTGAAGTAAGTGGGACTAGTTACACATATGCTTAAGTGCTTTGCTGGATCATGTCCATAGAAACCAACATGCATGAAACAGATATAATCTTCTCTGGAGAAGATTAAGTACAATATTGAATTAATGTGAAGGACCATAGTGAATCAAACTTCTTGAAAATACCAGGCACAGGAATGAAAGTAAACAATGCAGTTCACCCTACCATGTGCAAACTCCAAGAAATTGCAGTCCCATCTGCAGCAAATCAGATAAAACCTCCAACGTGTCCATGGTTCCCTGGCCAGGATCAACACTGAGGAAGTTTGGATTCCAGGAATCAATAGCAGACTTGAGAACATGCCAAGTGGTGCAGGCTGCATAAATTCCATTGAGTTTACAGGAAAACGTGATGTTGAAAATGAACAGTAAATAGTCATCCTCCTCAGTCTATTCCTACACGTAAAACTTCAAAAACTCTGCATCCAACACAAGAGCTTTGTAAAGTCTGTAAAAAAAAAATAATAATCACTGAAATATTTCAGAAAACTTCTTTTTAAGACTTCACTCATTAAGCTGTTGAAAAATTGATTTAAATTTCAACTATATTTATCCCCAATCATTGCATAAGAGACTGGCTCTTTTCATACAAAGGACTGACGACCCTACAGTATTGGACACAAGAAATAAACCAGCAATCACTAAAAAGCAAATGAATGTATAACCCCATCTATGCCCCAAACTTTCATTGACAACTCTTTTGTTTGTGTGTTTGCATGTTTAATATAGCAACAGAATGAAAATCTTTCAAGGTGAGGTTTCTATTCCTCATTGAGTGACAATGTTCCGTGTACATTCATATGATTCAAGATAATCTCCCTGCAGCAGTGTTAGCCAAGACACTCATTACATGAGTGTGGTTAAATCTCTTTATGCTGCAACAAAAGTGTGTCCCCAGTCAATTTAGTTGCAAGTTCAGTGAGATTTTTATCCAAGTGGCAATGGATTTTTATCTTTAATTAATGGGTTTGTTAAAAAAAAAAAAAAGGATGACATGCAGGCAGTTCTTTCCTTAAAGGACTATGTTGGTACACTATCATTTGTAGCATTGGTCAAAACAAAGATTTTTCTAAACAAATGGAAGAGGCAGGAGCTAAGAAGATGAAGAGAGATATAATTCTTAGCCCAGTTATGATACCTGTATCAGGACTTACCCAGTCTGGTTTCAGGCCTGGACCCTGTCTCAGTTTACCTTACAGCTCACAGCAAACAAGCCACCCTCAACTGTTTTCACAATACAGCTCCTTTTCTGGGTGTGGTTCACTATCATAAAACACTCAAAAACCTTCCAGCCCTCATCCCCAAGCTCAGTTAGTCTTTTAGGTTTACAAAAAACAATGTGCTTCAGTATCCATCTAGCCCTCCCTCTAGGCTGACAAGTCTTCCCCCTCCTTAAACCCTTTCCTCCAGGCTCACAGTCCTGTGCAGCCCTCCAGCCTGTAGCTTCTCACCCAGCAGAACCCTGCTCCATACAGGTTGCTAAGGTGAGGCTTAGCCCTTGACAGGTTCCCGCATCTTACAGAGCAGCTTGCACATATTACATACCCACTTTCCAACAAACTCTTGGACTGAACACAAGCTACCCTTGTATTCCCAACTGGACTACAATCCCGTCATGGGATAACAACCCCTCCCCCCGCATAGGTAAAGTTGAGCCTTAACTCTCTGACAGGACCAGCTCACCATGTGACATGACCATTAGACAAAGCTAGAAATCAGACTCAGTCAGAGAAACCGTTGATTTTAAAGCAGTGCTTTTAGCACTGTTGTAGGAGGATTAAGGAGTCTACTGTGGCAGTTAAATCACAGTCCACACTGTGGGACAGGTGACGAGAGCAGAAGAGAGATGCGGGGGGAAGTGCTCTGCAGCAGCAGAAGTCCCTTGAGACATTCTGAGCCAAATCCACAAAGGGATTTAGGTGCCTAAATCCCCAATTTAGGCACCACTACAATTCACATATTCTCCATTCAGCTGCAGCCTAACCCTGTAGGTTCCTAAACTCACTCGGTGCCTAAGTTTCTGCCTCTGAGCATGTGCACAGATATCTCTCTCATGCTTGACCCCCAGCGCAATCTTCAAACCAGGAGAAGACCGTGTTCTCCGGCCATCTTCCCCATGGGCCCTGATCCAGAAGGTGTGCTCAGAGAATGCCTAACACCATACAAAATGGCCATGGAGAGGAAGTGGCAGTGGCCTCCCTTATAATATTTAGCCCAGTGGATGGGGTACTTTCCCAAGATATGAGAGAACCTGGTTCAATTTTCCCCCAGCACAATGAGAAGAGATTTAAAGAGGAATTCTCCACCTGTTTGGTGAGTGCCCTTGCCACTGGACTATAGATAGGGTGACCAGATAGAAATGTTGAAAAATCAGGACGGGGATGGGGGTGGTAATAGGCACCTATATAAAACAAAGCCCCAAATACCAGGACTGTCCCTATACAATCAGGACATCTAGTCACCGTAAGTATATAGACTGATTTTCACTCTGTCCCAATTAAAATGTAATTAGTTAATAAAATGGAAGAGCTTCAAGAAGAGAGATTGAGGGAGCCCCATGTCAGAATATTGCATAGTCCAGTGATGAGGTGGGGGACCCTTGTTCTAATGTCTTCTCCTCATCCTGCTGAGGGGGGGAGGGGAAATGAACCAGGTTCTCTCACTTCCTAGGTGAGTATCCCAACCAGTGGGCTAAAGATTAGAGGGAGCCCTCCACCTCCTGTCTTCTCAGCCGTTTTACATGGAAGTAGGCAGGCGCCTAGGCTGTTTCTTGCAAGAAATGGCATAGGCACCTAAGCCACCTGACTGCAGGACTGGGGTTTCCAGTTGTGGATTGCAAGCAGAGAGGCACCTCCTTGCAGCCCAGACTCAAACACCGAACTCCACAAGAGGGACAGTGCTTAGGACACAGCCCTCTCATCAAGATCTTCCATGAGCTAGCTTAGGCAGCTCCCCACTAAGTGTGCGGGTTTTGTGGATTGCATTATAAGGCACCTATTTCTCGCCATTCATTATATAGGGCCTCTAGGTGTCTAACTCAGGCTTTGTGGATCACAGTGATTCTCAAGGTGCCTAAAAGTTAGGTGGTGCAACAACAGGGTCCCTTGGTGGATCTGGGCCTCTGTCTGACTCACCAAGGCGCTGATGTAGCACATATGAGAATGGACACTGCAACTCCATGAGTAGTGTGGCATGAGCCTCCAACCCCTGCACTACCAGTAGAGCTGAGTCTGGTATAGAACTAGGTGGGATCACTTTTGTCTAGTGATCCCTGAGGCGTATAGAGCCACCCCAGGTGCTAAGCTTCCATGCCTTGCACAAAAATCTAGCATTGTTGCTAACCCCATTGTAGGAGTGTAAAGCAGGGGGAAGATTCTTGGAACCTTGCTCCCACCTCCATATCTCTGCTATGCAGGAACAGACACCACCTGGCCCTAATCCGAGTCACACATCTGAATCTCTGGGTTTTAGCAATTTGGCCATTTCAAATGCTAGCCAGGGTGTCTTCAATAAAAAATAAAAGGGAAGAGGAAGAAAGTTCTCCGAGTTTCTGCAACATTGCTTATATCCTCATCATGGTAGATGTTAGATATTTTGCTACCAAAGCAAAGAGATTAGTGAAAGGCCTGGTGGGGCTGTTAAAGTAGCAGCTTAATGCTGGAAGTTAAATAATCAGCCTTCAGACAGTTTTTGTTTTGTTTTAACTGAAGTAGGAAACCCGAGCAGGTACAAGGGCCCCTGTTCACTCACCTTACCCGTCAGTAGCCTGAGCACAGCATTTGACATTCTCATCTCCTAATGCAAAGGCTTGAGCCTGATGTGAAAACAAAATACAGAGTATGGACTTCCATCAACCTATTCAGTTCAGTTTGTCATACCATTTTCTGCACTGAAGACTGCTCTCTGCTGTCTGTGCATATGACAAAAGGAGGATAGCATCCAATCCAGCATTAAAGCACTGAGGGAATTGGCTCTGAGACTGCAAAGTTGGTATAAATCAGCTTCAAGGTGATGTCTGAAAGTGTGACGCACACCATCAAGCCTGTTCCTACAGACCTAACACCTGAGAGCTCAAGGTTAGTCTCCAAGACCTTTTAGCCCAGGCGTATTTATTTACTTGGTTTATTCTACAAGCAGCATTAGTCAGGTGCTTTTGTTGACAATTTCTAGACAAAACACCTTTAATTTTTAAAACTATATTGTTCAGGCATACTCAAACACTGCACATAAATGAATATTAATCCTTTGGGCACCATTTCCTGCTGCAGCCTCTGTGGAGCAGGAGAATACGATCATATTTTTTGAACTCTCAAGTTCAAAGATTCTCAGATTCTACAGCCATGAGCACTGCCAGGAAACCTCGATTAGTTAGGCAAAAAATGGCATGTCACTTGCAAGCAGCTAGGTGTGTTTTGCTAGTTTTATCAAGCGCATTTAGGTATCAATGAAGTTAAGGTTCCCAAGTGCACTGATACGCAGCAGGAAAATCAGCCTCTTCAGCAGGAAGTTGAATCATAACTGACTTCTGGATGCCAATGCTTTACATTGCTGGTCTTATGGGTGTTATCATGGAATACTCAGGAACAATTCAATGAGATAAACCTGAACATTCATTAGACATTTACTGACTTTTCTCTATTTAAATCAGGTGCATAATATTGCTTTGACTCGAGACGGCTTCAAATTAATCCTAGAATCCAGAAATCTCCAAATCAAAAGAAAGTCTGATTCCAGATTTAGATTCAGACTTCGTGAAGGACCCCTGTTCTCCTAATAGACTGAACACAAACCCCAGAATTGAGCATCCCTAAACTTTGGGAAAGCTCAGATCTGGAACAAAAATGTGTGGCTCAAGCTCATCCTTACTTTTAACCACGTTTTGTGGGGGAATATTGAAAAACCTGATTCATGTCTTAAGAAAGAAGATCTAACGATAATTTTTGAGGACCTATGTTGATCTGTGACTGGAGCTGAGAAGGAATTCCCGTATCTGCCCTATAATAGGTATAGTTAGACCAATGCCAGAGGCTGGACACTGGACTAGTTGCATCAAGGCACCTCTCCAGTATGGAAGTTGCTATATTCCTGCACATTATATGGTATATATCACCTACTATAACATAGTACATTTCACACCAACTAATAATACACAATACATATCACTCCAAACTGTATAATTATGTAGTACCAGTACCTATTACACCTTCAGTTGTATGTAGCATCCCAGTTAATATATAGTGTACATTTCCAGACTCTCCCCATTTCTATTTGCAATAGATACATATGTCAATATTAAGCTTTAACTATTCAGTGCTGCCTAATATATCCGGTAGGAAGGGGTTGGGGAATGGATTTCCAGAACTGCCCCAGCCACTTCCTACTGAAGATCCAATTTTCCAACTGAACATTAATATTTAAATATATTCTGCAGCAGAAAAGAAATTGCAGGGGTCCACAGCAGTGAAATCTTTAAGGACTGTGTTTTGTTGTGGGTTGGATTTTTTGTTTGGTTGGGTTTTTTGCAACTTATATTACTGGCCAGAGAAAAATGTCATACACTGGTGCATTTATAAGGAGTACTTATACTACTAATGCATGCTTCCATATGGGTCAATGCCCTTTCTTTTTTGTATGGTCACCACTGTATGACTGTTGATAAAAATGTTTGAAAAATACAGTGGGGCTGTGCTCTTGATAACTCTTAGGAAAAAATAAACTGAATCACATGTGACTCATCCACTTTTGTTGTGGCAGGTGTGGAGGAAAGCACTTCTAAAGAAATGGGTGGAGGAAACGCCATTGAACTCTGAGACAGTAGGGCTCCAATTTTGTTGGAATTTATATGCATGCATTTTCAATACTTCACAATTAATTGTTTGTACACAATAACTACTAAATGCAAACATTTGGGTGAACTGTGTAATCTTAGTTTTGTTGGTCAGAGGCAGTTCACTATTTACTAGGTAACAAAGGCTGTTTCAGTGACCAGAACATGGGACTAGGAGCCAGGAATTCCGGATTTTACTTTTGAGGACAGATCCTCCTCCTATTGAAGACAACAACAAAACCCTTTAATGGGAGCAGGATTGGGCTGACTTTAGCATGGATTAGTTTCTTTCTAGCCTTGGAAAAGTTCTACACTGAGAATACCCTCCTGTGTGCTTAAATGTCCATCTTATCCTCATTCAGATCCCCCCTGAGGCTTCTCCTCTCTTTTGAGGCAAACCAACACAACCCGTTTCAGTGAAAGAGAAAGATTTAAAATATCAAAATGCCAGATGACCTAAAAAGCCTCTGCTTTTCCCAGTGCATTGGTCTGTCCATTTAGACCAGTGGTCTCCAAACTTTTTTGATCGCGCACCCCCATCAGTAAAAAAATTTTGAGCACGCACCCCCTGCCGCGCCGAAGCAAAAAAAAAAAAAAAAAACCCCCCCCCCCCCCCCCCCCCCCCCCCCCAAAAAAAAAAAAAAAAAAAAACCCACACACACCGTTCCTCCTTCCGCGCACCCCCAAGGATCCTCTTGTGCACCCCACTTTGGAGACCACTGATTTAGACTATAGACTTCTCAAGTAGGAACACATCTTCCTTTCTGGTTTTTTGCACTGCACTGTCCATGCTTAGATAATTGACTTACTAATAAATGACTCTGTGCAATGATTGCTTTGAAAAGAAATTAAATGTACTGTGCAGGAACAGACCATGCAATCAGGTTAGAGGGTGGTGCGCAGGCAGCCAAAAAGAGAAAAAAGACAGTTGAGTCTATACTGCAATTAAGCAAGCCCCTTATTTCATACAGGAAGCTAACTATAAGCATTGAACTGGAGTGGGTTTAGGAAATGAACAGCTGCAGGAGGGGTGCTAAGTTATTTTGTGGTGAAAGTGTGGTAAGGTGGGGGAGAAGGACAGTCAATTAGGTTCCTTAAGAGACAAAGATTGCCACAACCCACTCCGAATGCTATTAGTCTTTACACTTATTACAGTGCGTAGCGGGTGTTGATATTTTTAATGAAGAAGTCTTCTAGTGGGAGGGAAGGAGCATGGTTCGCTGAATTTTCAAGTGCTCAGCATCCAGAAGCAGGGTTGGATTTCGGAAGAGCTCAGCACCTCGCCAGCTCCAACATGACACTTATGGCCAGCTTTTTCTGAAAACCTCAGCACATTGAACTATTTGCCCTTCTGAAATCTGACCACTTATTTGGGGGCTGAGCTTGCTTGAAAATCTAGCCCCAGTTATGGGTCCTGAGTGCTTCTGAAAAGCTGGCCATGGGTATCTGTGCCTCCGTTTCACCATCTGTAAAACATGGGGAATTTGATTTCCTTCCTCTATAAAGCTATATATGCTAAACAAGACAAAATTAAGGCTATCTTGGCTCCACTCTCCAATTCAGATCTCCCACTTGAGAGTGAACGAAACCTAGGAGGGGACTAAGCTGACCCGACTGTAAGTGAGACTATTCCTGCAAGACGCCAAGTGACTTCTGAGGTGGTGAAATCAAGGGTGCTTAGCACCTTATAGGATATGACTCTCTGGGCCAAATTCATTATTCTGGAGTAATTCCACTGACTACACAGCCCATTGGCTGTTATTCAGCATTGCTATGAAAAGGCTCACCAGGGGAGCATGATCTCTGCCAAAAAGAAAGACCAGTGAGCATCTTAAAATCTCAAACCGCCACATTGACTGTGGCTACAAAATTGCTCATCAACAAAATATGCTACCTTGTGGGGAACTGAAGCTTGGAACTAACTCACTGAGAACCGAGCAGTCTGTCGAACTGTATCCTGACATTGCTGGGGGGAGGTGGAAAGAAACCTGGTTCTTTTAAACACAGCTTTGCATAGGTACTGGCTTTCAGACCAGGTACCAATAGACACACCAGGATGCCAGCACTGGCAGCACTCTGATTACAGCAGAGAGCTAAAACTACCTCAAGATGTTTAATCGGCAGATGGGAACTTAGGTCCTGCTGAAGAAAATGGATGTGTAGTTTAATACCCAAATCAGTAGCATTTTTAAGATTGTGGGGTCACATTCTGCACTGATTTACACCCATGCAGTCCTACTGATGCCAGTGGGGTTGCAGAGGATGGAAGTCAGTGTGGAAGCTGGTCCGTGGCCTTTTACAAGACCTTCTGACCCACAACAAGAATGACACTGTTGGGTTGGATTTTTAAAATAGAAAAGCATCAGGATTCTCTCTTGATTGGAAAGACACTTAAAATAAAGCCTGCTTTGAAATTGCTCAGCAAAACTTTCAAAACTAATCCAGAAGGGATGGTGCAGTGTCTCTAATGGCATGTAGGAGATCTGGTGCTCAATTCCTAATCTTCAGTGCAGAACCTTTAAGCCAGGGGTTCTCAAACTGGGGGTCGGGACCCCACAGGGGGTTGCAAGGTTATTACATGGGGGGTCATGAGTTGTCAGCCGCCACCCCAAACCCTGCTTTGCCACCAGCATTTATAATGGTGTTAAATATATACATTAAAAACATTTTTATAAGGGGGGGGGGACATGCTCAGAGGCTTGCTATGTGAAAGGGGCACCAGTACAAAAGTTTGAGAACCACTGCTTTAAGCCAAAGAAGAGAGAATGCTAAACTCTATGCAGGAGAGAGCCTTACATCATTCAGCAGCAATTCATCTAGTACCCAGGTAGTCAATCTGACTCAGCCGTCTGCAGCAGAAGGAAATGGGTGAAGAAAAGATATGCCTGCTCACACCATCAGGGCAAAAGGAGTTGGCTCTTGCCGTCACCAATAGCTGATAGTAAGAACTGGCACATCAAAGGCAATTCCCCCACTCTCCATAACAGAACTGCACTTGGTGCAATAAGGTAAAAACTGATCCTGGGTGTCACTTTCTTCAAGTGTCTGCAGTGCCCATCTGTACAATCCCCTCTCTCTGGAAAGTCAATAACCTTTTGACTAAGGTTGCCTTTCAGCCATCCTTCCAGGAGGAGATGGATTTGGAGGATTGGGAAGAGTTTGATTAGCTGTAGGAGGGTTCAGGTAGCTGCTGCTTACTACAGAAGACTAGTTTTCCTGCCATTGCCATTCTGCTCAAAATGTCACAGTGCCAAACTTTCATTTTTAAAATGATAGCACAGGGATCGTGATCCCAGATGTGAGCCTTTAAAAGACACAAGATGTTTGTTCAGTTCTGTTTTCAAGCAACAAAGTGTCCTAGGTATTTCACATGCCTGATAGCCTTCAGCAAGAACAGGTAAGGCTGGTCTAGTCCAGTCCTGTGCTTTAGTCAAAAGGAGTCAAGAGACCTGGTTTTATTGCTGGCTCTTTCAAAAGCTTCCGATGTGACCTTGAACACCACCAGCTACCCTTTCTCTGCCTCAGTTTCCCTCTCTTTCACAGAGATGTTGTGAGAACGGAATGTTTGTAAAGCACTTTGATATCCTTGGATAAAAGAGCTACTGCATAAAAGTTGAATATTCATACATTAGTCTCCATAACAAAAAATGCTCAATAAATCTTTAAAGCTAGTGAAGATGTACAAGAATTTTTTTCTATCAAAAGAAATGTGAGGAATAATTGTTTAAAGATTCCTGGTATCCCAGTAATGATTAGTTTCTCTTTGATATTAACACTTTTCATGTTTTTAAGCTCCAAGATGTCATTTTAAAGGCATTACTTAAGTCACAAAAGTGTTGTCTTTGGAAAAGCAACTCCTGAAGCAACTGAAATCTGGATCTTTCAGTTCTTTTGCCTCTTTATTCCTTCCAAGAGAGAGAAGTAGTTACCACTACTCTCTTTTCCCTTTCACTTTAAGATAGCAGGAACTAAATGAGTTAAAATGAAACAGGAGTTTCATTAACAACATGGCATGGATTTGACTGAAGGATACAGACTATGGTAGTTGTTTTCTGGAAAATTTTACCCTTCTGTAGCTATCTGGGATGAACTTGTCCTGCGCCGATTAAATGACTCTTGATATGGCCCTAGAAGATATGGAGAGCTACAGAGGATCTAAGTTCTCCCACTGTTGATGACTCACATCCTACATTTTTTACATAAGATGGCTAGTTCCAGCTATGATAGAGCCCATTAAAAATTCCTTTCATGAAGAAAAAATGTCAGTGCCATTCAGGAGCTGATGTAGGAAGCAGGCTAACATGCCATAGAAATTATCAGAGAAAAATACTATAATCACAAAATAGCTGAACACTCCCTTGTGAGCCATCTCTGAGAGAGCAGACAAGTAGTCAGGAATGGGAACTCCCCCCCTGTTTCTGACAAGCTCACTCCACCACAAAGAACAGCACAAATAGCATATAGACTCTCAACAGTCCAAATGGTCTCAAGCTACTTCTAATTGCCACTCGGACATGTTGGCCCCAGTTTTGAGCTATGAGTCTCAGGAGGCACTGCCCAAGGAGGGGGAGTGGAGAAGGCAGAGGTGGTTTAGATCATCTTTGAATTGGGATTCTGGAACTGCTAGTGCCTGATTCAACTCCCTGGGGCTGCTCTAACTTATGACAGCCTCACATTATTTTCCATGGAGTGCTCTGCAGCCCGGAATAGCTGGAATACAGACCCTTTTAGCCACTCTTCCTCCTGCCCCAGACATGCCCCTATGGTGTATTGTTGTCTTTGCTGGTTTCAGAGTAGCAGCCGTGTTAGTCTGTAGCCACAAAAAGAACAGGAGCACTTGTGGCACCTTAGAGACTAACAAATTTATTTGAGCATAAGCTTTCGTGGGCTACAGTCCACTTCATCAGATGCATAGAATGGAACATACAGCGAGGAGATATATATACATTGTGATGGGGCAAGGCTAGATGGCTACAGTAAAGTAGTGAGGAACAGGTATGTTAGCCCCAGGTTAAACAAATCCTTGGTACCATGGTAACCAAATGGCAGTTGCTCCAGGTTAATCATGACACCTGGGGCCAATTAAGATCCTTCTAGAAGGCAGTGGAGATAGCTACATTGATTGGGACACCTGAAGCCAATCAAGGGCTGGCTGGAACTAGTTAAAAGCCTCCCAGTTAGTCAGTGAGGTGTGTGCGTGAGGAGCTGGGAGCAAGAGGTGCAAGGAGCTGAGAGGGTGTGCTGCTGCTGGAGGACTGAGGAATACAAGCATTATCAGACACCAGGAGGAAGGTCCTGTGGTGAGGATAAAGAAGGTGTTTGGAGGAGGCCATGGGGAAGTAGCCCAGGGAGTTGTAGCTGTCATGCAGCTGTTACAGGAGGCACTATAGACAGCTGCAATCCACAGGGCCCTGGACTGGAACCTGGAGTAGAGGGCGGACCCGGGTTCCCCCCAAACCTCCCAACTCCTGCTCAGACACAGGAGGAGTTGACCCAGACTGTGGGTTCCACCAGAGGGGAAGATCACTGAGGTGAGCAAATCTGCCAATAAGCGCAGGACCCACCAAGGTAGAGGAGGAACTTTGCCACAACATACAGAGAAAATGAAAAGGTGGGAGTTGCCCAACCAACTCTAAGAGGCTAATTAATTAAGATTAACTGTTGTCAGCAGGAGAAAAAAAACTTTTGTAGTGATAATCAAGATAGCCCATTTAACAAGAAGCTGTGAGGATACTTAACATGGGGGAAATAGATTCAATGTGTGTAATAGCTCAGGCTTAAATAGAGACTGGGAATGGCTAAGTTGATAGTATCTAGTTTGCATATCAATTCAAGTTCAGCAGTTTCTCGTTGGAGTCTGTTTTTGAAGCTTTTCTGTTGCAAAATTGCCACCTTTAAATCTGTTACTGAATGGCCAGATAGGTTGAAGTGTTCTCCTACTGGTTTTTGAATGTTATGATTCCTGATGTCAGATGTGTCCATTTATTCTTTTGTGTAGAAACTGTCCAGTTTGGCCAATGTACATGGCAGAGGGGCATATATCACATTGGTAGATGTGCAGGTGAATGAGCCCCTGATGGTGTGGCTGGTGTGATTAGGTCCTATGATGGTGTCACTTGAATAGATATGTGGACAGAGTTGGCATCGGGCTTTGTTGCAAGGATAGGTTCCTGGGTCAGTGATTTTGCTGAAACTATGCCACCTCTGTGTTGGGAAAATGCCTCAAGTTAGCCATTTCACTCTTGTTCCTGTGCCATTGGAGCAGAATAAAAGGACCCCATTTTCTTAAATGTCATCTTAAAAGAAAACACACTTTGAAATCTCTCAGTGACAAACTGTTAAAAAAATCATTGCGCCAGATTCTAATCTCTGTCAGTAGTGTAAGATTAAAGTAACTCCTCTGATTTTGCCCTGTGTAAATAGACAGCAGAATGTGACCAAGTGTCCTTCAGTGGGGTTGTCAAGTGCAGTCTATTGTCACTAAAATTGGAACGTAGTAAACAATTCTGTTGCACAATCCGCTTCAGTGTATCAAAAAGTAGAGATGATCAGCAATTTTTTGACTAAATATTTTCTTCTCAGAAAATGCTGATTTGTCAAGATAGGTCCAGGATGAACCTGAGAAACTAAGAGAAGGCACTAGCTTAGAATAACCAATAGCCAAAAAGATAGGGCTCTGAGCTAAGAGGTGGGAGACCTAGGTTTAAGTCCCTCTGCTACCTGATTTGGAGCAAGTGTCTCATGTGTTTGTTCATAAAAAAGAAAAAAAAATCAAAATATCTAGTTTTCGTTCCAATGTGGGACAAAACCAAATTTTGAAAGCTCAAAATTTTTTCACTAAACAGAATTCTTGTTTTCTGGACAGACCTATAAAAAAGGAATGGACTCTAGGTCACTCTCTTCTTACTGTACTGGTGCTGAAGTGCCAACAGGGTCAAAAACTGACTTTTGTGACTAAAGTCAGAATATGAACAATGATCTGTTCAGTAAGATGCTGTTTGTACATAGTCACTTTTCAGATTAGGAACCATACTTAAAAAGGAAGATAGCATAGCAAAAGAGAATCAATAGCCCCAATTTGAGTGCTTAAAAGTTCATTTTTGGACGTTTTCAGCTGGACCTGGAAAGCAGCCCTGCAATAACCGTAGTGCAGAATACCTTCTTTAAAGAGACTGTTACATTAACGCATCTAACAGTCCTGCTCTGCCAGACACTGTCAATTAAATTATCTTTTACCACAAGGTAATAGATTTTGCAACTCAAGCCATTAGGAAACCAGTTTAAAGAGTCCATACAGGGAAGAGGTTAAAAAAAACAGAAGATTTAATTAAATTCAGATTTATGCATGGTTGTACACACACACACAAAATTATATATATTTTTTATATATATAGTGTTTTGAAAAAGCAAATGACAGTCTGTGGGCATTTGGGAGCGCTGTTAATATATATAATTTAAAAAAAGTAAATTCTCTCTCTCATATTATATAAAAATAAAAATAAAAGAGAGAGAGAGAGACTGACTATCATTTGCTTTTTCAAAGCCCCATGCAGGGATTGTGATCCTGGGACTATTAGCAAGCAGCATTTATAAAATATAAAAAGTAGAAACTACAAAAATACTCAAGTTTAAAAGCTTAACAATGAAACCCTAGCTGCTGCTGTTGAATTCAGCTTGCGAACTGGCCCAGCAAGCAGGGTATTAAATAAGAGAACAAACCAATGTCTGGGGATAAGTGCTGCAATGTTTTCAGTGCAAGTGGGAGAATAATTTTTAAATCCGTTCAGTTTTTTCATTGTATCCAGATGTTCAGACCTGTTCATATTTCACTATATGTATGACAGAGCTCCCAAATGCACAATCGAATTAATTTCAGACTTGACCCATAGGACATAGGAATGGTTTATAGAAGCACAATGGCTCTTTAACAAAATCAGCAAGCAGTACATTTTACAAATGTTGAGCTGCAGTCATGTAGGAAATTGGGTATTTGGAGAATCACATGTAGTATTGACTGATCTATGCCGAGTCATATTCTGCTGTCATTCCATGTGCTGTCAACAGGAAGTTTGACTAAAATCAATGGCTGTGTAGCGGGATGGTTACCCGCTCCAGCCCTGACAGGGTAGAAGCCAGCCCTGGGAGAGGGCTAGGGGCTAGGAGAAAAAGCCCAAGCTGACTGGGGAAGGAGCTACACCTGGGCCATGCCTCAATCAGGGCAGCTGGGCCTTATAAGAAGGCCAGGGCAGCCAGAAGCTGGCAGAGTCTCTCCTCTAGTGGTGGATAGGGTTACCATATTGCAGTCCTGGAAAAAGAGGACGCTCCAAGGGGCCCCGGCCCCGCCCCAACTCCGCCCCTTCCCCGCCCTAACTCCGCCCCTCCCCTGAACGCTCCGCCCCCTGCTCCTCCCCCTCCCCTGCTTCCCGCGAATCAAATGATCGCGGGAAGCCTGAAACAGGCAGGCAGGTAAGCTGGGGCGGCGGGGGCAGCGGCGGCAGCAAGCTTTGCCTGCAGAGAATCTGACTATGGAGGTTGCGGGGGGAGCTATGGTGCCAAGCACCCCCCTCGCTGGGCCCCCCCAGTGGGGTGTGAGGTGACACCCCCACATGCCCCGGGCTGGGCCGAGCCCGGGTCCGTGTCCCTTTAAGAGTGGGCCTGGGCATGAACCACCTATCAAAGAGGATGGCCACTGATCTCTGGCACATGCCTTTGCTTGATCCACTAAAATAACCATTAGAGTTCTGGCCCAATACAAGACCCTAGTGGGAGCAGGTCAGAGTGTAGCCAGGGCTCCGTTTTTCCTAGCATTGGTTTGAAATGATCAACTACAGCAACAATGGTCAAAATATTTTGTTGAGTAATTAGGGTTTTGTACACAGCAGAACAAATGTTTCCCATTATCTCTTAAAGAGAGAATCTGGACAAAAATCTGTTCTCCCAGCTGCAAAAACTAAAGCTGTCCTTCCGTATATGTAGTCCTTGGGGTGCAGTAGGCCATGTCGGTACAGGAAGGGCAAGTTATAGGAATGAATCGGACCAGTATAAACTGGGGAGAATGTGTAAACCATCAGGACTGACGTCTCCAGGTAGCTCAGTTCTCACTGAGCATATGAAGCTCATCTTTGAATTCTTCTGATACTCCTTGGAACCTGGCTACAAAAATGCAGCTGGGGGACAATGTTCTCATAGACTTTAAGGTCAGAAGGGACCATTATGATCATCTAGTCTGACCTCCTGCATGATGCAGGCCACAAAAGCTGACCCACCCACTCTTGGAATAATTCTCTCCCTTGACTCAGCTGTTGAAGTCCCCAAATCATAATTTAAAGACTTCAAGTCGCAGAGAATCCTCCAGCAAGCGACCCCTGCCCCATGCTGCGGAGGAAGGCGAAAAACCTCCAGGGCCACTGCCAATCTACCCTGGAGGAAAATTCCTTCCCGACCCCAAATATGGCGATCAGCTGAACCCCAAGCATGCGAGCAAGATTCTCCAGCCAGACCCTCCGGAAAAAAGTTCTCTGTAGTAACTTTTAATATCCCATCATTGATCATTGTTACTAATTACCAGCGATGGCATGTTATTGACCTATTGACTAAAATCACGTTATCCCATCAAACCATCCCCTCCATAAACTTATCCAGCTTAATCTTAAAGCCAGAGAGGTCTTTCGCCCCTACTATTTCCCTCAGAAGGCTGTTCCAGAACTTCACCCCTCTGACGGTTAGAAACCTTAGTCTAATTTCAAGCCTAAACTTCCTGACGGACAGTTTATATCCATTTGTTCTCGTGTCCACATTAGTACTGAGCTGAAATAATTCCTCTCCCTCCCTGGTATTTATCCCTCTGATATATTTAAAGAGAGCAATCATATCCCCCCTCAGCCTTCTTTTGGTTAAGGTAAACAAACCGAGCTCCTCGAGTCTCCTTTCATACGACAGGTTTTCCATTCCTCGGATCATCCTAGTGGCCCTTCTCTGTACCTGTTCCAGTTTGTATTCATCCCTTTTAAACATGGGAGACCAGAACTGCACACAGTACTCCAAATGAGGTCTCACCAGTGCCTTGTATAACGGAATCAGCACCTCCTTATCCCTACTAGAAATACCTTGCCTAATGCATCCCAGGACCGCATTAGCTTTTTTCACGGCCACGTCACATTGCCGACTCATAGTCATCTTGCGATCAACCAGGACTCCGAGGTCCTTCTCCTCTTCCGTTACTTCCAACCGATGCATCCCCAGCTTATAACTAAAATTCTTGTTAGTCATCCCTAAATGCATCACCTTACACTTCTCACTATTAAATTTCATCCTATTACTATTACTCCAGTTTACAAGGTCATCCAAATCTCCCTGCAGGATATCCCGATCCTTCTCCGAATTGGCAATACCTCCCTTTGTATCATCCGCAAACTTTATCAGCCCACTCCTACATTTGGTTCCGAGGTCAGTAATAAATAGATTAAATAAAATCGGACCCAAAACCAAACCTTGAGGAACTCCACTGGTAACCTCCCTCCAACCTGACAGTTCACCTTTCAGTACGACCCGCTGAAATCTCCCCTTTAACCAGTTCTTTATCCACCTCTGGATTTTCATATCGATCCCCATCTTTTCCAATTTAACCAATAACTCCTCATGCGGTACCGTATCAAACGCTTTATTGAAATCTAGGTATATTAGATCCACCGCATTTCCTTTATCTAAAAAATCTGTTACTTTCTCAAAGAAGGAGATCAGGTTGCCTGGTTAACCTAAATAAATTTGCTCTTTAGTTGTGATATGTTTATTTTAAGTGTGGTACGTATTTGAAATACTAGTTCTGCACCTTTAAGAAATTCAATCTTTCAGCACAGTGATGAAGAAACTTTACTAATTCAGTAAAGCAGATTAGAGGCCTAGCAATTTAAGACTTTCTTTTGCCCCAAATGGCCTCTGTATATGCTGGCCTGGAGGGATGCCATGAGCCTGATTCTCCTCCACTACACTGACAGAACTCAGGAGTAGTTCCTCTGAAGGGAATGGGTTGCGCTCCTCAGGCTTGCCAAGCTGCACTCTGCACTGGAGCCGGGGGGGGGGGGGGGGGGGGGGGGGGGGAGGGGGGGGGGGGGGGAGGAATCAAGATTTCTCTACTTCATCTTTACAGCTCTCAGACCCTGAAAAACAGCCCTACATGAGAGTCAGGACATGCAGACCAGGGCCGCCCCGGGGGGGGAGGCAAGTGGGGCAAATATAGTATTCTGTGGTATTGCAACTTTTTTTTTTATAGATGGGGGCCCCCAAAATTGCTTTGCCCCAGGCCCCCTGAATTCTCTGGGCGGCCCTGATGCAGACAGGGGGACATGCAGGAAAGTTAAGGAAAATTGACTTCATACACATAAGTTAAAGTGCTTTAACCCTTAGTATGGATGCTCTCATTCAGGAGTAAAGCGGTCTAGGTTCACTGTAACTGAGGCTACACTACAGAGTTAGTGTGTTGACCCAGTTGTGCACGTCTACACTTAAGTTTGTCTTCCACCGATGTAAGCACCCCATTACATTGACAAAGTAACACCACCTCCCTGGATGGCATAAATCCAGGGAATATGTAGACACTGCGTTACCTAACAGTCCTCCTGCAGCTGTCCTACAATGCCAGACACTGACAGCTCTGGTCACATTTGTGAACTCTGCTGCCCAAGAGGTCAAAAACTGGAATAGCCAGAATAGCAAGGGGTAGGCTGGGTGCCCACCAGCATCATTATTGGCATTTCAATATCACCAGTGGTAATCCCCAGTTGGGAAAGGAAGTCTCTGCTTGCAGCTTTCTGAACAGTCCTGTGTTCTCAGAAATACCTGCCTCATGCACCTTCCCTGACCAGCCAATACTGATGTCGGTGAAACATCCCCAATGATCCACCAACCATAGAAAAATAGCCTGTCTGTTGATATATGCTGGAACGAGGTGGACAGGTGCCAAAATAGGGAAAGCATGCTATTTGTTGTTCTACCTCAGTTCAGGAACTCTTTAGCTGCAAATCATCCATTATGTCCTGCAACTTGCCATGAGTTACAGTCCTGCAGGAGACGATTAACGGGCCTGCACATTTAACAGTCCCCACGATGGATTTTTCAATTTCAGAATGATTTCCCACTGACCAGTAGCAATCCAGCACTGCAAGTTTCCACAGTGCGACCACCACTCGCATCTCCACTGTCAGAGCAGCTGTCATTCTGGGGGCCATGCGGTGGAGAGCTGGAGCCAGCTCAGCACACATTCAAAAATGTGGCTTTTTGCATCCACAATTTCTGCAGCTACTGCTCATATTCCCAAGCCTCCATTATGATGTGATCCAACCAGTCAATACCCGTTTCTCAGGCCAAGAAGCGGCGCTCTACCATCTGCAGCTGCTCCAAGAATGCCAACATCCTTGAACTGGTTTTTGCTATGTCCCACAGCAATCTGTCCTCCACAAAATCATCACATTCCCTGTGGATGTGGTGGTTTTTGCAGCTTTGCAAATAGTGGAGGATTGTATGTCCTGTGCTACAATACTCATGACAACAGTGCAGAGCTGCACAGGTTCTATGCTTCTGGCAGAGGTGACGAGGTCTATGCAGTTTGTAGGATTTTTAAAAAAAGGTGTGAACATTCTGGGATATGGATGAGATTATGAAATGGACATAGTTGCATGCTGGCAACTTGACCCTTAGCTCCAGTCACCTGCGCAACTCATTTCTGCCTGTGTGTCAAAACTTCCCAAAATACAGTGCATTGGATGGTGGTGAGTTGCATACTGGGATACCAACCCATTGTGTACCACACGATGCATTGACACAGGCACTCCCGGTGAGCATGTGCAGTGCCTACTCAAGGAACTAAGTATGCACGCACACAAGCGATATACCAACTGCGGCAGTTTTATGCTGATGTAACTTGTGTCAAAGTTTGTAGTGTAGACATGGCCTTAAGTCTCCTTGGAGAGCTTCCACATAGGTAATTTAACACCGCTTAATTTATATGCATTGACGTCACACCTCTAGTTGAGTTGCCTTCGTTTTTACATGTCCCATGTAGACAAGCCCTTAGAACAGTATCATGGCTGATCTAACTTGCCCCCAGTTGCCAATGGCCCAAAGGGGCCATTCCAGCAGCCAGGGACTGAGAGCACAGCAGTGCTCCAGTCATGTTTCTTTTCCCCAAACAGGCCCTCCACATGGGGCAGAGAAGCAGGGATGCGACTGAGCTGTCCTCTGGCCAGATTCTTCTGGTGGTGCAAAACAAATCAGCTGCATTGCACTTGGGAATCATGTTTCTCTCCCCCTCCAGTAGTGGAGAGAACCATGCCTGGACATTATCCATAGCCCTTTAGCAATGTTCATTCCATATGAATGTTCATAACCAAACCAATTTGAATTAATTTTTTTTTTTAGTAGGAAATGTTTTACTGAAGTCCAACTGCACATTACAAAATTAGTGGAGGAAAGGAATTCAGACAGTGTAATACGATCCAAAGAAACATTCATATTTATGTATTCTAATTTGTTCTTTATATTGTGTCCTTTTACTGGGTTTGCTCCTGATTCCATTGTCTTCTAGATGTTTGCAGACTTCCCCTCTTCCCCCCCACCCAATATTTGTTCTATCCTTTTTCTAGGGATTAAAGTAAAGTTTACCAGATGGTAATTCCTAGGATTTGTTTTTTCCTTCTTAGAATCTCAGTATCACATTGGCTTTTTTCTCCACTGTTCCCAATTCCCCAGGCTCGTGGGTCCACTAAATGTGCTAGATATTTCTCTGAGATGCACATCATCCTGTCTGCTTTTTATCAACAACTATATTTTATTTCTTCTTGATTATCAGTATATATGTTTTATTAGCTACACAGGGCCATATCTGCTTGCTTTACTCATGTGAGTAATCAGACTCTATTCCTTGCCCAAATTTAGGCCACAATCTTTAAAAAGAAAAGTCTGTTTTTAAATTAAGAAAAGCCAATTTCTTATGTACAGAAAAGAAACTAATGTGTAATGTTTTAGCACATAGTAGCTCCCTCCACTACAGCACTCTATATTTATGCTAGTGGCATACACACATAATAAATCACAGAATATTATGCAATTCCCTCTTTTGAACCAGCTACACAATCAAACTGAAACAATGTATTTGTCTTGAAGAATCCTCAAACAAGTCATTAGCACTGTAGGGTTCTATTCAGACAGCAGTAGGTGATTTTCGTAACATCTGTTATCTGTCATTCGGTTGGTGTTATCCTAAATTTTCTCCATGTGCGTTTTGGGCAATTTGTACTCTACATTCCAGTATATTTGAATTAGCTCTGAAATGCCTTCTTTTTCTGTCTCTCATAAGGCTTAGCTCATAATAAGTGCAATACTGTCAGATCCTAGGTACATTGCACCTACTTGTGCTGCATTGTTTCAACTACAAAAGCTGAACAAATAGCCCAGAGAGGAACACCCTCATCCAAGGATGTTCCTCCAGGGTATACAACCAACGTAGGGGCTTATGTGCCACACAGCCTCCTTGCTACAGGAACACTGTGGAAGGAGACTGTAGTTAGTACCAGATTCTGCTGCATCTGCCATGGGCTAGGCATGCCTCTCCCTGTGGCCATTATAGTAAATAATCTTCCTTCACCACTGTCTAGCAATGTTTTCTGTCAATTGTCTTCCTGTATAGTGGGTTTGTGAAACATGTTGGGATCTTTGAAGTGAAAGATGCTGTAATAATGTAAAATAGCATTAATAGGAGGATTCATGTAGTTAGCGCTCACTGATTTTTTTTTTTTTTTTTAAATAAAAGTTAGGCACCTAAATTCTCCACTAATGATAGAAGAACAAATCTAATAAAACTATTGCAATGTCACTACCCACTTCAGTTCTCCGGTCTTCCAAAGGATCCCTGTGTAAAAATAATACCTGATATTTCCAAGATAGAAAAGGTTTGTACTTTTTTTTTTTTATGAGGATGTTACAATTCCATCCTTATAAATGAGCATTAAAGCATAGAAACCCCTTTTTTGAGCACTTTGGAGTTCCCTTTTAATAGGAAATGAGTGATGATGATTTACCAAGAGCTAAAACATATGGCATATATCCAGTGCATGGCAATGCAAATGGCATTTTTTAAACAAAAACAGATAATAATCAAGGATTTTCTGGGAAATATTTGTAGTTTATGAATGTTATAACTTCTATTAAGTGGCTATTAACCATTAATACAATGTTTTGGACATTTTGTTTCGTTATTTCATTGTTCGTTGTTCCTGTCTGTTACAGCAATTCTGCAGTTCTCATAAGAATTACTCAGAGCTTAATCTTTTAAATGTCTTTGTTTTCCTCCAGAAACATCTGAACCTTACATAAAACCTAGAAACTGAAAAAGCTGATAATATCTGAAGGTTTGCAGTCTATAAAGACAAAAATATGAAGTAATTCATCCTGACATAAGATACATCTAAGATTTACTCCCAAGTCTGGTCAGGATATCTTCTGGAATCAGGGCATCTTGATTCTGTCTGTCTAATCTATAATACATTTCAAAGACAGAAAAATACTCTCTCTTTGTAAAGATGCTGTGTTAATGGATAATGCACATTTCATATAGATGGGGGATAAATTAGACCATTAATACATATGCCACTGCATATACAGAATTAAAGATTTCTGCTTTTTTAAACAATATCAAAAGTTATACTAACTATTGGACTATAAATATCATGCCTGTTCTCATTTACCCTAAGTCCCCTTTACATTATGCCTGCTTTCACTGTCTAGGTGGCAAGAGCCAGTCTCGCCCTCTAAAAAGAGCTGATTTACATGCCTGGGCAATGCTGATTATGTTATGAGAAGGGATGTTATATAGATTAAGAGAATTATGATTGGGCAAAGAATCAAAAAATCTGGGAGGACTTCTAAACAATAACAGATAACATGATGAAGAAGGAAAAATTTGTCATGTACCCTCACAGTTTGACAGAATTGAATTACCAAACACCCATATTTTCCCAGTATTTCTCTTGTCTCGTCTCTGTTTTTGCTTTTTCTGAAATTGCTTCTTTTCTATCTGTTCTTCCTTTAATTCCAGTACTTCCTAGATTGGATCATAGGGTAAATTTCACTCCTGTGCTCGGCCCATATTAGGCCAATATGTACCACATAAGTCCATCTAAAGATGTGGATCAACTCTATAAAGCAACGGTCCAAATAAAGAATTCTGCTCTCCAAGTTCATGCCTATGGACAGCTGCTGACTTTAGTGACAAAGTTAAGTTTGGTACTTCTGTAGAGCCAATGCAGCTACAACTGAATGAGCTGAGTTCTCCATCTTGTGCATCAGCAACCGATTTGTTTGGTAAATTTCAAGTGTTATACACCTCTACCTCGATATAACGCGACCCGATATAACACGAATTCGGATAGAACGCGGTAGGGCTGCGCACTCCGGTGGATCAAAGCAAGTTCAATATAACGCGGTTTCACCTATAACGTGGTAAGATTTTTTGGCTCCCGAGGACAGTGTTATATCGAGGTAGAGGTGTACATGCAAACCCATTTCAAACCATAGGGGATCACAGGTGTAATCAAGGGCCTAATTAGATGTTCAGAAACTTTGTTACTCTGAAGGGGCATAAAATGGAAAGGGTGCAGTTTGACTCTCAGCAGGGACAAGTTTTGCAGACCAGGCAGTTACCAAAAACACCACTACATATATTATTTGTAAACTGAGCACATATATGACAATCATGGAGACACAATATATGTGGAATTTTTTTTTAAAAAAGCATCACTTTTCAGGACACACATTAAGCCTCTGGACTAGATCCTGTTCCCAATTGGATGAATGAAAAACTTTCAATGGCTTATATGAGCAAGACTGGACCTCTAGAAAGCATCTGACCATTCATCACCTCTGCCCTCACCTCCAAGGCATCACTCCTGGAGCAGGGTGGAGCAAAGGCATCCATTAAACAATTAGCCTTGGCAGATTCTTTGTCTATGGTAAGGTGCAATATTCTGCAGGTTCAGCTATATTGCTACCTTTCTCCCACCTTTTGTCTGCCTGGGTCTATTTATCTTGTAAGCACTTTAAGCAGGGACCATTTCTCACTATGAGTATGTAGAGCAGCTAGCATATAAGGTGCTAATCTTGACTGGGGCCTGTAGGTGCCATTTTAGAAAACAAATTCTACCACCACAGTTAGGTCTGAAGGTTTATGATGATATTCCAGCAGTAGTTGGGGCTATGGCCCCATTGCTCTACGCGCTGTATAAATATATAATAAAGAGATACTCTCTGTCCTTAAGAGCTTACAATAAAACTGACAGATATTGCAACCATGTATTTTACATTGAAAGCACAAAAACCTCAAAAAGCCATTATAACCTGATATGGGCCAGATGGTATAAGCTATAGCACATTCACAGCCCTTTGTACCATTACAGGTCACATGTATTCGTGTGTTCCTGGAATCACTAGGGGTGATCACGCAACAATCTGGAAAAAGGGGTAAACAGTGAGGTGGTAAAATTTGGAGAGGATACAAAACTATTCAAGATAGTTAAGTCCCAGGCAGACTGTGAAGAGTTACAAAAGGATCTCACAAAACTGGGTGACTGGGCAACAAAATGGCAGATGAAATTTAATGTTGATAAATGCAAAGTAATGCAGATTGGAAAACATAATCCTAACTATACATACACAGTGATGGGGTCTAAATTAGCTGTTACCACTCAAGAAAGAGATCTTGGAGTCATTGTTGATAGTTCTCTGAAATCATCCACTCAATGAGCTGAGGCAGTCAAAAAAGCGAACAGAATGTTGGGAATCATTAAGAAAGAGATAGATAAAAAGTCAGAAAATATCATATTGCCTCTATATAAATCCATGGTACGTCCACACCTTGAATACTGAGTGCAGATGTGGTCGCCCCATATCAAAAAAGATGTATTGGAATTGGAAAAGGTTTAGAGACAGGCAACAAAAATGATTAGGGGTATAGAACGGCTTCCATATGAGGAGAGATTAATAAGACTGGGACTTTTCAACTTGGAAAAGAGGCAACTAAGGGGGGATATGATAGAGGTCTATAAAATCCTGAGTGGTATAGAGAAAGTAAATAAGGAAGTGTTATTTACTCCCTCTCATAATACAAGAACAAGGGGCCACCAAATGAAATTAATATGTAGCAGGTTTAAAACAAACACAAGAATGATTTTTTCACGCAACGCACTGTCAACCTCTGGTACTCCTTGCCAGAGGGTGTTGTGAAGGCCAATACTATAACGAGGTTCAAAAGGGAGCTAGATAGATTCATGGAAGATAGACATTGATGGACCTATTAGCCAGGATGGGAAGGAATGGTGTCCCTAGCCTCTGTTTGCCAGAAGCTGGGATTGGGTGACAGGGCATGGATCACTTGATGATAACCTGTCTGTTCATTCCCTTTGGGGCACCTGCCATTGGCCACTGTCAGAGGACAGGATACTGGGATTGTTGGACCTTTGGTCTGACCCAGTATGGCCATTCTGATGTTCTTATTAGCAGGAGTGTTGTAAGCAACGCACGAGGAGTAATTCTTCTGCGTTACTCCATGCTGATAAGGCCTCAACTGGAGTACTGTGTCCAGCTGGGCCCTGATTGAGCTTGCTACACCTGTGGTCAGCTACGCCCTCAGTTGCTCTCACTCCTTATCCCAGCCACAGCCCTCTCCAGAGCTGCTTTTAACCCCTATTCTACTGGAATAGGGCAGCTGCCCCACTACAGTTGGACATTAGGAAAAACTTCCTAATGGTCAGGGACTGGAATAAATTGACTAGGGAGGTTGCGGAATCCCAGTCACTGGAGATTTTTAAGAGCAGGCTAGACAAACATCTGTCAGGGATGGTCTAGATAATACTTAGTCCTGCCATGAGTGCAGGGGACTGGACTAGAAGACCTCTCGAGGTCCCTTCCAGTCCTACGATTCTTGGCAAATCTATAGCATTTGGAGCCATTTCCATAGTGCCAGAGCACCTCAAAAATAGTAATGCATTAAACCTCAAACATATTAATTTCTGGTTTCAAAATCATTGCTTCTTACCATTGTTGGTTGTATGCACTGTCCTGAAAGAAAGAGGACTATGACCACCTTTACTTCAGACACAGTAGGGCTGGATTAGCAGAGAATCACTTTGACTAGAAGAACCATATCAGTGGTCAGGTGATCCTTTCCCTTGTAATGTGGTAGGAATATCCATTTCATCTGATTTATGATATAAATCTGATTATTCTCACTTTCATTCCTTTTTTCAGTTTATTGGCCTCAGTTGGATCAACTTTTGTTTCAATATTTTAATGTATATTTGCTTAAGAGTATCCTAACCCAAAACACATACCTCCTAGGATATATCCAGTAAAAATGTTGAATATTTATTTGTGCCCATGAGATTATGAGCCTGAACAGCTCATATTAAATGGTTTGTCAAGCTTCATTAGCATTCAGCTTATCCATGTAGAAATTTCTTCTCATGTGAACACTAATTACATAGCTATTGACGGTACCAGATCTCTTTAGATCAATCTCAGACAACTATGAAACATGGGATAGGTAGTGTGCATACTAAGTAATTCTGCTTCCAGAGATGCTCGACTTTACTCTTTAAAAAAATCTGTTTAGATGAAGTTATAATTTACTTGAGATATTTGACATGGCATCAAAATCTCTGGCCTTATACATATAGAAGCCATGGATGTACACCAGCTGCATAGATGGCACAAGGAGAATCAAAACACAATCTTTCCTGCTGCAAAAATACTGCTTCTCGTAAGCTAATGGCATAACCCCAGTCAGACATGCAGTAGAGGAAACTTGTAACAAATCCAGGTGTCTGAGATTATAGTTCAATAAGTCACACATGCGCCTGGAGAAGCCGGGTAAGAAATCTTGTCCTTCAGTTCCAAAAATACAGGCTTCTATACTTGAGATAAAGAAAATCTTCCTTATATAGAGTCAGTAATAGGTCCCTTATTCTCCCTATGGGCCAGCCACTTGATGGAGACATCACAAACACCCACCCCAAACTATTACATTATATGATGACTGTCATATGTAAATGTTCCTGACCCTATGGCAAACCTACACTTCTGCAAAGACAAGGAAGCAGCACTCCAGAGACTGTTGTCCCTCACACATAGGATTTCCAACTTTGTAATGCTCCTTCCCCACCCCTTCCCCCTGAGGATCCACCACTGCCCTATCCCCTCCCTCTCCCCCTGAGGCCCTGCCCCTGTTCGCTCTTTTTCCCCTCCCCAGTGCCCCCTCTCCCCCACTTCTGCCCAGGTCGAGAGGGAGTTGCGTGCAGAGCCATGGCTGGGAACTGCAGCCGCCCAACACAGGTAGGAGGCAGCCCTGGCTAAGTAGGGGCTGGTGCGGGTGATGACTCAGCGCCTCCCCTGCCCGCAGTAACCGGACTGTGCGTGACCAGTCAATAGATCTGGATAACGGGAAGCATCTCTTTCCCTCTGCTGGGAAGGAACCAATCTGAGGTATGTCATTGCCTGGTTACCTGCCTTAACTCCAAGGCTTTGGGAACATAATCTCCAGTATAGATCATAACTCCTTAAATATTACCCATACATACATTTCAAAAGGATGATGATGACGACCAGTGGGCTACTGGCTCTCAGAGACTTCACATGTCACCCTTTGGTGAATTATTATGTGTATACCTGACTCAGGGGAACCCTGTAAAACTTTATGCATTCCCTTGATGCCAGTTGGCAAAGGGCACAGAGGTCCTTGGCTCGCATATCCCCAAGCCAAAGAAGTGTCGTGACTGGGCCTATATTCTAAGGATGTTGATTACTTGCATATCCACATAAACATTACATATTACAAGACATTTTGTTTCACTATTTCATATCAAAGAAACACAAAATGCTTCTGTGAAAAATGCTTGTGACAGATGAAAATCAGTCAGTCAAATTATGTGTTATATAAAATAGAAATAGTGCTAAAAGGGAATTATGGCAGACAGTGAGGTTTTTCTTTCAAACTCCATGCAAGACAATTTCCAGGTCAAAACATGGTTATGTTCAACCTTAAAAGGCTGACAGTTTGGGGGCAAGTAGCGCTTATTGTGGCCAATAAGCAAAGATGGAACAGACGGGCGCTGAAAACAATCCTATACCGTATCTACACTGGAAATTTACCCTGATTCCAGCAATTGATAGCCAGTCACTGATATAAGTTGTACTGGTGCAACCTTAAGTGAAGACTCCAAAAACTACAATTTGTAAAAGTGGAGCTTACCCTTACTTGAAACCAGGATAAGATCAACTAGTGCAAATCATAGCTTTCCTTGCCTACACATGGAGTCTTTCACCAGGGTTGTCACATCAGTGGCTACCATCAACTGTAGCATCAGGGCAAAACCCCAGTGCACAGAAGGCCACAGGAGGCTCCCTTTCACCTTAACAAGTGGGTGTGAGTAGGTCTAAGGAAGCTAGTTGAGAGTAAGGAAATTTTCTTTACACAACAGCTCTGAATTTAGCCCAATTTCTGTCAAATCACAACTGAGCCAATGTGGCAAACTGGAGATTAAGATTAGGGGCAGGTCTACACTAACCCCCCAATTCGAACTAAGGTACGCAACTTCAGCTACGTGAATAACGTAGCTGAAGTTCGAAGTACCTTAGTTCGAACTTACCTCCGTCCAGACGCGGCAGGCAGGCTCCCCCGTCGACTTCGCGTACTCCTCTCGTCGAGCTGGAGTACCGCAGTCGACGGTGAGCACTTCCGGGTTCGACTTATCGCGTCCAGACAAGACGCGATAAGTCGAACCCAGAAGTTAGATTTGCTTGCCGCCGAACTACCGGGTAAGTGTAGACCTACCCTAGGAAGGTGATGGGAGTGAATCATTGGAGGATCCTGAACACAAGGAGTGTGATTTTGTTATTTATAAGTGACATCTCCCTTGCTGAACACTAAGTGAAGCATAGAAGCATTTGGGGCACTATCCTGAAAGGAATGACCACAAGATCAAGCCAAATATCTGCATAGATATTAATTCAGATATACTGAAAATGTCAAAGTTTTACGTGTAGGTAGGATTACAGATGGTTGACTCAATAATGCACCTTGGACTCTAAATAGCACAGAAATCTGCTCAGATCAAAGAGTCATGTTGTTCTTTTAATTTTAAGGCGATGGTACACTATTTATACTGTGCCTTAATGAAATTGAATGCTTGCTTTAGAGACCAAAATAGTAGCTATGCAGTCAGTACTATAACATATTGAAAATGTGATTCATTCCATAGTATTGCTTTCACAGGCATTACACAGATTAATTTTACACTGATTAATATCTCCACTCAGAATATAAAGCACAGAAACTAAAAGGTCTGCAGTTTGCCTATTTTAATTACATTGCCTTTTTGGCATCACATTTCCAAACTGGAACCAATCCTGAATCTCTCTCTCTAGAGCACTACTGTGCCTGAGGATTTATCAAAGAGATTATTGCATCTGATATTCTTTAATTTCAAACCATTTGCACATAACTACAATACGGATTTTTTTTTTAATTCATCATGGGTCTCATAGGAACAATTTAGTTTATTTATTTCTTCAATAGTCACATTTTTCACATACTTGTACATATCCAAGACTAGTATGTTAATTTATCATGCAGAAAAGGTTAAGCTGAAATATATCCATCTACCATTATAGGCAGGTGGTGTGAGGGGAGAGGGAACTTATACTTGTCAACACGAACTTTAATGTGGAAAAAATACTGTTTACTTTAAAATGTGAATCTTATGACTTTTTGCCTTTTTTGGAGATATGTGGATTGTTTAAAAGACAAGAACACTTCAGATCCCACATTTCCCCTACAAAATGTAAATGTGTGTCTGATTTCTGGAAGTTTTACAAAAAAAAAAAACCACCACCACCAACAAAAAACCACCACACACACACACACAAAAGAATCATGCAGAAGTATTTTATTCTTTATTCTTATTCTTTTTACTACTTTTGAATGGTAACATTACCCTCCCTTCCAGTGCTTCGATACAAGGTGAATTTCATAGCATGCATAAAGTTAAAATGATCTTTTATTACTACACAACTTGTACTGCATAAACCAGAATGAATAAGTATTCACTAATCTTGTAATTGAGATAGGTTCCCATTTGTGCAAATAAAAATCTTGTATCAAATGTCACAAAACTTGTGATTATACTACTCCCAAATGCAGATGCTAGAAAGCAAGTGAAATGAAATTTCAGAGGTATTCAACTGTGCATAAGGGTTTAATTAAATCTTTCCAATGCATGACATTATAGATATTCATAATAGTGCCTTTTGATCCCAAAATTTATTATTTTTCCATTTTGCCTTTATATGGAGGTTTAGTTACATTATACTATTAGACATGAAAACCAGAAGCACAGTTAATAGTATAAATAATCTTACATTTATATAACATCCTCCCTTTGAAAGAAGTCCAAATCTCTCTCTCTCTCTCTCTCTCTCTCTCTCTCTCTCACACACACACACACACACACACACACACACACACACCCTCTACAGAGTAAACACTCAAAAAGGTATCACTGTGATACAACTACCTTTGTAGTGGAACATGACAGCTCTCAAATATCACACAGTGTTACTTTGTAGCCTTTTAAGACAGGAAATCAAGATTTCCTCATCCATTTGAAACTGCAGGGAGATTTTAGGTAGGCAGAATACAAATACCCAAATTGCCATGGGACCTAAAATGACCACAGGCTATCAGAAGAACCTCGTGCATCAGAGTGTATCTTCAACAGCATAAGTCCTCATAACACCACATATTTCTTTTCACTCTGACAGTTAAAGTTGGCTGGCGTTCAAAACAATTGGAGGGGCTAAAACACTCTCCAGCTCCTTCATATTTTCCCTACAGTACAGAACCTCACCTGTTTCCTTTATCCCTCAGTGAAGAAAGCCCCTTCTTCTGCCTTCTCCCTTCAGCCACTGCGCACACAGCCTCCCTGCCGCTTTCCTTTCTTTATCCATCCAGACTCAATGAACAATAATCCATCACTTCCCTCCCCACCTGATACAACACACTCAATATTAATGGCAAATTTTTCAAATAAAACTTTGATTGTACAAATGAGATTAATACAGGTGCACTAATACAGACATGTACAGGTCTGTCTCATCTTACGCTGGGGTTACATTCCGCAATCAGTGCGTAAAGCGAAAATCGCGTATAGTCAAAATTACATTGAGTGTAATGGTGGGCGGAATCGCTCCCACTACAGGCAGGGCCAGCTCTGGCTTTTTTGCCGTCCCAAGCAAAAAAAAAAAAGGGGGGGGGGCAGCCGGAGCGGCGAAGCAACAACGCAACAACAACAAAAACAAAAAAACAGGGTGCAGAGTGGCCGGAGCAGCAAACCAAAAAAACAAAACCCAAAACCAACCAGGGTGCAAACTTTCGGTGCCACTTACTTGGCAGCTCGCGGCTGCCTCCCCCAGCCGCGCTGGTGAGCCTCTGGGCAGGCGGCTGCTGCACTCTGGCTAGCGGGACTCCCTGCACTGCAGACATGCCCCGGGCAGCGGAGTGCGTGCCCTGGCTAGCGGGGGGGGGAGAGAAAGAAGGGGGGCGGCCAGGGCTTCCTTCAGCCGGGGCGCTCGCCACTCAGCCTCTCCGGCCGCGCCGCCTGCCGGGAGGGCTCCGCGCCACTCCTGCCTGCAGTTGAATTGAAGGTTGTCGGTCAGCAGGGAGGGAAGGACGTGGGCTGCCGGGCTTGCTGCAGACCTGGCACCAGCTGGGACAGACGGAACATGCAGCCCACTCCCAGCAGGGTGCAGCCGCTCCCCTCCTCTGCGCCGCCGCCCCCTACAGTGGCGCACTGAAAGTCGTCGGCAAAACAAACAAACAAAATAAAAACCAGGCAGGTACAGTATTTAAATTGTTATTTTTCCTCTCTTTTTTTGTTTTTGCCGATGTAAGATGCACGTAAGATGCGACAGACCTGTAGTTTCTTTAGAAATCAAAGAGCTGATATAACTTTCCCTTAATCAGCCTTGGTTTGATTGATTTGTAGTATTCCTCAGTACAAGGTACGAACCACTACTCCTAACCTCCTGCCCAGTCTGCCTTTTTGAATGATAAAATGAAAGCTGATAATAGCTAAGTAATGTAGCATTTCTTTTATCCCGATCATTCCACCTGGATCATAAGAACATAGTCTACAGAATGTTTTGCATGCCATATACACTAATGGAAAGTGCTGACTCCAATGCCGGTTGCCTCTTTCACCCCTTAAGTTACACTGCGCTACTTTGTAAACAAAGGACTTCCATAAGAGAGACAGCAATGCTTTTTTCTATTAAATTAAATGGCAAATCATTAAAACTTATAAATCTAGATAAGTGCAATGGCCTCATATCACAGATAGTAAAAAAAAAAAATTCTCTGAGGAGATGACCTAATGAGGGGATAATAGCTTGTCATTTACTATTACAGTACATTTTATGGTTGTAAAAAATTCTTAAATATGCTTCTGTCACACTCATCTGCTAAATACTCAAACACATATCCTAGTTAATTTAAGCACTTCGCTGCTGTTCACCACAGCTGTCACTCAGCTCTTAGAGAATGCAGCACACTGGAATGCTAACACTTCAGTAGAACTATACATATGGGGAAAACACCCAGTGTTGACTTTTTTTTTTTTTTTTTTGCACGCGTGCATGGCTAATGTGATGTGCACGTATGTTTTAAGGTCATGATGTATTTCCATTTTGTGGTGCATTTACAGTTGTACTGATAATGAATTTTTTTGGCTCACTGGCTGTACCAAACTTTTTTTTTGGGGGGGGGGGGGTTGGGGGGGGGGAGGGGTTTTTTGTTGAGGAAAAAATAAAAATTTGAAAACATTTTAGGAGAACCAAAAAAGTTGGGGGGGAAAATTACTTTCCAGTCACACTAAACATTTCATTCAACCCAAAACTAAATGTTTTGCTTAGTTTGAGCTTTAACTTTTAAAAACCATTAAATAAAACTGAAGTAAATTTCAAAACAGACATTTTGAATCAAAAAAACAAAATATTTCATTTCAAAAATACTAAAAGAAAACTATTTTTCTGGATTTTTTTTAAAACCACATTCATTTGGCACATTTGACACAAATTTGAAAAGTGTTTGGTTGACATGGATCTGCATTTTTCAGTGGGGTAAAATAAGTTTTGGTAGACAAATTTTTACCCATGCATTGGCATACCTGATGCAACCAAAATGATGTTTGGTGGCAATATTACTACACTGTGTCGAAATGCTACTTTGTCATGACACAAAATGCTAACAGTGATTACGGTATACAGGATCTCCTTGTAAAAATCAGGATATCATAGAAAGTGCAGGGTATGTGGCAGCCTGTGGCTTTCAACCTACTTAAGTACTTAATACTCCAGATTCTGACACCTTTATTCAACTTGGGTAGTCCCATATATTTCAATGGGACTTATTTTAGGACTATCAGAATTTGAGCCATAATGGTTTTCATTCATGCAGCACTTTACCTGTAACATTTATGACTATAAACTCTATTTTAAAGATGAACAGAAATGAAGCAGAGAAATTACTTGGCTCAAGTCAAACAATAAGACAGAAATGTATATTCTGGTTCCTAGTGTTAGGCAACACTGATAGAGTTTTCATTTCTCTCATCTCAACGCTGCTGGATAATGTGAGCCACCTCTTAGATCTCTATAGAAAGTGCTTTCTGTATAAATGCACCTGCCTTAATCTCATTTGCAAGAGAGGTGTTTGGAAGATATACCACTAAAATACATATCATTAACTGAGAAATCAAAGCTACTGTACCCTGGGTCTCAGTGGAAGGGTGGCAAATTTAACTATGCTACAAGTGTCATTGTATTTGTCCTTTCTAAACAAATGCATAATACATTTAATCAAGTAATTATAGATCATGATACTAATCAGTATTATAGAATATTAATTATAAATACAAGACTTCAATTTCTTTTGCAATATAATTGATAGATTTGTAGTCTGACAGAATTATGTGAAGAAGAAACCACAGCATTAACTGTCAAAGATAATTACTGGTACTTGATATTTCTCCTAACCATCTTGGGACATGCAACATTTCCAACAATTATTTCAAGGTCAGAATCAAAAACATGGCCTTATATTAGGGAACTATTGATTCAACAACTAGACGAAGATGTGCAATTTTGTAAAGTTTTTCCTTAATACTGTATAAATTAACATAATTGTTAATAATGCTTTAGAAAATGGATGGCTGCATAGTATGGAACTGTCTAATGAGGGTGTGGGAAGTTCAGATAGGTTTTAGGATGGGTAACATTGGCAGATGTACTACAAACCCTACTGCAAGAACTATCTATCAGCACTAAAGAGGTATGAGATACAATAGCCCAGTTATCAAGTATGTTAAGGTTTAATCTCTTTATACTTGGTCAGCATAAGAAAAAAAGCCTGATAATCCAATTTATGGTATGGTTATTACCATATTTTTATTCATTGGCAGCAGATTTTGAATTCATTTGTTTTAGGAACAGGGGCCAAGATTTTCAGAAACTAGTGATTCTGGGTCACCATTTTAGGATGCATAACTTGGGAGACCTTAAAAGGGATGTGCTTTCAGAAAATGCAGTACTTTCTGCAAATCTAAGGTGGAATCCAGCCCCCATTAAAATAAATTGACTTCAGTGGGAGCAGGATTTCACTCTAGGTTCCTTGAAGAGGTCTCAAGTTGGGCACCCAAAAACTGAGATATCCAAAAATTACGAGTCACTTTTGAAAATCTTGGCTATATAGATTTCCATATAGAATCAGACTGCTGTTTCAGATTGTCCTGTTTGATGCCTCTCCAGTAGTCAGTTCCTGATGCTTCAGAAGAAGTTAAAACTGCCATAGAGCATATGCGCCTAGGTTTTCTTTATGGAACCGATCCCAAGAAATCATGAAGCAGTGGGAGCTGTGGGTGTTCGTGACCTCTCAGGATCAGGCCCTATGTTTTCTTCTTGAATCGAAGAGACAGATGGTTATAAAATAAATGAAACATCGTCAAGTTTTCAAGAGACGTAAGGAAACTTACAAGTGGAATGTGGGCCAGAAAAGTACTTTCCACTTCATAGACAATTTGCTTAACACAGTTCTTACTTGCAAAATTGCCAGTGACACTGCTGCTCTAAATCAAACGCAGCACTAAGGTACCTGGGTGAAGCATTCTATCTGCAAATAAATTCATATGATCGCTTTCTCATTACATTTAGTCCTTAAGAGTTTCACCACTGTATTATGAGTGGAATCACTGTTCACTCTGGCCTATGGTCTCTATAATTGCACTTCCCTATAAAAAAAGGAAATCAGTTTCATTTGGTTTTCTGGCTCTACTATCATCACTCCTGTATTTATATCAGCTTATTCTTTCTGGAGATTTAACATCCAAATTAGTAGCAGAGTGGGTTTGCTTTTCTCTTCTTAGCTAGGCAAATGCAATTTATTCTTAAAACATTCAAATACCTATGATGTTTTAATTGAAGTTTTCTTCACATGCTGCTTAATTATATTGAATTTTACTACCCCAAATTCACGTCAACAGTAGTAAAGCTACACGTATCAAACTTTATATTAAATAGCAAAGCTACAATAGTATCTAAAAACCCATTTAATGTCATTTTAAAAACTAATGAAACAGAAGTGACATTAAATAATTTTAATTAAACAATGTAGATGTATAGCTGAATAAAATAATCAAAATATTATTGATCTGAAATGGATACTTGGCTACAAACGTACAGTAAGGACACCAAAGTCAACAGTTAATCTGGACATATAGGACTTCATCATAGCGTTATCCAGCTAAAATGATATCACTGTTTATATTTTGTCTGAATCAGCTTGAATAGGATATTGTGGTCACAAAACACTAGAGCAGCTCTGACAATCCATCCAACAGATAGCAGTGGTATTGTGTACTAACTAGTATGCTACCTCCACCCCCCACTGAGGCACAGCTCATTCAGAGGAATTTAAATCCAGCAACTGAGTTCCAAATGTAACAAACTCAAGCCTGTGTAGACTTCATGGTTGCCATATTATTTGGCTGTATAGAATGGACCCTGGACCTTCCGTTTCCAAAACACAGACCTCTGCCACTACAGCTAGAAGCAATTTTCCATCAGCTTATCATTTTTGCAGGCCACCTCTCCTGGGTAACATGATCATACTTATGACCTATTGTTCAGTAGATAAAGGCGATACTGAGTACAAGAGTTAAGGAACAGCTCTGGGCCCAGAGAGCCCCACCCAGCTGCCCCTGGTGGGCATGTTCACAAGGAACTCAAAAGGGAGCAGCTTAGCTCAGTCTGGGTGGATCAAGCAGGAGAGCAGCGTGTGGTTTAGGTTCCTGCTAAGAAGATGCAGAGGCCCCAGGTGGCTGGAACCAGGTCCCAGCACCAAGCTGCCGCAGGCCCCTCAACCACAGAAGACTGTACCAATGAGCCCTGACTGAGGAAGGAAGGCCCTCCAGACCACACCCTGGGAGGATGCCAAGGGATGCTCAGAAATGACCTTGTAGCACCAGCAGAGGAACTGAAGCCAGCATAGGAAGTGGCCCAGGGAAGGGGCATAGTGGCACCTGCCTCCCTAGTCTGTATACTTTGAATTATCTCATCGAGCCCTGGGTTGGAACCTGGTGGAGAAGGGAGGACCCAGGTTCCCCTACCCTGGGCTACTGGCTTTTGCTGGTGGGAGACACTGCTGGGAGTGGACATTGACTCTGGTCATTGGGTGACACTACCAGGAGCAGCCACTGACTCTCGCTGTTGAGTGACAGGCCAGAGTACTTCCGGACTGGGACCCAAGACATGCCCCCAACAGATACACATAGAATCACAGGACTGGAGGGGACCTCTAGAGGTCATCTAGTCTGGTCCCCTGCACTTATGGCCGTACTAAGTATTATCTAGACGACAGGTGTTTGTCTAACCTGCTCTTAAAAATCCCCAATGATGGAGATTCCACAACTTCCCTAAGCAATTTATTCTAGTTAACCACCCTGACAGGAATTTTTTCCTAATGTTCAACCTAAACTATCCTTGCTGCAATTTACATTGCTTTTTGTCCTATCCTCAAAAGGTTAAGGAGAATAATTTTTCTCCCTCCGCCATGTAACAACCTTTTATGAACTTGAAAACTGTTATGTCCCCTATCCGTCTTCTCTTCTCTAATCTAAACAAACCCAATTTTTTCAAACTTCTCTCATAGGTCATGTTTTCTAGACCTTTAATCATTTTTGTTGCTCTTCTCTGGACTTTCTCCAATTTGTCCACATCTTTCCTGAAATGTGACGCTCAGAACTGGAGACAATACTCCAGTTGAGGCCTAATCAGCGCAGAGTATAGCGGAAGAATTATGGTACTTCTCATGTCTTGCTTACAACATTTCTGCTAATACAATGATCCCAGAAGGATGTTTGATTTCTTTACAACAGTGTTACATTGTTGAGTCATATTTAGCTTGTAGTCCACTATGACCCCCCAGATCTCTTTCCTTTCTGTTTAATGCACACATTAGTCAGGTCATTTACACTAGGCTTAGGCAAGTATCAGGCAACACAAACCTTTCATGTGCTGTATTAGAAACTGTTCTTTTTAAAATACATAAATGGACTACAAATTCACACAGTGCAAAGTTTATAGAATAGGCTGTGTAAACAAACATGCAAGTATTTAGACTTTAGTGATAAATTTAAAATCTTATACTCACTTCTGCAAGTTTTTTAACAATTGCTTTTACCTAAGACTTTTTTTTTTTAAGTTTAAATGTGTTTTTTAAAATTCAGTCTCTAATATCTTATTCCTGCAGTTTCAAGAGGTTTCATTCATTCATCATAGCTAATTTATTTCCTTTCACACATTTCTCTACCTAAACAAAAATGCTAGTGTGGCTGGCATTTCTTTTGCAAAGGCATTGATTCAGTCCAAGACTATAATTCACTCATCTTTGTTATGTCAAATGGAAGTCAGCAGTTATGCTGTGCAGGGTGTTAATGGTGGGCTTGTCAGTCATTCAAAATATCAAAGAATTCGTTTCTGAAAGTACCTTTTCTAAAGGAGTGCAACTAAACAACATTGTGCATCTGCATAGTAGGGAACACCACAAAATTCTTAAAACTCAACCAGGAGAGGCCTTCCACTTGAAATAGCAATAAAACTGAAAGCCATTGTGATTACAACAGCCAGGGATGTTAGGTTTCAAAAAATGGTAATGATGAGGGGCACTTTCACTCAAAACGGTTCAGCCGTTCCGTGGACAAGACTAGGGAAGACACATTGTTTTGCCCCTGTTAAAAAATTCTTGACACTTTTTCTTTGAACTGCTCAAGTGTTCCCATGGCTTTGGAGCAGGGACTTGAAAGTTGCTAAGGACCTGTGTGTCACTGCCTCTTGCTGTCCCAAATGGCTAAGTTACAAGGCTTTGTAAAACTGCAATTCACACATGCTCGAGACACGACTTTGCTTTTATAGAAACTAAAATCTCAGATTCCATCCTTATTGAACATGCTTTTGCCTCTCAAATTCTAATGCTGAACAGACTGAGCATGCACTATCCCCACAGATCAACGGAGCATGCTTCATCTTATCACAGCTCCTAGTACTGACCAGGCTGTGCACATGCCATCCTCACAGAGACGGAGCATGCTCCAATCCCAGGATGTGCGGGGTGGGGGGGAATGAGATCAGAAAGATTCTCTCTGCAATTGCTACTTCCTGCAGTTTTGGAGCCAAACCACCAGAACTGAGAGCCGGGAGCCTGACTCTCCTGTGCTCTCAATTATGCCCACTGCTGGTACCCAAGAAGCATGGAGGAGGAAGCCATCTGATTCGAATGCAGAAGGAACAAAAGCCAGTTCAGGGGGGAGGGAAAGGTATAGACTGGGACAAGGAGTATGGTGAAACTGGGACTGGAGGAGAGACAAACTGTGACCGGAAATAGGAGGGGTGGAGACTGGGACTTGTTGGCAAAGGAGACTGGGAGCTGTTGGGGGAAAGGGGTGAACTGGGACTGGTAAGGCAGCAAAGGAAATGGGTGAGGTCTGCAAGTCTGTTGACTTGTGGGGAGCAGGAACACTTCAATCAAATGTGGACCTGGGGGAGAGAGGGAACTGGGACAAGCTGGACAAGGACACTGGGACTCGGACTCAGTGGGGGAGGAACAGGAACAGGAGGCGAGGAGAGAGATCTAATAAGGAGCTGCGGTGTGGAAGGTGGTGATGGTTTGGTGGTTACTCACCTTGTGCAGTAACTGATGTTAGACATGTGTGTGTCCTATGGGTGCTCCACTTCAGGTGTACTCACACCCCTTGTACCTTTAAATTGGAGATTTTTAGTAGTAGTGCCTGTTAGCCCTCGCATACACCCTACACTTTCTTGTTCCCCATTGAAGCTATATAGGATCGTGCGGGTGAACCACCCTCAGTTTCTCCTCTACTGTGAAGTCTCCAGAGGAAAACTAAAGCAGAGGGGAAGGAGGGTGGTAGTGGATCACCCACAGGGAAACACATCTCAAAGAACTCCAATTACTGCACAAGGTGAAGAACCTTTCCTTCTTCTCCAAGTAGTGTCCCTATAAGTCCTCCACTTCAGGTGACTACCAAGTCATAGGCGCCGACTTTCTAATCTGCCAGGGGGTGCTCTCCCCCAGTTCCACCCAGGCCCCGCCCCGACTTCACCCCTTCCTCCAATGCCCTGCCCCTGCGTGGCTTCTTCCCACCCCCACTCCGCCCTGCCTCTTCCCCACTCGGTTCCACCCCATCCCCTGAGCGCACTGCACCCTCAGTCCTTCCCCACAGCGCCTCCTGATGCCACAAAACTGCTGTTTTGCAGTGGGAGGCACTGATCAGTGGGGCCCACTGGGGACAGGAGGCACTGGGGGGAGGGAGATCATTGATGGGGGGGCTGCCAGCAGGTGCTCAGCACCCACGGAGTCAGCACCTATGTACTGAGTAGTACCCCCAGCTGTAGGGGCATGCTTTGGAGCCAAGTCCAAGACTGAAGACAACACAGCATTTCCAATGGCAGCATCTGATCTAGAAGGCTGGAACACTGCATAATGGTTTGAGAAGGTAGACCAAATGGCAGCTTTGCAAGTGTTCAAAATATGGAAACTAAGCTAAGAGACTTCGACAGTCAGGCATGCTAATGCTGTGTCTCAGGCTGAGGCAGTTGAGAAGGAACAGACGGCACTTAGCCTGCACAGCCCTATATAGCCTTGGAGTGGGGCACAGGGAGTGTAGGGCGCATGTGCCAACTGAACAGGCATTACTGCCAAGAGTCTCTGATTAAAGACCCAGTGGGTGAGAGTACACAAAGTGGAGTGCCCATAGGGACGTTGCTTAGGAAGAACTGGGACTGGCTGGGCAAAGAGACTGGAAAAAGGAACCAGAGGCACTGGGTTGAGACTGAGATTGGATAAGGACCTGGGAGGGGGATCTGGGAGTGGCTGTAAAAGAAAACTGGGGACAAGGAGCTGGGGCACGAAGAGGAGTAACTGGGACCTCCTGGGCAAGAAGACTGGGACTAGGTGTAAGGAAAGCAAGACTGGGGGTCAGGGAGAGTTGTGGGTCTCAGATAGTGATCTTGGAGGGGGAGACTAGGATTGGCTGGGCAATGAGTCTGGAAATGGGATGAGATGCCTGGGGAGTGGAGACTGGGAAGGCAAAGAGAATGGGACTGGAACAAGAAACTAAAGGTGGGGAACAGACAGGATTTGGACAGGTACAGGTTGGATTAGATACAGATGAAGGGATCAAGTGTGGAGGAACAGGCAGAAGACTACATTCCCCTCCAGAGCCTGGAATGGAACCCAAGATTCCTGCATCTGACAATTCCTCTGCTTTGAGCAAATTTCAGTAAAACACACTGACAAAGTGTTCTGTCTCCTCTAGTGCTGGTCCACACGGAGGATGGCAGCCTACTACTGCTATCAGTTATTCCATTAGCTCAAGTGACAGAGGTCAGTGTTGTGCATCTAAAGAGTCCAGCCCTGCTGATGAACCATGTGGGTATCAATAGATAACCACATGGTAGAATTTTTTTTCCAGTTTCTTTTTTTTAAAAACTAGGGAATTACATACAAAATACTATGTTAAAAGGAACATTGCTCTTTGTTCTCATGTCCTTTCTGGCTTTTCCTAACTTTTGAGTGCCTCTTGACTTTGCAAGCCTGCTAAAATATCAAACACACACAGGGCATCAGTGAGTAACAATGGCCAAACTCAAGCAGAGAAGAGTGAGCATTTGTTCCCTCCACATATTTCCCTCTCTATATTCTGACTAATTTTGATTCCAGAGTTACACCAAATGTCCTTACAATGGGTGGGGTCAGCATCAGCCATGAAGTAGAGAATCTACATTAACCAGGCTATCCATCATCCAAAACAAATCTGATAGATATTTTTTGCAGATGCTTTTGTAGAGGCTAAGAAGCACAAAGAATACCTGTCTGGAACAGAGATTATATTACGTGACAAGAGACTTCCATGACTGGGATTTGATTTTTTGTGTTTCATCTTTTCTGGATGATAACGTACTAATATTAGAAACTATTAGTTCTGGTCATTAACACCTGTACACAGACATCTGTAAACAATTTCATAAAAAGGAAAATCAATTCTAATGTGAACTTCCTTGTAAGTTAACTAGATGGCATCAGAGCAAACCTAAATATAGCTCAACTAATGGGACCCTGGAGTAAAATCCTTGAGATTGTTTATTCCAAGAAATTCTAATCAAACTTGAAATATTTGGTACTGTTGCTCTCTCCTAATTAAGTTAAACTAATTTTTGCCAATATTAAATTAATTTGCTAATAGGAGACACTTCCGTCGGTGTAGAAGAAACATTAAAATGGATCTATGATAGAGGAAAGCAGTTACTTACTGAATACTGACTTTGTAAACAAGTTTTTGATGGATTTAGCTTCTACAGTTCATCAATCTGGAGACTAAACATACAGAACAGTTAGGAGACAAATTCCTTCAGCACTAAATCTCTTGTGAATTACTACATTAAACCATCAGTCCACCCAGAAAAATATTGCATTTTAATAATATGTCAAAACAACAAATGTGTGTACTAATCTCCACTTGTCTACACTGCAGTCTGAAGCTATTCTTACCCCAGTGCCTTGAAAGGCAGTGTGTCTAGGGAATTGAGCACAGGGGACCATAGACTAGAAGCTTGGATTCCACTACTGCCCGACACTAACTCTCAACAACAACTTTGGACGAGTCACTGAACTCGAGTCACGGTCTGCCCCAGGAAAGGACCCAAACTCCAAGAAAGAACTCTCCACCACCACGAGGTAAAAGGAGTAGAAATAATCAAGCACTACTGCCACTGCCTGATCACTGCTGTAGACTGCTATAGCGTAATCTGAGGTCTGCACTCCACAGCTCAAATAGACAGCTGACCAGCTAGTGAAGAGGCACAGTCAGATTCCTGTCACTACACCACTATTACTTGCTGTGCCTGCTGGCACATGGCAGCAGATCCTCAGATAACCATATGTTGTACCTTTCACAAGCACGTGTAAGAGCATGACACAGAGGCTTCCCTCAAAGCTCTGAGGTGTTCTGTCTGCATTTGCTCTGTTCAGGTAGAGTGCCTGAATACCCTCACTTACTGCAGCATGGCACCCCCCACCCAATCTGCTGTGCCCTGACAGCTCCCCACAGGAGCAAGGTCACAATGTGACTTTTACATTGTGCTCACAACATTGAAATTTCCTTCACTGAGTTCACTTTCCTTCATATCACATCCTACAAGTAATGGTGAGCTATGTTTGCTTGTACAAATGAAGAAACGTATCAGGTTATGTTTGCAAATAACTGTCCTGTGGTATCCTAACATCTCCTATAGCACAGATGTATTCAAAAGAGATTTGACATTAAGTTCATTCTCTAATGCAGCTAGATTAATTTTCTTCATGAAAACATTTTTCCCTTCACTGAGAAATTATGTGATAAGAGCTCCCTCTAGAGTCTTTCCTCTGCTACATATGGCAAAAAAATGGAAAACAGTTGCACGGGTCACTTATTTTCCTTGCCATCTTACATGTCTCATCTCACACAACTCAGTCTGAAATTATGGCAACCCAGAAGTTACAAGAAATATGTATAGTTGTGAGTGGAATTCTTAGCACTGTGGGCCAATTCTACTTACACAGACCAAATGAAATAAGTGATATTTTATAGTATACACAACTTGGCAACTTGAATCTAAACTTAGTAGTATGGGTGAGGAGGAAGTGGAGTGTTGCCTTTGCCCCTCCACCCAAGGTGCCAGCCAGTACAGATAGGGGAATAATCTATGCCAGGAAGATATCAGGCACATCTTATCTCCCCCATAGAGCAAGTGGAGAAGAAGACTGGGACTCAACATTTGGTCCCTGGCCTGCACCTTGGGAGAGGGAAGGGCACCGCTACATGCTGCCTCTTACTCAGGTTAGACTGTATGGTCCTAACCCAGCCATCACTGATTCATTCTAGGGAACAAGTCAAAGCAAAAGAAAGAAGAATTTTAACAGTGAATTGCTTTTCTCTATTTAAGCATAGGGTTGTTGTTTTTTTAAAACTATACAAAAAAACCTCTTGAATGAATCAACTTCCAGGGAGCAGAGCGAATCTAAAGTTTTCCCAATCTTTTGTATTTGTGTTATTTTGTACCCCTGTTCATAGAGCAAGACTCTTCTGTATTAACAAAAATAGATTATGTTCCAGGTGTGACAGTCTCTTCCAGAAAGATGAGTCAGAGTTCTTCATAAACTTGACATTCACAATTATAAGTATGTAATTAAAACATAGCTACACATACTTCAGTTACAACTAGAAATGGACATGTGGGTTAACACCTGTCACAAATGGATGGAATACAATCACAAATATTTCTTATGATGCTTAACTAGACTTAGAATAGCGATATGCCTATTTTCTTTTAAAGTAATTGCACCTTTAAAACGTTAATCCTACTTTATCAACACAGCATATTGCAGGATTAGGAACCACTGCGAATTTTCTTCAGCAAAGTTTAAGAATAACTTCCCTGAAGATTCCCCCACCCCCACCCCATTGGAGATTAATTTCATTTTCCCATTGCAACATGCTGGATCCATTACTTTTTCCAGATATTCTGTTCACTCTCTACAAGGGGTGGCATGGGAATAACATGACAATAAAACAAAAGTTTGGAGCATAATGGATCTCTGTCCTTCCCACATGATGGGAAGTGAGTGATTTGTGCAGGTAACACCTTCAACCTCTGAAATAAAATAAAGACCTCATTCTTAAAAGCACAATAGATTGACTGGCATCAATCAGGCCAGTGCACTTCCAATGTATATGCTAAATTTCAAAGTCGGCTGGTGTAAGCAGAATCTCAGACAAATTAAAAATATTATTCTTGAAAAGCTTCTTGTTTGTGAAAAGCATTTTATTTTAGTCAAGTTATTATTGAATCTAGTGAAAATAAATGTATTCCATACTATATACTGTTGTCTTTATCCTCAACTGGCTCTCCGACAACAAACATGCTACTGATTTTCACTTCAAGGCTCTTTACCAGTTTATCCTCTTCCCTAGA
>NW_020664413.1:44694731-44815578 GCF_002925995.2 Terrapene triunguis
GGTGCTTAATTTTTATAATTGTTTCTTTTAAGATCTAGGAAAAAGCCTAAGTTCCAGATGTATTTTTTCCTTTTAATAAAATTTACCTTTTTTAAGAACAGGATTGGATTTTTGGTGTCCTAAGAGGTTGGTGCATGTTGAAATCAGCTAATCAAACCTTTGTTTTTTTTCCTCAGCTCTTCCCGGGGGGGGGGGGGGGTGTGTGTGAAAGGGCTTGAGGGTACTGTACAGGGAGGAATTCCCAAGTGCTCCTTCCTGGGTTCAAAGGGGTTTTTTTGCCTTTGGGTGGTGGCAGCATTTACCAAGCTAAGGTCAGAGAGAAGCTGTAACCTTGGGAGTTTAGTACAAGCCTGGAGTGGCCAGTATTATTTTTTAAAATCCTTTCGGACCCCCACTTCTGCACTCGGCGCGACAGAGTGGGGATTCGGCCTTGACCCAGGTAGCTTCAGGATGCCAGCAGCAGCTGTGCTCTGCATCTTTGTGATCCTCAGAAGCGAGATATCACCACTGCCTGTGGAAAATAGACCATTACTTAGTGCCAACACCCTGTATTCAGATTCACAGAAATAGGAGATGACATTTTATATTTTTATGCAACCAAGTAATTCCCTCTTCGTTTCCCCCATCCCCTTGCCAACAGCAGGCCACACTCACCCCAACTGCAACTGGAGAACGGTGCTGTGAAGAGGCACGCCACAGCTGAAGTGTCAATAAACTTGTTTTATTTAAAACTCTGATTGGAATAAAGGAAGGGAATTCTGAAGCCTATCTTTTGCTTTCCATTCTGACTGTAAACACAATGATACAGATAAAACAGATGCCTGTAGCTGCTGCGGCTCTGAGGGGTCACTGACCTGTAAGGGCCATGGTTGGTGTATGTTTGGCAGAACTGGACTGAAATGGACACTAATGTTTTCTACCTTTCTAACTTTAAAGTTCTGTAAATGTTATAAGTTTGCAGTGTATTGGTCTTTAATTGCACATTAATGTTTTGCACTTTTTGGTACTCAATACATTTTTATTTTTTGGAAATAAAAATACCTTTATTATTTTATAACATACTGCAGAATACCTAGTGCTACTCAGAGCACACATTAATTGTAATAGAACAGGATGACAGAACTCATAAGTTTAATGAAAAACAGTAAAATTATAAATGTACCTGTACCATAATCACTGTATAATTCATAGGTTCATTAAAAGAGTGTGATATTCATAAACATACACCAAGCATGACAGTTCCTAACCACCCCCTCAAAACATCAGGGCAAAAATAGAGCACATAACTGTGGTTGACCATAAAAGTGCTCTTCCAAGGTCTCCTTCAGCCACACAGCTCTGCATTGAGTTCTCCTAATGGCCTTTGTGTCTAGCTATTCAAATTCAGCAGCCAGCCATTCCACCTTCACCCTGGCAGCAACTTCTACCCCTTTGTCTCACAGATATTATGCAGGACACAACAGGAAGCTATAATCACTGGGTATTTTTCTCACTGAGATCTAAGCATCCCTTCAATCTACCAAAAGCACATCCCACTGTCATTCTGCACCTGAGTAACTGATTCTTTCCCTAGTATTGTCAAGGTGGCTGGTGCACAGTTTTGTCAGCCAGGGTAAGCTGGGTCCCCAAGATCACAACTGGCATTTCAACATTGCCAGTGGTAATCTGTCAGTTGGGAAAAGTGTCCCTACTTGCACGTTCCTGAACAGACTTGTGTTCTTAAAGAAATAAGCATCATGCACTTCACAGATATCAATGTGGGCTCGTCAGGGAAGCATACCTAATAATCCACAATGGTTATTCAAATGATGGAAGAGCAGCTGTTACTGTTGTTTGTGGCAAGGTGGCTTGGGGTTAAAATAAGGATATGCATGCCATCTAATGCTCCACCACAGTCCAGGAACCCCATAGCTGCAAATCTATCCATGATGTCATGTACATTGTTAGAGTCAGTCCTGTGTAGCAGGATATAACTAACAGCCCTACACACTTGCATGACAATAACCCCCTCTGCAGATTTTCCAACTCCAAAATGATTTCCCCCGACTGGTAGCAATCCAGCATTGCAAGCTTCCACAATGCTATTGCCACTCCCTTCTGAGCTGTCAAAGCAGCTCTCACTCTGGTGTCCATGCGCTGGAGGGGAAGGGGCAAGCTCCTCAAACAGATCCAGGAACGTGGTCTTTTGCATTGGAAAGTTCTATAACCAGTGCTTGTATTTCCATACCTGCATTTTGATGTGATCCCACCAGTAAGTGCTTGCTTTTTAGGCCCAGAAGCAGCTCTCCACCATCTGCAGCTGCTCCATGAAAGCCACCACCAACTCTGAATTATTTTTTTCCACGTCCTTTAGCAATTTGTCCTCAAAAATGTTGTCACATCCCTTGTTGTAGTACTTCCTGTGACTATGCCAATACCAGAGGAGAGGATCATTTGTCCTGTATTCACAGTGTTCATGACACTAGTGCAGAATTGTGTGGGCTACATGCTTCTGTCAGTGACAAGTGCTGCATGGGTTTATGGTTTGTTTTTTTTTTTTTATTAAAAGGTGAGGAAATTATGGGATGGGAATGGTATTATGGGGTGTAGAACTCAGCATGATGAGAACTTGGCCCCTTGCTCCCAGCCCTCCCGGTCTGACTCATGTGTGACCCACAACGCATTGTGAGAATTCCCCAAAAGGCATTGTGCCAGAAGGTTGCCCATGGCACACTGGTATACCTACCCAATGTACGCTGCACTTTGTGTTAACACAAGCACTCCTGGTGAGTACATGCAGCGCTGACAGAAGGGACCAACACACCTGAGCATACACTAACTGCAGTGCCTTTACACTGACATAACTCAAAGTTTGTAGTGCAGACATGGCCTTAAAAAGCTAAGTAAGCCTTGATCTGACATGAAACCATTATATGATGTCATCCTACAAAAAAAAAAAAACAACCACACATTCAAGCACATGTGAGAGAATTAAGCAGTCTGAAGCACCATTCATGTGCTACATTGACTCCTAGCCGAATAGGAGGCCAAAGACCACAGTCAAGTTCACATTGTGATGATATTTTACTGTTAGTTTTCAATACTAAGTGCACTGAAAAGTAGACACACAGCCCCCATTAACTATAATAGGAGTTGTGCCATGCTAAAAATGTGCTCCCTAATGTACTAACCTTTTTTGGGGGAAAGATTTTAATCACTAATATAGGTTATTCTTCTTATGTTAGGTCTCCCTGATCCAAAAGATGTAATCACTGTATTTACTTTTAATGCTTTACTCTTCATAAAAATGAATATTGAAATTAAAGTTGCATAATCTTAAAGCAATTGGGAAGCTCTTATGGCATTATGGAACAAATGCCAGCCAGCTGCAAACTGCACACATATGTACAATGCATGATGTCTGAAAGTATGCTTCAAATCAGTGACATTCAACATCAACAGGCCTCATGGGACAATTTGCCAATATTAGTCACATATTAAAAATGAAACATATTAAGATTATTTGAATGGACAGTCAGAATGCTGTATTTCTACATGTTATGACACACTGAGTGCAAGTGCACACTAAATTTCTAGAATAGTCAATAGTTTTACTAAATTGCAAGATGCTTATAAAAAGCTAGTTTATTTATTAAAAAAGTCTTCACAGGCAGTAAAATAGTTATTTTACAATTTCAGCACGATAAAGGTTAAGCCTATTTGATGACTCAGAGCACAAGTTAGGAGACTATGGATCATTTTAACAGGAGAAAAATGGAAAAAACTTTTGAAAGAAAATAGTTTTGACCTTTCTTAAAAAAATAATTGTTAGCATCAGTTTTTTAAATTAATGAGCTACTTCAGCTGGCTATATTTTTTTTCTGCTCATTAAAAATATGTGAACATGATTCATATTTAAAATGGCATGCCAAACTTTTGCAGTCAGACTCTTTCAATTATTTCCTTTTGGCAGATAAACAAGGAAATAAAAAAAGTGATGCAAGTAATTCACTTTTAAAATTCTCTCCTTACTAAGATTGTAAATACTTGAACAGCAGCATTCAACTATTACAGCATAAGGTACAACAATAAACCAGGCTAATACACGTGTGTCACAGGGTAAACTACTCACTGCTTGTCTGGCACCTTCTCCTGGTCAGTCTGGGAATTACATCTCAAGGTCAATACCCCTTCCTGTGGTTGCATGCCATCATGCAGTCTCTCATTTTCAGTCTACAGTTCTTCTCTCATCCCATGGACCACAGCATCCTCCTCATGACTCATCCCTCCAGCTAAGTCACTCAGCATTTCCCCCTTCCAGGGTACAGTCCTGTAAATTCTCGGTCACTCCCATAGTGACCCAAGTAGTCACCCAGATCACTACCCTGCCAATGCCTCTTCCCCAGAAGCAGGTAGGGGAACTCAGGGTCACCCTCTACTCTATGTTCCAACCCAGGGACTCTACAACATGCAGCTAAGGTCTGTTCTATCCCTAACCTTGCTGTTTACTCCCTGGACTGCTTCCTACCCCAGAACTCCCCCCTCTCTGGGGTTTGCCTACTCCCGGGGGCAATCAAGGACTATTTACCTCTATATCCCCCCAAATGCACTACCCATCTCCCAGGACACAACTACACACTACAACCCCACAGCCCCTTCACTGCTATCAGCTTCCTGGCTTTATAGAAGCCCCACCTGTTCCCACACAGGTGAACTTCCCCTAATCAGGACTTTTCTTTCAGCCTAATAGGTTAATTGGCCTATCTGGCCTGGCCTCCACTAACTCCTTCAGGGTGAGCATGGGGTGGGCATCCCATCACAATGTGTCATGTCAGTAAAAATAAAGTGTTTTTTCCTCCACAATGCTAATTTAAAAGCACTTAATCTAATGTAACAGAAACTCATCAAATCTTAAACAGGTTACAATATAGCTATACTGAGGTTATCTTTAGATAGGGAATAACTGAAGTAAAATGATTTATAGTGTGTAATTCTAGTATATCTGCTTGCATGTCAGAAGAAGGTAACATTGCCTTTTGAAATCATAAGTTGCAATGGGATGTCAAATCACTACTCCTATTTCTTCAATAGTAAGGTACCAGAAGATAATTCAAGAGGATCAAACTATATGTGGCCCAAGTAAGTGCTACATACATTAAGCCCTGACTACAGCAGAAAAGGTGCATTTCTACTGCATGAGGTTGGACAAGCATGCAGATCTCTGATGCAGGAATTCTGCATGCTACATGGTACAGAGCTGTACTTCACTTGGCCTCCCCACACACCAGCATTAATGAAGATTTGGGAGGGATGGGTGGTGCTACTGGCTCTTGAACTTTATGGCTGCTCTGACCAAATACCCATACAGCAATCATGAGGCATTACTGAAGCCCTACAACTTTAGTAATGACACAACTTATTTATCTGACCTCTGTAATGAGAAGTGGATTTAGCTCTGAATAAATAGTCTATTCGGACAGATTGTAAACCCCTTCTATTGCTGAATAGTTATTCATATTAGCAATTCCAATGCAGTCACTGGAAATACTTGTGAAAATAACTATTCATCAATGAGAGTAAGAGGTTAATAATCTAGTCCCTCAGTAATATAATACTGATTTTTTTAATAGATTTAAAAATTTTATTAAGATGATGTTAAAAATAAATTGTGAACAGAGTTTGAGCATAGAAGTTTCTGGTTATCAGGGAATAACATACAGATTATCGAGGGTGCAAAGTTTGGTTTAAGGTAAGGTGGCATGAAGAATACATAATCCGCAATATCCCCGATTGGGGGTAAAAAGGTTGATGGGTCAAAGTACAGACATTGAGATATGAGGGTATGAAGTTCATAAAGTGGCTATGTTCGGGTGTGGATAATAATGAGTGGATATGATGATGAGGATGGACTGACCCTCATTTGGTGAGATTTAATGTTTAGGGAGTTTATGGTTCCAGTTCATATGATCCAACGGAGAAGGTCACTTGGTCCCTTTCTCGTAATGGGAGAACGATGTCACTCTGGCTCACGCCTCCTGGTACTGTCGGTGGCCGGTGATGTGCTCGATGTAGATGTCCCTGGACCATCGGATGGCGTCTGAGACCATGAGGCGCCGCATGAGACGTGCGTAGCGTCGACTGATCCCGCAGGTCCACAGCACAGGCCTCGTTGCAGGGGTCCCAGGCGCCCAGGGCTCCGACAATCAGGGCATCCATCTGCACCTCATAGCCCTTCGCTCTCAGGGTGTCAGCCAGGGGGGCGTACTTTTCCAGTTTACGAGCTCAGGCTTCGTGAAATGCCGGAGTCCTGTTCTCAAAGGAGACCGTGACGTCGACGAGGATGATCTTTTTCTGGGCCTCGTCGGTGACGACCACGTCAGGTCGTAGCTGGCTGTCAGTACCGGGGATGGTGCAGTTCACAGCGATCTCCCCCAGGTGTGGCGCGATGGCTTTCACCAGGCGGTTCTGGATGGCATTGTGGCGCAGCTGCCAGGCTCTGGAGTGGGGTTTGCAGCTGCACAGGACGTGGGGCAGGGTCTCGTTGGAGTAGCCGCACTTCCTGCAACGCTTGTCTCAGTTCCCGTGGCGGATGGCTCCGTTGAGCGGGACGCAGTTGAGCCGGGCACGGTGGATGAACCGCCAGTCGGCGAAACGGGTGAAGCCTCCCCCGGCGAGGAAGTGGTTGCTGGCATCCCACTTGCTGGTCAACTCAAAGGCTTTACCCTGGTCTGGCTTACGCTTCAGGGTTTCCACGTCCAGCGAGCGGATGGCGGCCTTCAGAGTCCTCTCCAGCAAGCCCCTGGCCATCGGGGTGACAATGGTGTTGTCGTCAGACCTGATCTGCGGCACCCGGACTCCCAGCTCCTGGCGCTCCTCGCACCACTCCCAGCGGCATCCGATGCGCTTTCCCAGGCGACGCGTGGCATTGCGAGTGCGGGACCACAGTGAAGCGATGTCGCGCCCGTCCCGTCCGAATTCCCCATCCAGGGAGCCGCTCAGGAAGGTGGCGATGTCTTGGTTGGAGGGGGCTCTGCCAATCCGCTTCTCTGTCGCATCACGCAGGGCGTTCGCCGCAATGTTCCTCACCGTGGCGTCGGGACATGTCAGCAGGCGGAAGGCATGGGTGATCACCGCCACGTCGCACAGGTCACCCATGCGGGGGACGTTGGCGCCGCCGTGCCTGTGGGCGATGTAGACCAACTCGCTGCTGGCTCTCTGGGGAAGGAACAGCCACTTCTTCACCAGCTTCCGGATGATCTTGTCTGCCTTGTTGAGGGGCACCTTCGCCACGGCGGATCCCCTTAGGGTGAACGAGATGCGTGGGATCAGGAAGGTGTTCAGGGCGTTTATCTTCTGCCACGGTGCCAGCAGGGAGGCATCAATCTTGGCGGCGTCCTGCAAGATCTCCTGGATGGTGTCCTCGGGTGTCTGCCGGACACGGAACCCTGTTGGCGTGCCCAGGTGCTGGTATGCCTGCCCCTCTGCCAGGGGGATGACGGGCTCACGCTGGATCTGGAACCGCGTTGTCTGCACCAAGTCCCTTTTGCTGCCGTCAATGTGCAGAGTTGCGCACTTCTTCGCGTTGAAGCGGAGCCCCATCCAGTCAGTAGCTCAGCTGGTGGCATCTAGCATACCTTGGAGGCTCTCTGGGTCGTCCGCGGTCAGGACCAGATCATCCGCGTAGGCCAGAATGCTGAGTTTCTTGCCATGCAGGTCGAAGCCGGTCGGGCCACTGGAGATGGCTCGGATGAGCGGTTCCATGGCCAGGTTGAAGATGATGGGGCTAAGGGGGCATCCTTGTTTCACGCCGCGGCGGATGGGGATGGCGTCCGTCTCTCCATCCGTGGCACGGATGGTGGTGGTGCAGTCCTTGTAGAGGTCCCGGAGGATCTGGATGAAGGTTTCTGGCATCCCGAACTCTCCCAGGGTGGAGAAGATGTGATGGTGGGGTATGGACCCAAAGGCGTTGGTCAGGTCAAGCCATGCTACTGCGCACTGCCTCTTGGACCTCCTGGATGCTGTCTGAAGGAGGAAGTTGTGCTCGTAGCATCCCTCGCAGGACATGAAGCCCTTCTGCACTGAGCTGACGGCGCCCCCGCACACTGACCAGTCTGTGATCCTTGCCGCGAGGCAGCTGGCATACAGTTTGTAGATGGTGGAGCAGAGGGAGATGGGCCTCCAGTTGCCGGGGTCATCTCGTTCGCCTTTTTTGTGGATGAGCACGGTCATGGACGTTTTCCAGGAGCGGGGAACACAATGGAACTGCTTGCATTTGTTGAAGATGGCAGCGAGCACCAAGCAGCCGGGGTCTCGCTTCTTCAGCAGGGGGTAGCGGATGCCATCTTTTCCAGAGGCGGTGTTTTTGGTCCTCGACAGCCTCGCCTGTATTTTCTGCGGGGAAAAATCTCGCTCCAAGTCCTCCGTGAGGTCGATCCGGGGTAGCGGGGAAAGGCACTCTGGGCGTCGCAAGTTGGTCTGGGCCTCGTGATCAAACACGTCCTTGAAGTAGGAGTAGAGCCTCTCGGGCTGGATGGCACAGTAGGAGGAGGTCCCGTCGAGGATCTCCCTCATGGCTTTCGTCCGGTTCATCCTGTATAGTTTCTGAATACGGGATGCAGCCGCCGGATCGTAGCGGCGGCCGACGTCGCCTCTCCTGCCTTCTCTGGCGGTGTTGTTACGGCTCGGCGCAGGGAATCTGCGAGTGGCCTGTGCGGCTTCCCAGGTTTCCCTCCTTCTGGCCGTAATTTCCGCAGACAGTTCTGCAGTCAGTCTGTCCATCAGGGTGTCGAAGTTCTCAAAGTCCTCAGCCTTTGCCAGCTCCTCCATCCATGCAGATTGCCACGGCGTGGCGACCCTCGCTCATGGCCGTCGCTCCTCCTGCTGCATTGTCTCTGCAGGTTCAGGTGCTGCGGGGACGGTCTGTGGCCTTGTCCCTCGGACTGTGGAGCGGTGTTCAGGTGGGTCTTGAGGCGGGGGTCCTGGTGTGGTGGGGAGGGCAGCTCTCGGTCTCTCCGAGGCAGCACTGGATCTTCTGGGAGGGAGTGGGGTTCTGGAAGCACTGGTGCTGGGCTTTGTAGGGGCGCAGTCGTGTTTGGAAGCGCTGGGGATGGTTCTGGTTCTTCTGCGGGCGGCATCCGGCTGGTGGGTCCTCGGTGGGGCATGGGGTTTTTGGCGGTCAGAGGCTCTTTGGGTAGCCTTGGAGGAGGTGTTGGGTCTCCCGGGGGCGGGGTCTGGCTGTGGGATCTCGGGGCTACGGGAGGCTCCTCCATTGGCTGGATCTCGCCGTGCAGCCTGGGGGACGATGCTAGTTGCTCCTACGGCAGGGCGGCATGAGGTTACCTGTGGGGGAGCGCTGCAGCGTCTCGTGTCCGTGTTGTGCCGGATGGTTTTTATGAGGTCGCTGAGGCGTCTGGTGAGGTTGTTGACCTGGGAGGTGGCGGTGGTCCCCCTCACAGCAGGGTCCAGCATGGGGATTCTGGAGACGGGACTGGTCCTTTTGGTGGCATCGTCAGTCCTCAAGGCGAGGGTTACACTTCCCTCAGTTGGCGGTTGTTCCCCCCTTATCTGCTGTGACTCTGGGGACGCTGGCTGGGGTGCTGAAGCCAGATCATCAGTGGGGGTCAGGGTTGGAACCCGGAGGATGTCAGTGGGATTCACCTTCGCGGTCGTGGCGGGTCCCCTGCACGTGGCTTGATGAGACTTACATTTCTTTTGGGTCTCGAAGGGGAGATCACAGCGGCTACACCGGAAAGCAATCCGTTTGTTGTAGGTCTTACGAACGTGTTTGCTGAGGGCCGCGAGGGTCTGGACTCCATGGACGGGGAGGCAGAAGGGGCAGAGGAGGAGACCTGTAGGGAGCGGGTACTGGAGGTAGATGCGGTCTTCTTCCCCTGCCTCACCTTCCGTGGGGCGGATCTCTGTTGTGCCTGCAGACTTGCCAGGTGATTCCTCTGGGTCTGGTAGAGAAGCTTGGGGAGGTGAAGTCGCTCTTGGGGGGGCGCTGGACTCACTGGCCACGTTGTCTCTTTGCCCGGAAGGACAGCGTGCGGCATCGAGATTTTGGGCTCTGAAGTGCATTCCCCTTCGAGCGGCCCGCCTCCGGACAGCCGGGTAGAAAGTAGTTTCAGGGTCTAGGGTTGAGGAGGTGGTTCCTTCCGGGGCGTCCCTCTCTGGAGCAGCGGGGCAGCGATCAGCATCCTGGTCCTGGGTCGTCGGGGGGGCTCCCGTGGTGGCATCCTTCCCAGCGGCGCGGCGCTCAGCATCCTGGTCCTGGGTCGTCGGGGGGACTCCTCCGGTGGCATCCCTCCCAGCCGGGCGGCGCTCAGCATCCTGGTCCTGGGTCTTTGGACGGGCACCTCCGGTGGCATCCTTCCCGGCGGGGCGGCGCTCAGCATCCTGGTCCTGGGTCGTCGTGGGGGCTCCTCCGGTGGCATCTTTCCCGGCGGGGCGGCGATCAGCATCCTGGTCCTGGGAAGCGGGCAGGGTTCTCCAGGGGTCCTCCTCCAGAAGAGCTGTTGAGATATTCTTGCTCCTGGATGTGAGGTCCCGAAGAGCTGTCCTTCTAGAGCCAGGTCTCCCTGTAGCGGTATCCACCAGGGGTTTCTTCAGCCAGCTCCTAATGTTTTCATTCTTGCAGGTGGTCCGGGTCTTCCGTGAGGCACCAAGGGTGGTCTTCAGAAGAGGTTTCTGCTGAGCTTTCTGGGAAGTAGGAACAGCAACAGCCGATGACAGTGTAGCTGAAAAAGAGTTTTCTTCCAAAATAGGTGGAGTGGAGTATATCTTCAAACCAGCATCAATTTTTTCAAAAATGGCTGCAGGAGATTCCATCTTCTGGATGGGTGTTTGTAGTTGTTAATCAGAAAAAAATTAAACTGATAAGAACAGACACTACACTTGACCAGAGCATCCTCTCTGTCACTCTTAGAGACTAACAAATTTATTAGAGCATAAGCTTTCGTGGGCTACAACCCACTTCTTCGGATGCATATCTGTATCTGTACGAGTTTTTTCATGAAGTTGATGGATTTCCACTCCATATGGCTAAATGCAATGCCTATGCATCCGAAGAAGTGGGTTGTAGCCCACGTAAGCTTATGCTCTAATAAATTTGTTAGTCTCTAAGGTGCCACAAGTACTCCTGTTCTTTTTGCGGATACAGACTATCACGGCTGCTACTCTGAAATCTGTCACTCTTGTTTTCATTCTCACTCATCTGGCATCTCTCTCTCTCACTCTTCAAGCATAATTCTGTATTAGATAGATAAGTGGAGGCAAGGGGGACATTTCTAGGCTAACAGTGACTGCCCCTTCTTCCTGCCCTTTGCCTCCATGTTTCGTGAGTGCAATTAGCCTTCACTGAGTTACACCAGAACTGAATTTGGCCCTGCTGGTCACATCTCATGCAGCAGCACTGCTCCAAAAGAGCATGACATTCTGAACGTGGCTAGAGTGTGGGACAATCCTAGTTTTGCAGTAGGAATGGTTTTCATTTGTTTTGAGAAGTCTCCAAAAAGCAAGGAATGCCTGGGAAATTATTACTGCTGTATACAGTGTGGCAGCACTGATCAAGTAGGGAAACTAAAAATCAGAAACATCAAAGGGAAATTTAAAATAAATGGCAAGAAAATGAGCCCATGTGGTTTTGATTAAATGCTCTTAAGTCTGGAGGGGTTGTGTGGCTTATTTGCCCCATGTTTTTAATATTATTGACTCCTGGGACCAAGGGGTTTGGTGGGCAGGAGGGGGATCAGGGCTGGGGCACAGAAGGGGTTCATTAAGATGAGCAATTATCAGCAGGAGAAAAAAAAAGTTTTGTAGTGATAATCAAGATGGCCCATTTCAGACAGTTGACAAAAAGGTGTGAGGATACTTAACATCAAATTGGATCTATTTCCCCATGTTAAGTATCCTCACACCTTTTTGTCAACTGTCTGAAATGGGCCATCTTGATTATCACTACAAAACTTTTTTTTCCTCGTGCTGATAATTGCTCATCTTAATTAATTAGCCTCTTAGAGTTGGCTGGGCAACGCCCACCTTTCCATGTTCTCTGTACGTGTATATAACTTCTTCCTGTATGTTCCCTTCTATGCAGCCGATGAAGTGGGCTGTAGCCCACGATAAATGTGTTAGTCTCTAAGGTGCCACAAGTGCTCCTGTTCTTCTCACGCCGCTACTCTGAAACCTGTTACCCCAGACACCCAGCCCCGCGCGGCTCCCTGGGGCCGGGCCGCACCCGCACCCACCCAGCCCAGCGCGGACCGGCCCCCGCTCCGAGCCCGGCCCGGACGCAGGAGCCGCGGCCACGTCAGCCCTCCCGGCCTGGTGACTCAGGAGCCGCCCGGCCCCACCTGCCTCCGGCTCAGAGCCGGATCCGGCTCGGGTCTCCGCCTCGCTCCTCCCCCGTCCCATGCTGCTCCGCGCCGGCCCCTCCTCCGCCGCCTGCCCGCGGCCGGCTCCTGCGCACCCCGCCGGGGAGCCGAGCGCCGCACAGACCGGTAAGAGCGGCCTGCCTGGCCCGGAAACCCGCCTCGTCCCCGCGCTGCTCCTGCTGTGTCACCAGCGTCCTCCCTGGGCCGAGCATCCCGCCGCTCCAGCCCTGCCCTCAGCCACCCCCACCTCGCCTGGGCTGCTTCCCCCAGCCCCGCGCCTCCCCTTCCTCAAGCAGCTTCCCTCTCCCCATCCCCGTACTCCTCCCCCCTGTCCCAGATCGTCTCCTCGTCCCGATCCCGCCTCCTCTCCCCCTTTCTACCCTACCGTCCCAGCCCTGTGTTACCCGTGCTCTGCCCTCTGCCTTCCCCAGCCTGTCACACACTCATCCCCCCGGTTCAGGTGCTAAAGGAGCTATCTTTGTTCGTAGCCTGTTTCACACAACCTGCATAGCCCGCATATACTATGCATAGATAGACATCATCACCCACGGCTGCGTGCATCTAGGTACATGACAGGCTGCATGACTCTGAAGCCACCCTAGGCCAGCTGAAGCCATTTGAATGAGGGAGGATTTTAGGTTCGTTTTGATTTTTAAGAGGTTTTAAATGTCTAATTGAAACACATTTCACTCCTGGAATGAAGGATTGTGCAATGTTAAAACAATTACTTTTAAACTACTTGCTCCCACATACAGAAATAGCTCCTCCTCTTGTCCCTCAGTGAGTGAGACTAGGGAAAAAAATATTAGGCAGGAAAAGCAAGCAGAAGATAAATAAATTCCTAACTCGTAAACATGTCTAGGCTTTAATGTCTCTCAGTGGGGCCTATTCACATGAGTAAAGCTTTGCAAAATTAGCCCATACCAGAGAAGGAGTGATAAAAGTTAATGACCATTAACACTTAATTTAAGTAGAAATATCAAGAAGTTGATCATTTTTTCCTGTTACTAATGTTAGGTGCATTCTGCTAAAGCTGTTAAGAAACGTATTAATAACTTATCAATGTAATATAGTGAAACCTCTACTAAATGGCTTCCCTCCCCCCCCCCCCCTTTACAGGTTGTAACTTTTGCAAGACAGTTATCATGTGACTGCGGATTATGACAACCAAAATCTTAAAGAAAACTCCTTGAATTAAACATCCATATCTTTTGAACATCTTGGAACTTATTGGACACTCTTTGAAGTCTGTCTGAATTGTAACTTGTATAACTTTTTAAAAGCTTCATAATGGAGTTCTTATTATCCAAAGGAGACTGCATTAGAGATTTGAAAAGAACTTTATTATTTTTAGTTTTAACATGTCTGGTAGCTCTTGTATGCACTGATCAGGACTATTATAGTTTACTTGGAATATCCAAAGAAGCAAGTAATAGAGAAATAAGACAGGCTTTCAAAAAACTGGCATTAAAGTTACATCCTGATAAAAATCAGGTAAGTAAAATCTTTGTGTTCCTGTGAGCTAATTTGTCAAGTGTTAACTTTAAAATGGACTTTTATTTGCTTTTTAACAAATTTGAAACTTTGCATCTTTGTATCTTAGATTTTTGAAGTGATGTAATAACATGATACTTAGTTTAGACTAGCTGACTGTCCTGCAAAGAAAAACAAAAGTAAAAGAGTGGATATATTAGTAAATTATGGCTAAGTTGAACTGAAGTCATACTGAGCCATTGCAGCTGAAAGGCGTGATAATTTATACAGTTTCTCCAGTGCTTTCTCTTACTTAGAATTACACTGCCTCTTTCGGTTTTAGCTATTAATTACTGTTCTTAATAAATATTGCTGGGCTATGTTATGTCAGTCCTATTTGGAAACTGAGCAGGGGAAAGCAAAAATTCTGGGAGGGCCTGTGGATGAGAAGGGGAAATGGAGGGACCCCTGGAGAGACAGGAATCAGATCAAATTTTGAAGACATTACACTGGTTGAGAGAAGTCTGTTAGTGTAAATTCAAATATACTAAGGAAACATTTTTTATTTTTATTCTCCTATATGTTACTGGAATAATTAGACTAAAAGTCTTGGAGTAGGGCAATACAAATGCCCTGCTACTGATCCTGATCCTGCTACTTGTTACATGCATGTGGAGCCCCAATGAGGTCAGTGAGGGTCCATGTGGACACAGGGATCTGCCTGCACAGAGCAAGCTGCAGGAGTGGGGCCTAAAATGCAAACGTTGATACTATACTGTTGAACTTGACGTCAAGGAGAAGGACTTTCACCAAACATTTATGACTTGGGTCTAGGAAGCAAGTGTGTATTTGACTATATACCCGGTACTAACATCTCAATGGGGAAGAGAAGAGTGACTGAACATGGATTAACTGTTGAGGAATATGTTATCGTATATAGCCTCTAATTAAGAAGACTTAATTTTATTATGCCTTTCCCTCCACAATAAAGATAAAAACGGATCAGCTGTAACCTACTATATGTGGCGGATTCTTGCTATCTCAAAGAGCAATTCAGCGATAACTGATATATCACTTGAAATAGAATTGCTTATTCTCAACAGTGTGTGAAATGCTCTCTCAGCTACTTTATAGGTTTTAACTGGACTCTCTACTTATACTTTCAAAAGTATTAAGATTCCAAAGTAGTATCTATAATTTCCATAAAATATGGAAATATTACTATGTAAGAGAGATTTCTCAACAGACTACCTTCTGCAGAATTAAACATACATTTTGTGTAGACTCTTAGATTACACTGATTAATGCATGTAACTCCCAGTAATGTTAATAGCAGCTGTCCATGTGCATCAGGCAGAAAATAGTCTCTTTATAACTTATTTTTTAGTATTGCTGTACATTAATGTAGTAATTTAAGGCAAGTTTTTAAGTAATAATGGGAAAGGTGAGAGAGTTAATATAATACTGGTGAGCTAGTTCTCTCAGTCAGCACAGGACCAAGAGAAGGGATGTAAAGTTAGTTGTAAACCACCTTTCCACTCCCCTGATTCTGGAGTTGACTAGAAGCCAAAATGGTCCTTGATGTAATTAAAGGAAGCCTAAGGATTGTTCTGAATTGTGCCAGCTACAGCATTTGGTCTGTCCCTAAAGGATCACTCGTCTCTAGCCAAGGACCACTGGAGAACATTATATTCCATCTCCACCCCAGGCTGCCCACCTTGTCTCCATCACTTCCCCTACACCTGAGTGGGGATGGGAAAGAGGAGTGGGAGGTAGAGATTGCTTCTGTGTCACGGGAGTTCCTAGCTGCAGTTGTTTTGTGCCACCAGACTGATGCAAATAAAGTAGAGCCAAAGGTCAGCACGTGCCCAAGTTTTATTTCTGTAGGAAAATGGTAAATCCTCAGAGGGCACGTAAGTGTTTTCTTAAGGGAAAATTGCACTGTAATAACATATTGCAATCACTACATCTAATTCTAAAGAAGTAAATCACTAATATATTTAAGTATAAAATAAACAGAATAAAAACCAAACAGAAAACTTGCTATCTTGACAGTCTGGTGTAGAATTCAGCTCACATTTGAGTGATTAGAAAAGCAGAGACTTTCAAAGTTATTGTAAGATCTTCAAGTGTGAGTTGAACTCTCTGTGCTACTCTACCTTGTTATCAATACTGGTTGTCTTGCTTGGCGACTTCTATCTGATAGCAACTTCCATTGAGAAACAATTTACAACATTCATAGTTATGGAGCCATTGAAACAGATGTATTGCTGAAAGTTCATTTAATATTTTTAGTTATAGATTAGACAAATATTTAATAATTGTGGTTTTCCTTTGATAGAATGATCCAGATGCTCATGAAAACTTCTTGAAAATAAATAGAGCATATGAAGTATTAAAAGATGACGAGCTACGGAAGAAGTATGATAAATATGGAGAGAAAGGTCTTGAAGATCACCAACAAGGAGGTCGATACGAGAGCTGGAACTTTTATCGCTATGATTTTGGTAAGATGTGTGTTTGTAGTTTGCTTGTCTTTTACAGTCCTGAGTAAATGCAAAATTGTCAGCTGTGCCAACTCTATGCACACACTGGCCTCTTAGACCCTCTCTTCCTCTTTCTAGCCTCCACAGCTGTCTTTTTTCCTTTTCCTTTCTCCCTACTGACTATGTTAGCCTTAAGGTATCTTGTTAAAATAATTCACCAAACAGCAGTAATAATACAGTCAGCTTGGTATGAAATCCACTCATTATACTAAGTATTTGCTTTTTTACTGTTCATTATCATTTACTGTGTATTGTAGTGTGTGTGTATATATGTGCGTATTATATGTGATAAGTGATCTTTGTTCATTTGCAATCAACTACTAATATTGTGTCGTATTAACTTCTTAATACAAGGGGAGGGTTTTTTCTTTAATTCCTTCAGATGATTTTTTTTATATTGGAAACCCATAACAAGTATTTTCCCTAACTTACATTTTTTTATTTATTACACTTAATACATCAAGAGTCCAATCCTGCAAAACAGTTAATTCCCATAGAGTCTTATTGGAGATCAGTGTAACTATACCAGGAAGTAAGCATACACACCAGAGCAATAGGGTTACGCCAAAAATGATTTTTAAATCAGTTCTTCAAACAAAAATTGTCCAGATATTTGCTGGGAATTAGACTGCCATGTCTTTTCAGAGCTATTGTGACACAGTTAGCTAATCTGGAAAATAGGCAACTGAGAGACTTCAATGATGACTTCTACCATACCATAAATATGGAAGCTGAAGTGAGCCCCTATTTTAGTTAATTGGATAAAAACCTCACAAGTGAAGGAGAGAATTCCTACACTTGTATTTTGCTAAAGCAGTCTAACCCTGAAAAAACTCAGAATACAAAGGGAACATTTTATAAAACAAAAACCCCAAGAACTACTTTAATGTTTGTGTACACCTAAATTAAATAAACCAGAGACGTGCACATTGCATGAAATTGAGAGTGATTTCAAATTTCTTTAGAGGTTACAATAATTTAAAAATGTCACGTGTTTGAGTCTGCACTTCTTGACAAGTGGTTGATTTAAAATGTCAGATTTTTAACTTTTATTGAACATTCATTTTAAGTTTATGTACAGTTATGCTTATTTTCTTTTTCTTCTGGATTTTTATTTTATTGTGAAATTATTGCTTCTGTATGGCGGTGACTTGATAACACCAGAGGAGACTGAAGTTCTGTCTTATTTATTTGTATTATAGTAGTACCTACAGGCCTCAACTGACATTTGGGCTTATTGTGTTAGGCACTGTACAAACCATACTGAGACAATTCCAGCCCCCAAAGAACTGACAATCTGAATAGATAAGACAGACAAAGGGTCAGAGAGGTTTGGGGCCCCAAGAGGGAAAGTGAGAAAGGTCAAACAAGCAGGCCAGTGACAGACCTGGGACTAGAACTTAGGTTTCAAAAGTCTCAGTGCTGTGCTCTGTCAGCTGAATCATGCTGCCTCTCAAACCCTCATCAGGCACTCAGTATTGTGTCTCATCTGTGACAAAGATGCACCACGTCTTTGTGTGTACAGCCAGTTCAGTCTCCCATGCCTACTTAATGATTGGTTTGTCTGCTGAAGATGCTAAAAGGTTCCCAGCTGTGATGATGGCTATTGTGATGTCTCCTGGGAATTGAACTGAGACCAAATGAATCTTATACATACCACTGAATTACATATCACATGGCAAAATCTTTCACCTTGCTAATATGCACCATCTTTTGTTTTCTACAAATTTCATTTTGTGCAAGCACAGGAGTATTTCTGGATTCTTTTATGTAAAGATTGCAAAAGAAAAACATAGTTGCTGACTTTGTATTTTTTCTTACTAGGTATTTATGATGATGATCCTGAAATCATAACATTGGATAGAGGAGAATTTGGTATGTCTGTCAAGTCATATGGGTTCGCTAATATTTTAACATTGTGTAAATATTATTTTCAGACTGAATTTTTTCATGGTATACATAGATTATAAATTGTCAGAGAAATTGACCAGAGAAAATATGCACATTATTTCCAAAGATAAAAATGTTTTTGAGCATCATGGGTCAATTCATAAATGCTATGCAGATCAATGCCAGTCAGCTTTTTAGATTGAATTTGAAATAAAGTGTGTAATATCTGAAGGAAGGGGAAATTATTTACCTTGTAACTTTGTTTCTCCAGATTTATTATCCTGCAGAATTCTCACTCTTTGGTCTTGAGCACACATCTCCTTCTAGGCAGCTGATCTCCAAAACTAGCAATTCAGTCAGTTCTACTTACCCGCAATTCTGCTTGTTTGAAGATACCATTTGACAGGATTCCTATTCTGACATTCCTAAATCTTGGCTCCCTAATGTCAAAAATAAAAAGTCTTAATCCAGACACCAGGAGACAGCTCATACTGCTCAATGATGTGTGTGTGTGTGTGTGGCGGGGGGGGAGGGGGGGGGGGCTTTTGTTTTTCCCCCTCTCATATTTATTGTTAGTGTTTACAGACAGTTGATGTGTTTTCAAAATAAGATGCTGTGTGTACTCACAGACAATTAACAGTGTTCTACTATTACTTTCTGGAAATTAGTAAATCTTAACTATCTTTTTTATACTTCAACATTATATTAATTCAGCAGTTTTCAGTCAAACATACTGACATCTTGTAGCACAAACAATAATTCTCAGACAAAATAGAAAAGACAAAATACAAATGAATTAGAGCCAGGATGTGATAGTGATTTTTTTATACAGATACCTGAAGAGGACAGCTTGTTTTTCTTAGATACACTCTGGCTCAGATTCCTTAGATGTGCATGCAGTGTACTGCTGCTACTCTTTGTCAAACAAATGTGTAATAGATATAGTAGAATCTACATCTAGGATGAAACACACACGTATACTCCAAAACAGTACGAGTTAGTGCCTGGAACTATATGAGGATTAATTACTTAAATTAAAGGGGAATTAAATCCATCCTCTAACCAAGATACAGAACAGCCCTATGCCCCCTCAGCATTCATTTTCACAGCAGCAGCCATCACTCTTGTACACCCCATACTTTGTGATCACTGGATTCAAGCAGTTACCAGTGATTCAGACCCCAGCCAATCCCCCAAATCCCTGCTATGACGGGCTTTGCAGAACCAGTACTGAGAGTCTTCTTGTGCCACCTCCTTATTGCCCCTTCCCCATGCCACTGAACCACTGTGTCTGCTGTTCTGAGGACCTTTTGCACCCTCTTCTATGATGGGTGATGAATTAACCTTTGGTTAATGATAATCTAATGACAATTTATTTTATAACAAATGATAATTTATTTTATAATAAAACAATGTAAATTTTCTATGTATAACAGCTTCCATGTTAAAATTCTGGATATATGAATTTAAACAAAGTTCTGTTTAAAAAAAATTAAAGGGAGATAGCCAACTTAATTTCACTTCTATGACCGTCTTTTTCTCCTCCTGTTAGAAGTAACACCTAAAGATAAACATAACTAATATAGAATGTTGGGGAAAAGTCATTGTTTTCCCACTTGTATATGTTTGACAGCATTTTGTGTATAGTTTTCCTTATATAGTCAGCTAGGCTTTGAGCCTGCAAGCTGAACCACTAAGGTACACCATTATACCCATATAGAGCCTCATGAAGACAAAGAGGTTCCACATGAGAACACTGGCCACCTGCAGAAACAGGACTGTAGTCAATTTCCCCTGTTCATTTAAGTGTTTCACACAGCAACAGCAGAGAGATTTTTAACATAGGAAAATGTGACTGAAAACCCCACAAAAGTTAGGGACTCTGAGCCACGTGATTTGATGTCAGTGGTACCCCTTTTAGTAATGAGTTTTCTAATATACATACATGCTTTGACAGGGTAACAAGCCTTGTGGATGGGGGAAGCGGTAGATGTGGTATATCTTGACTTTAGTATGGCTTTTGATACTGTCTGGCATAACCTCCTCTTAAACAAACTAGGGAAATACAGCCTATATGGAGCTACTATAAGGTAGGTACATAACTGGTTGAAAAAGCGGTCCCAGAGAGTAGTTATCACTGTTTCACAGTCAAACTGGAAGGGCATATTGAGTGGGGTCCCGCAGGGATCAGTCCTGGGTATGGTTCTGTTCAAGATCTTCATCAATGATTTAGGATAATGGCATAGAGAGTACACTTATAAAGTCTGCAGACCATACCAAGCTGGGAAGGGTTGCAAGTGCTTTGGAGGATAGAATTAAAATTCAAAATGATCTGGACAAACTGGAGAAATGGTCTGAAGTATAGGTGATGAAATTCAATAAGGACAAATGTAAAGTACTCCACTTAGGAAGGAACAATCAATTGTGCACACGCAAAATGGGAAATGACTGCCTAGGAAGGAGTACTGCGGAAAGGGATCTGGGGGTTATAGTGGATTGCAAGCTAAATATGAGTCAACAGTGTAACACTGTTGCAAAAAAAGCAAACATCGTTCTGGGATACATTAAGTGGTACATTGTAAGCAAGACATGAGAAGTAATTCTTCCCCTCTATTCCATGCTGATAAGGCCTCAGCTGGAGTATTATGTCCAGTTCTGGGTGCCACATTTCAGGAAAGTTGTGGACAAATTGGAGAGAGTCCAGAGGAAAGCAACAAAAATTATTAAAGGTCTAGAAAACATGACCTATGAAGGAAGATTTTAAAAAATTGGGTTTATTTAGTCTGAAGAAGAGAAGACAGAGGGGATATGATAACAGTTTTCAAGTGCATAAAAGGTTGTTACGAGGAGGAGGGAGGTAAACTGTTCTCATTAACCTCTGAGAAAAGGACAAGAAGCAATGGGCTTAAATTGCAGAAAGGGAGGTTTAGGTTGGACATTAGGAAAAACTTCTTAACTGTCAGGGTGGTTAAGCACTGGAATAAATTACCTAGGAAGGTTGTGGAATCTCCCTCATTGGCAATTTTTAAGAACAAGTTAGACAAACACCTGTCAGGAATGGTCTAGTTATTACATGGTCCTGCCTTGGGGCTGGACGAGATGAGACTCAAGGTCCCTTGCAGTCCTACACTTCTGTGATTCTATGCTCCCCTTTGAGACTAAAAGGTAGCCATCTTACAGCAAAAAAACTTCAGGACCAGACTCCAAAGAGAAACTGCTGAGCTCCAGTTCATTTGCAAATTTGACACCATCAGATCAGGATTAAACAAAGACTGTGAATGGCTATCCAACTACAGAAGCAGTTTCTCCTCCCTTGGTGTTCACACCTCAACTGCTAGCAGAGCACCTCACCCTCCCTGATTGAACTAACCTCGTTATCTCCATACTGATTTATACCTGCCTCTGGAGATTTCCATTACTTGCATCTGAAGAAGTGAGGTTCTTACCCACGAAAGCTTATGCTCCCAGTACTTCTGTTAGTCTTAAAGGTGCCACAGGACCCTCTGTTGCTTTTTACAGATTCAGACTAACATGGCTACCCCTCTGACCTTTGAGACTAGTTATTAGGTAGTTGGCCTCTTACCTAAGCACATTAGATTGATTCGAGCCTGCAATTTAAATTGCATTTTCAGATGTAAAATTAAACCTCTCTTATTTGAAATAGATTTTTTTATTCAGTTCAGGTTTGAGCATTACTTACCATATGGCAAGAGTGCAAGTGATTGTCAGGAGAGAACGTGTAGCTGATGAGTAGAGGTAGTGTTTGTATTTTGTTAATGTAACTAAGTTTCTATAATCCTTCTGATATTTAACATATATATTTAATCTGTTGGAGTGTTTAAATTACTACTGTAGTGTGTTTACTAGCTCAATTAGATGTAAACAAAATTTCATAGTTAAGCAGGGGGTTTCACTTCAATTATGCCTTTCATGTGTCCTGCATATGTCAGTGTGAGTGTAAATGGAGTTGCAGTCATTACACTATTCTAGGTATTAATGATATCCACTGAATCAGGGAATTGAACTCGGGCCTTAAAATGGGTGTGTATTTATTCTCTCTCTCAGACTCTCACTATTTGTAGATGCACAACTAAAAAGGAAGCTTTTATCAATTCTTAACTTAAGTATATTTTTGTCTCCTCTTGTTAACCAGATGCTGCTGTTAACTCTGGAGAACTCTGGTTCATCAATTTCTATTCCCCTCGATGTTCACACTGCCATGATTTAGCACCTACGGTATGTATTTACAGTCGGTATCTTAATTCTGAAAATGTATTTCAAGTAGACACTTTTTTTAATTCGAGTAAAACTTTTTGTCAAGTTTGATTTGCATGCTGAAGCCAAAGTCTAAAACAGCAGAAGAATTTTGAAAATTGTTTCAAAAGAAAATATCCCAAGTTTTCTTTTTCCCCTTTCTTTTTAGTGGAGAGAATTTGCTAAAGAAATGGATGGACTAATACGCATTGGAGCTGTAAATTGTGGTGATAATAGAATGCTTTGTCGGATCAAAGGAATTAATAGTTATCCAAGTCTCTATGTTTTCAAAACTGGAATGGTGAGTAATTAAACTGTTTTTTTCCCCAGGTTTTATAAATAATGGACATTTATATGCTCTTTCTCTCTTGTGCATGTATTTGTGTTTTATTATGTGTTTATATTTTATATAAAAATAATTAAAATAAAGTTAAAGAATTCTAAGGAAGAATACTAAACTAAAATACATTTGATCATTGATGCTATAGCAGTAAAGAATTTTTCTTTATAATAGTGTAATTTATTCTTCATCATTTATAAAAAAAAAAATTATTTGGACTTTCATTCACCATGAACAGCCCAATTACACTAGACAATTTCAGTTTTGATCATGTTATATTACAACTAAATGAGGAAATAAATAAATACCTCTCAAGCAGTTCTCTTCAGATCATTTTGCAACAGAGAGTAAGTATCACTTCTTCCATTTTGGGGAAATTGAGACACTGGGGTTAAATGATTTGTTCAGGGCTGTACAATGAGTAAGTGATAGATCCAGGAATTGAATACAAGGCTTTGAACACCCAGACCAGTGCCCTCTCCACTGAGCCACACTGTCTCATCACAGTTCTGTATTGGAGTTTCCAACAATGTAGGATGATATTTAAATATATGCAATACTCTGCTTTAAGCTTAAGGAACTTTGACAGTATTCCTTTAAAAGACACCCGCCGGTTATTTTTTACAAAATTTCTTCTACTGTAGCAATATGCTGTACTGCATGCTACTTAGTCTGGTTATTGAGCATTCAGCACATAATGCTACAGTGGAGAGAATGTGTAAACTTTTGAGGAGGTTAAAGTAGAGGAGATGTATCTTAACAGAAGACTGGCACAATACTCACTTCTTTTAAACAAACAAACATGACTATGGGAACTGATATTTCTGAGGTCTTATAATCCTTGTATTTCTGGACTAAATGAAAGCCACATATAAACTAGACAAGGGCCTGAGTCACAAAATTCAAATTTAAGGTTGAACTCCAAACACTCTAAAGTTTGGAATGGAGGGTAGAAGCATTTGGATCTAGGATTTTGGTTAAGGTCCATCTGCAGCGTAAATAATAATTTCAATTATTAATTACTGTGTAATGATTTCTGTAAGTTAAATTTTGCGTTAACTTTTTTTTTTTTTTTTTTTAAGAATCCAGTGAAATATTACGGAGAGAGATCAAAGGAAAGTTTAATGAGTTTTGCCATGCAATATGTCACAAGCACAGTGACAGAGTTATGGGCAGGTAATGTAATTTGTTTGGGCTATTGATCTTTTTATTTTGTTTTTTAAGACAAGGAGGTGTTGCCAGGATTATATCTACATTTAATTGTGTGTGTGTACCCAGTATTTCTTACTCAAGGTTGAAATTTATGCGTGTGCACACACACAATACTTGAAATTAAAAAACTGTTTAATTGTAATTGTGCTAATAAGCATGCTTGTTTCATAGTTTACATGCAATATTTTTTCATATTTAAAACAAAACATCAAACAAATTGTATTTTGTGCCTTTTTTTTGTAGGAAATTTTGTTAATGCTATTCAAACTTCATTTGCCTCTGGTGTTGGCTGGCTGATCACTTTCTGTGCTGAGGGTGGAGGTAAATATATTAAATAAGGCAAACTGATTGAAGAGAAAACAATTCTTTTGTTTTTCACTGACAGCGACACAATTGCTGCTGCTTCTAATGAAGATATTAATGGGGTAAAATTCACCCATAGCGTGGAAGGCCAGCACAAGGCCATATGGATCACTTAAGCCCCATTATAGGGCTACTTGGGAAAGGGAACGTTAATGGAGGAACTGTACAGTGGTGCTTGCGTACCCTATATGTGTCACAAGATGGGCCTCTGTCCTGGGCCCACAATGGGGCCTGGCCATGGGATCCATACTTCTGCAGTAGCCCCCACATCCCATGCAACTGACACAGACAGGTTTTGGCTGCTGTTACAGCTCATAGGCTGCAACATCAGATACTAAAAAAGTACACAGCATCCCTGCTCATTGGCCCTGGATTGGTGGGAGTGGTGGACTTCCCTCTCCAATCATAATGCAAAAAAGATTGAATAATGATTAAATATTTTAGGCATTATGTAGCCCTTGCACAACTTAAGTTTGCGTATCGCAAACTACAAATATGATGATCAAATAATTAAAAAAAAAAAAGGGAGGGGGTAATCTTTTTAAATAAATCAGTGGTGGTTTGGATTGGCACCCTTCCCAGAGCCCTCCCCATCTAGTGTCCCCTCTCCCGCCATTGGGGACATTTGTACTAGCAGTCACAGATGAGCCATGTGCCTTTGTAGGCAGTCATCATATCATCCTCTCCATAAATTTATCAAGCTCAGTCTTGAAGCCAGTTAGCTTTTCTGCCCCCACTCTTCCCCTTAGAATGCTGTTCCAGAACTTCACTCCTCTGATGTTTAGAGACCTTTGTCTAATTTCAAGCATAAACTTGTTAATGGTCATTTGTTCTTGTGTCCACATTGGCGCTTAACTTAAATAACTCCCTTCTCCCTCCCTTGTATTTATCCCTCTGATGTATTTATAGAGAGCAATCACATCTCTCCTCAGCCTTCATTTGGTTAGTCTAAACAAACCAAGATCTTTGAGGCTCCTCTCATAAGGAAGGTAGGTTTTCCATTCCTCTGATCCTCCTACTAGCCCTTCTCTGCACCTCTTCCAGTTTGAATTAATCTTTCTTAACCATGGGAGACTAGAATTGCACACAGTATTCCAGACGAAGTCTCACTAGTGCCTTATATAAAGGCAATAACACTTCCCTGTCTCTACTGAAAATACCTCGCCTAATGCATCCTAGGATCACATTAGCGGCCCATAGTCATCCTGTTATCAACCAATACACCCAGGTCTGCCTCCTCCTCTGATACTTTCAACTGATAAGTCCCCAGTTTATAGCAAAAATTCTTGTTGTTAGTCCCTAAGTGCGTGACCTTGCACTTTGCACTGTTAAATTTCATCCCATTTCTATTACTCCAGTTTTCAAGGTCATCCAGATCTTCTTGTGTGACATTCCAGTCCTCCTCCATTTTGGCAATACCTCCCAACTTTGTGTCATCCGCAAATTTTATTAGCACACTCCCACTTTTTGGGCCAAGGTCAGTAATGAAAATGTTAAATAAGAATAGTCTCAGGATCGATCCCTGAGAAACTCCACTAGTAACCTCCCTCCAGCCTGACAGTTCATCTTTCAGTATGATCCATTGTAGTCTCCTCTTTAACCTGTTCCTTATCCATCTTTTAATACTCATATCAATCCCCATCTTCTCCAATTTAACTAATAATTTCCCTTGTAGAACTGTATCAAGCACTGAAATCCAGGTAGACTAAATCTACTGCATTTCCTTTGTCAAAAAATCTGTTATCTTCTCAAGTTATTACTTTTCAGAAATGTTCATTCTAATGAAATCTCTTTCTATGACAATTTGATACATAGGTAGATATTTTTAAAACGTTGCTCAGGCGAGAATCAGTTTACAAGGGCAGGAATCATAAGCCATGTAAAACACTGCTCATATTTCAAAATGAGAGAGGATTCTCTACTGATGAAGCTAATATAGAATATTTTCATTCACAATTGTCATCACATAGGAAGTAGCTTCTCAAGATTTTTCACTTGAAAAGCTACAAAAAAAATGTGGTTTTTTGGTTTTGTTTTTTAAAAAGCTAGCAAACATGCATTGTGAAACTGTAGCCTGCTTCCTCCTGGGATTCTTGGTGAGCAGAAGAAAAATTCTAAACTAGAGTAAGTTTAATGATTTGATCATTTAAGGCCTTTGATTTACAGGTAAATCATTATTTTCATTTTCCAGATTGTTTGACTTCCCAGACGCGCCTTAAACTAGCTGGCATGTTGGTAAGCAGTATTTCATTTGAAGATGTTACCCATTATATTTAAATCAGAATTCCAAAAGGTGAAATCCTGATGCCATAGAAGTCAATGGCAAACTCTCACCGACTTCAATGGGGCCAAGATTTCACCCAATAACTTTCAAACAGTTTGTTTGCAAATCACCTTTATGTTTGAGAGCCATCTCATTATTGGACATGATATAATGGAACCAAATGTTTAAAAGATTTCCTAAAATGGAGTACATGACTATCAAAGTATTGTTGTGCTCCCTGTAAGTCTTCCTTTCCCCCATCTCCTAAAAACTAACTAGTTGCCTCTGTTGTCGTTGCAGAAATTCTTCTGACCTTGAGTTTCAAAATAACACACTCAAATTGTTGCTTTTTTATTTCAGGAAGGCCTTGTTAATGTAGGCTGGATGGACTGTGCCACCCAGGGTGAGCTTTGTGATAATTTGGATATCTCATCTAGTACTACAGCATACTTTCCACCTGGAGCCACCTTAACTAATAAAGAGAAAGGAGGTGTTTTGGTATGAGTTATTTTTAAACAGTTTGTGTCTACGTACAATATGGTGGTGGTGATGAGAAAGTGGATTATAAACATTCACCAATCAAACAAAATTGAATTTATTACACTGAGAAATGTTTGTTCCCAGTTTTACATTTAATTTATGTGCTAATGGTAAATTTGATATATAATGAGCTAGATACCCTTCTTAAAATCTCAAAGAAATGTGATCTACATGCAATGAAAATGGTCTTGCATTGCCTGTCACTATGGATATGTGCTGTGTTGTGCTATCCTCCTATTACCATATCACCTTAAACTCGTGTTTCAGTTGTCTTGAGGTTAATATTCTTAATTTATGCAAGAAAATCACCAATCTGAAACGTGACACACTCTCATATGCTACGGCCACCTAAGCCCTTCTGCAAAAGTGAACCTGAAGAGAAAGTAACAATCACTGGACCTACATTAAATCCACCAGCATTGAGTTACTACTTCTTATGCACTTCCTGATGTTTGCAAAATTACAGAAATACAGTGATCTGAACTATACCAATAGTACAGTAAAATAGAGATATGTTGCCAAATAAAGTATTTTGTGAGTTGAGGCCATGTCTTTGTTTTAGCACACTTGTTGAGAAAGCATGTGGTATTTTGTGTTTTTAGTGCGGGTGATGGGGAAAAAAGCAGTGTGTGTGACAGTGGGATTTAGTCTCCTATGTGCCTAAATCACTTTTAAAAATAAGACTCAGGCATCGCAACGCTGAGCACAGTGTGCCTAAATACATTTTAAAATCTGGGTCTAAAAGAGCAGACTGCTTAGAGTACAGTGTTCTTGTAATAGCAATTAAAGGGAAGTTTGAATCAAGTAACATATATTGATTAACAGCTTTTTTCAGTTGATGAATGGGGACTAATCAGGTTAATTCTGTTGAGGATTGCTAATCAACAATCAGTTTAATGTTTATACATTTTATATAATTAGAGTGACTTTTTTCTCTTCTAGTTTCTTAACTCCTTGGATGCCAAAGAGATATATTTGGAAGTAATGCAACATCTTCCAGATTTTGAAATGCTCTCTGCAGCCTCATTAGAGGTAAAGTCTAATAAATAAATAAATAAATGAATAAATTTCTGATTTTAAGTTTAAAAGGCCACATTCAGCAAAATAATCTCGTCTTTCTGAAAAGTTTTCACCTCCTATTGGTATAAACAATTCTTAAAATTACTATACCCAAAAAATATTTTTTTCTCTAGCTTACTGTTTGACAGCCCTTTTATCTGTATTGAGTTTCATTGTTTCCTCTATTTGCAATCAGGCCTTTCACACAGCAACTGGGGAAAAGAAGCATTTTTTAAAACAGGAAAATATGACTAAAACCATAAAAGAACTCGGAATAGTGTAATGACTACTGTTTTTCTTTTTAATTGACTAAATTCCTAGTGGACTGTTTCGACAACTAAATCTAGTTTCATTGATATCCTAATCATTAAAGACTCAATTGAATGGGTTTATATGTGTTAGTGTATCCAAACTAAGGCCTAGTCTACACTAATGAGGTAAGTCTATCTGAATTACGCAAGATACCTAACTTAAGTCGACGTAGCTTAGATCAACTTACAGCGGTGTCTACACCACGCTGTGTCGATGGGAGATGCTCTCTCGTCAATGTAGCTTCCACCTCTCGGGGAGGTGGAGTACTGAAGTCGACAGGAGAGCATTCTCCCATTGACTTATCTTGTCTTCACCAGGACCACTAAATCGATGCCTGCTGCATTGATCGAAGCAGCACCGATTTAGCCAATAATGAAGACAAGCCCTAAGCCTCAGTCTCCTTTCACTAAGCTAATAATATTGTTTGCTGCAAGTGGTTCTTTAATGTGTCGGCTCTTTGCAGCACACGATGTTTAATTGTTAACCAGTCAGGATGCTTTTACTGTGTTATTAACCAATTAAGTTATCAACTTGCACTAAGTTATTAACTTATTTGTTGTGAGAATTTTTATATATATAAAATAAATATTTCCTGTCATACTGTTAAATATGAATTGTACTATAGTAAATGAAACAATGAATTCACACTCCTGTGGCTCTTTTGGGTAATATTGATCGCTACTTTGGCTCTTGAACAACTGAGGTCTGAGTATCACTGCTTTAAAGAGAGAGTGCAAAGTTTAGCAATTTTGATCTAGTATGAGGGAGGCAAATTGTAAGCAAGATTAAAAAGATATAGAAAGTAGTTTTTAGATTTTCTCTTTTAGGGTGGTGCTCTATTGAAAAGCTGTTTAAATTTATATCATTTTGAAGGGCAATGTAATGTGTGTTGGAAACGGGTTTAGGTTCTGTTGAATTACTTAGCATTTGATTTACAGTAACATAACTGAAAACATGGATTTAACTTACATAACTGGTAGAAACTGGAAACTAAGCATTTCTCTCTCATTTGCTTCCCATTTTAAGGACCACGTGGCTCATCACCGGTGGCTGCTTTTCTTTCAGTTTGGTGAGAGTGACAAGTCAAATGTGCATGAGTTTAAAAAACTGAATTTTCTGCTTAAAGATGAACATATTCAGGTAAGAATACTCATTTATTTAGCATTATGCACCGTAGCTTCCCATTAACAAGCCGTTTCATGTTATCTTCTTTATTATCACCTATCAGTTGTAAGTACTGAGACAGATTTTGCTCTCACACCTGTGTACATCTGGGGTAACTCCACTGATTTGAGAACAAAATCTGGCCCACTAAGTAGAACTTGAGTATGTTAAAACATGAAAGAACGGAAAATAATTACAACACAAATTCTCCTTAACCTTCCCTATTGTATCAGACTGTTGCATTGGATAGGTCAGGGGTCGGCAACCTTTGGCACGCGGCTCGCCAGGGTAAGCACCGGTTTGTTTACCTGCCACGTCCGCAGGTTCAGCTGATCGTGGTTCCCACTGGCCGCGGTTCGCTGCCCCTGGCCAATGGGGGCGGCGGGAAGCGGCGTGGGCCAAGGGATGTGCTGGCCACCGCTTCCTGCCGCCCCCATTGGCCTGGAGCCAGGATGAGCCGCGTGCCAAAGGTTGCTGACCCCTGGGATAGGTGATTCCTGCTGTAGACCACAATTTTCAAACTTGGGTGTGCAAAGTTAGGCACCCAAGCCCTGACTTAGATGTCTAAATCAAAGTGATTTTCACAGTACTGAGCACTTGCAGCTCCCATTGAATTCAATATCAAATATGATGCACATTAACTAAACCAAAGTGGACCTACGTACCTACGTATGGGGTAGGCACTTGTGTTTGAAAACTGGTTATAGTCCATATTTGTCTCATTTCAACAGTTACATTTGATATGTCTGTGATAAACCTAGTGCAGTTTTTTCTTTACAGAAGATGAAGACATACTTCAAACAAAAGTCTTGCAAATCTTGAACAGTATTTTAAATATTTACCCCATAAAGATTTTATAATTTTATTTATGTGTGCTTGAGGCTAGAACTAAATTAACTTTCATTCTTAAAAGTAATTCTTGTGTAACCAGGGGAAGTTTGTATAATTAAAGACCATAGATCATACAGTTCTCTAATGTAAGTTCATAGTAATTTCCATGGACTTCAGTAGTTACTCTGCTAAGAGCAGAATTTGGTCCCCTAGTATTTATCTCAGATGCTATGTTCTCTCAACATTTTATTTGGAAGAAATTGGATTATTTTAGTTTCTTTTCCCTATACCTGTCTTTGAGGTAAGAATTAGCAGTGATTAGCTGTGTTGCAATATTAAATTGTTTTGTTTTTATAAGCTTTTCTCTACCTAATTGTGCTTGTGGTACATAATACGTCTGTGTGAATTGTATTACACCTTAAACATTGATCAGTTTTATGACTGATACAAAGATCACTAGCACTTATAAAAGAATATTGCATTTATAACTGACAGGAAGTACCATTTTGGAAAAGCATCTTAACTTATGTCAACTTTCCAAATATACTAATATAAATAAATTAGATTCCCTTATTCAAAAAGAAAAAACATTATTGTTTGTTTAATAATAGGTTGGAAAGATTGACTGCCTTTCTGCACCAAGTGTCTGCAGTAATCTTTATGTCTATCAGCCATGTCTAGCAGTCTTTAAAGGAAAGGGAACTGAAGATTATGAAATTCATCATGGTAAGGCAAACCGACAGAAGTTTTAAGCTAGTGTGTAATTTTTTTAGATGAAGTCTTTTGCAGACTGAATTTGTTTTTCAGAACAATTGTTTTCACAACTCTAATGATATTACATCATAATTTTGCTTTAACATTGCCTATTGTCTTGTTATATTAGTCTGTATACTTTTTTCTTCTGTAAGCAATCCTCAAACACCAAAAGATTCTCCTCCTACTTATTCACTTTTTAGTACTCCCTCTATTTCAAAGACATCATTACAGCCTTGGAATAAGATTGGGAATTTCTGAAGCCGATCAGTGCTGCTCTTTGCTTTGGCAAAGGTAGCTGAAAAATGACATAAGGCACACCCTTCCCCATATGCTGAACATGCTGCTTGCACAATGCTTTTGGCTTCAGAATCTTGGGACTTCATCTCTTATTTTACATGTGTCCATTTGCTAATTTCACATCCACCCACTGTTGTCACATTCTGGGGTGACAACTCTTCACTGGTGTGGATTTATCACCTCTTTTCCCTGTAACCCCAAGTGCCTCACAATGCCTTGTCACTGGCTCTCTGCCTGGAACCTCCACAGTTAGCAACAAGCATGCATTCTGTCTATGTATTGGGCAGACTTGGACCAATGCCTGCAATACCACAGATTTCCACTGGCTTCACCTAGCCTTGGTTAACAACTGGGATGATGAGTCCACACTGTCTCCGGCCCTGAATTTTCCCAAAAACACATGTTCTGAAATGTCCAGCCCTGTTTCGGAACAATCAGAGGGATATTAAGATTTGTTACCCTTTTAAGGAATCATATTCAACACTTTACTACTTTACCTGGAATTACAAAACAGTTCACACCATTGGGTTGGCTTAGATTTAAAAAAAAAAAAAAAAAAAGGATTTCAAGTGAATTCAAGTATAAGACAAAATTAGAAATGGTTACCAGCAAATAAAAGTGAAAACACGCATTTAAAAATTAATCTAGCAATTTTTAGTTCAAGGCTTTTTGTAAGACCTACAGTCTTCTAGCAAGATAGTGACTGACCCTCCCCGCGATCAGGATCTGTCCCAGAGGCCCAAAAGGTTCTGGTGCTTTTGTCTTAGGTAAAAGAGAGAGAACTTGGGGTACCTGCCCCTTTCTTTTATAGGCCATTGAATCTTTGAAATGGATTCTTCTGAAGGATACCCCCTCGCCCCCCAAAAAAGTAAAGTTTATCCAAAGCAGCGGGAGGAAGGCGACATGGTGTCTCATGATAAAGGAGGCTCCATGCTCTTTCTTCCCCCATTTGTGTTTGCAAAAATGAAAATTGCTCTGTTTCCTGCCATCTTCTCCCCCTAGTGTCTTGAGGATGCTGTTTACTACTACTATGTAAATTGAGATAAACACACATTCCTTTGTTTAGGATAGACCTGTTTAACAACGTTTGTCTAGGCAGGGCTGTGTGGTTTTGAATATGTGCTAATAACATACAGCAGGAATTCATAACTTTACATATAATATTGCTGCATACATTTCACCATGATATTATTGACCCCAGTGAGTTATTAGTTTTACTACATTAGTGTGGAGTGTGAATACAGCGGTGCTTTCAGTCACAGCCACTTTTGCCATATATGTTTAGGTCCTCCAATGCCCACCAGTAAATAATTCCAAACCTACAATGTTGAAGTGTCCCCTTGAAAGAATTCTGAAATGCTGTAAAAATTTAGGTATCGACTCAGGGCTGGAATTGCAGTTCATATAAATCAGTGTAGCTCCATCAAATTCAATTGAGTTATGCGTGGTTACACCAGCTGAAGATCTGGCTCAGGCTCTGAAGCATGAAGAGCATAGCACACAAAAGATCTCAACCAGAAACTTAGTCTGATAAAACCTCCTACTGAGCTAAAGCCATTGCTTTAGAAGGGACCAATAGAGCTCCTGTCAAATAGGTACAACGTTTTTGTAGCCAAATTCTATATAAGATGCAAACAACATAAAGAGAATTTATCTTATTTTTAATGCTGGTATGACTGCAATCAGTGCCGATTCATCTAACCTTTTTCTTGCAAGTTTTTAAAGATATCTGTATCTTCTCTTAGGAATGGCTCCTTTTAATTTGTACATAATAGGTGGCATCTACAACCTTTGCCACAACTTGTACTTCTCCTAGTTATTAGTTTGGTTATGAGAGAATAATGTTGAGGGTCTCATCTATCTAAACTGAGTGAGAGCAATATTAAATTGCATCATCACTATGCTGTGACCTGAGACATTGCTACTTTGAGTTCCTTCAACTCAATCATTTTCAAAACAAAAAGCATTTTCCACAAAGAACACTAATTTTATATTTTATCCTGGCTAGACATTTTATGCATTAAGCATTTTCATATCCAAATGTCCAACATGAATTGCCATACTTGTTCCCTACACTGAGCAGACTAGTGAAATGATCCTTACGTAGGTTGAGGTAAGATGATAGCTGTACAGTTTATTTAATAAGGCCTTGTTCAAAGACCACTGAAGTTAACTGAATAAGTCCCATTGACTTCAGTGGGTTTTGAATCAGGACCAGTGTGGCCAGTGACAAAGTTTGCATTTACCAGCTCTTCAGCCTGATCTCCGGTATAACATTCGTAATAAGACAAATCATACACTGTTAATGAAACGTGCTCCTGTTTCTGGTAAATAGAGTAATCATAAGAATATAGATATTAAGAATAACAGTGAGTTGTTTTGGGGGGGGCGGTATTTTTAGGAAAGATGATCCTATATGACATAGTTGCATTCGCCAAGGAGAGTGTAAACTCTCATGTTATCACACTTGGGCCTCAGAATTTTCCTGGCACGGAGAAGGAACCATGGCTTGTTGACTTCTTTGCACCTGTAAGTATTTGATTGCTATATTTCTTTTCCTTTTTTTCCCTAAAATATGTAAATATTCTATTAAAATACCAGCATTGTTTTTGAAGATGATATTCTATAGCATGGAGTACCCTAATAATTCATTAATCCAAGGTTGTGACATTCCTACATTTATTGGAGTCTTGTTTGTCAAGACCACACACAAATTGCTCAGCATACTGTGAGACATCAATATATGTATTCACATTTCCGCAGAGAACTGTTTACAGGAGAGTTACATGTTCTTTGCTTTGTTTTAACAGTGGTATTATGATTTGCATTTTTTTAGTGGTGTCCTCCATGTCGAGCTTTGTTGCCAGAGTTGAGAAAAGCATCAAAGCACCTTATTGGTCAGCTTAAATTTGGCACACTAGACTGCACAATCCATGAAGGGCTTTGCAACATGGTAAGCTGCAAGTATTAAAAGGTCTTATTCAATAAATGCTGTTTTCTTGTACTTAAAATTTCAGAACACATCCAAACAGGGTGCTCCATTATCAAGGCTTTTTTCAAGGGAATAAACTATACAGGTCTCTTAAAAGAATCTGTAAACTTAAAATGTGTTCTATGATAAGATTAAAGTCTTGTCCGACCTCCTTAGTGGTCAGGAAAGATTTGAATTCCAGTGTTGGGTTATTCCCTTTTGAGAGAGAAATGAATGAGCACAGACTCCGTTACTTGTTCATAATCTATTTACAAAATATACACTGGTCCTATTATTGCTTTGAACATGAAGAGATAAAAACAGCAAGAAGTTTATGCTGATGGAGCACCATTTTCAGAATGCCACAAAGAGTTCAAGTTCCCAGCCAGCCTACAGCTGCTTTGTAATTTGCATTGCTTTTGTCTGCAGTGCAAATCAGGAATTTTGGAGGTCACAAGAAATACAGGACCAGTCCACCTATTTAAGAAGGAGCTTTCCTTTGCATTTTTGCCTTTTTACTTGCTTAGGCCTTTTCTGTATCGGTGCACTGATTGAATTCAACAACTGATTTTTTTTTTTTTTTTTTAATATATAGTCAAACTGGTGGAATCTCCTAACGCAGTGTTTCCCAAACTTGGGACGCCACTTGTTAAGGGAAAGCCCCTGGCGGGCCGGGCCGGTTTGTTTACCTGCTGCGTCTGTAGGTCCGGCCGTTCGCGGCTCCCAGTGGCCGCGGTTTGCTGCTGCAGGCCAATGGGAGCTGCTGGAAGCGGCGCGGGCGTCCCAAGTTTGGGAAACACTGTCCTAACGTATGCACAATTAACCAGGATATTTCTGGTTTTATAGTGAAAAATTTAAAGTCGTAAGATACATGGGGAAATTGGCATAGAATTGAAAGCCTTAAAGATAAAGGAGTTTCCAATGTACACAGATACTGAAGGACTTAAATCATTGAAGAATCTAGCTTTACCGATAGCAAAATTAATGTACAATTATTAGTACAGTACAAGCTGTTTTACCTGAAGGTTGGAGGGGGATACATCTGAAAACTTCAAATAAAGGTTTTTGGTTGGTTGGTTTAGAGAATTAGGAGGAACAGGTCAGAAGACTTAGAAAAGGCTGTAGTTTTGTTCCCTTAACCGTGAGCACAGTGAAAGGAGTGTGGGATGGCTTTTAAACTCCAACAGTACAGCCTCTTAAACAAGCCAGCATCCTTTTCACTATGAATTAGGGTTTGGAGACCGCAGTCCATATTCTTTTCTAGGCCTTCCAAACTCCCATTTATCAAAATCCAACAAATCATAGAAATGTAGGGCTGGAAGGGATCTCGGTAGGTCATCTAGTCCATCCCCCTCACGCTAAGGCAAGATTAAGTATATTATCTAAACGTTTGAGGAGTTGTACTGTGCAAAGCAAATTGGCTAGCAAGAGTATGGATCATTAATGGTCCTTAATGGATTGGCAGCAAACAGGAACATTCTTTGCAATTTGTTTTGTTGTGTTTTTCAATAGCATAACATTAGAGCTTACCCAACAACAGTGGTGTTCAACCAGTCCAGTGTTCATGAATATGAAGGGCATCATTCTGCTGAACAGATCTTGGAGTTTATACAGGTATGTGACTCTCACATTATACACATGCTATTTTGGTGTAAAACATTCCAAGATATATCTTTTTCTAACCAGCTATCCTAGTATCACTACCTGATATTCTTAAAATAAGAAATTGTGGAGGGAGAGGAAGGATGGTCTCCTGAGTGCTAGTCTGGAAATTCAGAGACCTGAGTTCAGTTCCCTGCTCTGCTACACACTTTCTCTGTGACCTTGAGCAAGTCCTTTATGTCTCTATGCCTCAGTTCCCCGCCTGTAAAATGGGGTTAATAACACTTCCCAACTTTATAGGGAGGAGAAATACATTCATTATTGAGAGTGCTCAGAGACTGTGGTACCCAATATATGTACCTAAGATTGCAAGTATTTGTGAAATAAGGTGCAGATCTCTACACTCTCAGTCCATTCTTCAAAGGCTGTTAATTTATAGGATTTTTGAGTTATTGATACTTAAAGACAAACAAGCTTCATTTGTGAGATGAGCATGGTAGTATTATGTAATCAGTTTGTATTTGATAGTACCGCATACAGGATAATGTCATTGTAGGTGAAATGTAAGTCTCATTATTTGTGTATTTTAGGATCTCATGAACCCTTCGGTGGTCTCCTTAACACCAGACACTTTCAGTGCACTAGTTAAACAAAGAAAGCGGAATGAAGTCTGGATGGTTGATTTCTATGCTCCATGGTGTGGGCCTTGCCAGGCTTTAATGCCGGAATGGAAAAGGATGGCCAGGGTAAAGTGGAAATCACATTCTAAGTTTTAAAATGTCCTATTTAATAGAAGTATTAAACTGTTCAATAAATTGACCTGGAGGAGTTACCATAAGTGAAAAAGACTAGTGATTAATATAATGGACAAAATGATAAGTTCCTCCATGGCAGTTTTATGTTGTTCCAACTTTTTTTTTTTTTTTATTAAAGTTCCTGAACATTGCTAATGTCATCCTAAATGCCCATAATCCCACAAATTTTGACCAGCTTTAGAATAACTTTCCTTGAAGTTTGATTAATTCCTTATGTATTGTGAATTACAAGGTGACTAGGTATGTGTGTTTAAAATAAAAAAAAGGTAAAAAGACTCATGTATGTACACTGGATCAGAAATGGTTTTAAGTAACCATAGCCGTTTTCCCCTTCTAACTTCCTTAATGGGAATTATTATAATTATTTGTATTTAAGGTAGCACCTAGAGTCCAATCAGGATCTGATTTCAAATTGATGTCTAAAATATGAATTAAAGGTTATTTAAAAAAAAAAAAAAAAAACTAAAAATATTCTTTTTTGAGGGCTTTTTCAATTCATGTTATTAAATAGTATTTCCAGGATGTTTTAAGTCTGATTTTCAGTGATCTGAACTATACACACTTCAGTATTCAGGTCTGTGTTTACTTTGCATGGCCATTGCTATATGTAGTCATTTGCATAATAGTATTGCAAATCCTTGATTTTTGTGCAATCACATAGCCATTTGGTGCCAGTTAGCAGTGTGTTTAGACAAACCATGACTCTGGACATGAACAGTATAACTTTGATTTTCATGAATAACAGTCAGTTATATGAACGCTTTTCTCCAACCAGGGTGTGGGGGATCCCATAACAAAAGTGATGTCAATTAAGAACAAGTTGACATCCCTTCACATGCCAATGCCTTCAGTGCATTGGAAGTCGCTTTACAGTGCTTAGAGGGACCAAAAAAAGCAATTCAATGCACCATGCTGCAGCTTATGTACTGTACGTACTGTAATTTTGAGATGTCCAATTTTATGAACGTTTTTATTATTATGAATGTCTCGTCTCCAGTTTGTTTATAAAATAGGGGTTCTACTACATGCATAGTATTTCATGTGCAAAGTATGTATGTAATTGCACACACAAAATTACCATTTAAAAAAAGGAAAGGAAAAAAAAAATCAGCCTTTTGCTTTTTACCTGCTGAGTACTCCAGAGGTGAGGACTGCAATAAATGCTGATGTCTAAATTCTGAAGTATTCACCTCTAACAGATTCATATGCCATGAACTAACCTAAATGACTAGAAAGTGCAATATTTTTTCTTTTTCAGTTGTTAAATGGATTAATCACTGTTGGCAGTATGGATTGTCAAAAATATTTTTCTTTCTGTCACCAAGAAAATGTACAAGGATATCCTGAAATAAGACTCTTTCCTCAAAAATCAAATACAGGTCATCATTACTAGTAAGTAAATAACTGTTTACATTTGGAAAATATTTCATGGTTTGTATTTCAAGAGTTATGCTATCTTCAAAATGTATTAAGGAGGGTCTGGTAGGGAAAATAGTATCTTTCAGATGGTAAGTCAAAGCCATTGGAAACTCATAAGTGTTTACAAGTACTGTATGAATGATTTTATTCTCACACATTGAGATTTTCAGTTTTATAATACTAAAATAGTGCAAGAAATTAATTCAGTTTATCTAAATAATTGTTTGGGGTTCCTATGTTTTATTATTCAGTTTGCCAGAGGTTTTCATGAGCAGCGTATTCATTAGTAACATAAAAATGAATTACATAACTTCAAACAATTAGTCCTTTGCCATGTCAGTGGCTAAATATGTAGTTAAGACAGAACAGTGCCATAGATCCTTAAATTTTCCAGTCCTTTGTCTTCTGCAGAAAATATCAATAACTCTGACTCACTGTGCATACTTTAGTGCAGGGGTCGGCAACCTTTCAGAAGTGGTGTGCTGAGTCTTCCTTTATTCACTCTAATTTAAGGTTTCGCATGCCAGTAATACATTTTAACCTTTTTAGAAGGTCTCTTTCTATAAGTCTATAATATATAACTAAACTATTGTTGTATGTAAAGCAAAGAAGATTTTTAAAATGTTTAAAGAAGCTTCATTTAAAAATTAAATTAAAATGGTGAGCCCCCCAGACCGGTGGCCAGGACCTGGGCAATGAGTGTGCCACTGAAAATCAGCTCGCGTGCCGCCTTCGGCCTGCGTGCCACAGGTTGCCTACCCCTGCTTTAGTGCAACCTGACCTTTAAAAACAGATCAGTATGGGTGTAGATATTATATATAAATAACCTTCTTTGGCATGTGTCTGATATCAACATTATAGAACTTTTGATCTCACATGTCCAGTGAGCCCATTCACCATACCATTTCTTTGGGACAATGACAGAAAAATGCTTAATAGTGAAAAAACTACTGCTATGGAAAGTGAAATCTGACCATTTAAAAACAAATTTTGTAATCTCCGATTCTTTATGATACATGATAGCTTTGTAACATCAAACATTTTACATTTCTGACCGCGGCACCTCAGAGGAAATGGAATGTTGAAGAAAGAGATTAAACTGAATTGGGAAAGACTAATGATTATTTATACAATTGAAGGATTCCAGCCAACGCTCATTGATAGTAAATTATGTAGACTGTATTGAGGGCTGCCTAATAGGCTGCTGAAGCTTTGACTGTTGGACTGCCTTTGATGAAAGTTGATTTTATTCTTCTTCTTTTATATAAATCTCTCCCAAAGCACTAAAATTCCCCAGAAGAGGTATTTTATTTTCCTTTTTTGGGGAAAAAAAATTCTATCTTTAATAATGTCAGATTTTGCAGGAAGCAGGATTTTGTAATTAAGAAATATGTTAAAATATACTCTGGGGATAAATAGTGCCCCTGGAAAGAAATGCCACTAAGAACTGTTGGATTAGATTTGACTATGAATTTATATTTTTGTGAAATAAACTCTCGCACAGCCTAGGATTATTAGTTTCACTAATTTGTGTGAAAATTCCATTGAGCAAACAATCGCCTACAGTATTTACAGTTCAAATAATACATCTTTGGGCTACTAACTAGCTTGTTTTCATAGTCTAAGCTGAGAGAAATGCAGAAGCTAATAGAATGAAAAGTAAAATTAATTGAAAATATTTCCATTGTAATAATAAAATGTTCTCTGTAATATAGGTTCAAATTGTTTTTGTTTTTTTTACTTAATTGTGTTTTCCACTTGATCATGTGGTTTTTTTTGTCCCACTTATATTAGATGTAGCAAATTTAATCTGGAAATGTTACCAAAGACACAATGCTCACAAGCCTTTTTAGCTGACAAAGTCAATTTGACTGAAGTACTAAATTTACCTTACTCTCCTTTAATTTAACATAACATAAGATCAATCTTTCCTTCTCTTCATGTTCCAGTACTTTACAAAGTGTATCATTGACTTGTATTATTCAGATTTGAAATTAATAGCTTTTTCAATATCTAAATTATGGTAGAAATATATTCTAAAATGTATGTATTCAAATGAATTTTACACCAACCTTTGTGAATAGGTTGTCCTGGGTTCAGATTTAACACCGCTACAAAGTCTTTCAACCTATTCAAGCTATTGTATAATTAGTATTTTCTTGTGTGTTCTCTCATAGTAGTTACAATGGTTGGCACAGGGATTCGTATTCGTTAAGAAGCTGGGCACTTGGGTGAGTTGTTACATTAAAATTTGTTCACAAGCTAACCCAATGGTTGTGTCTAGGAGAAGCTAGCACCCAGATGCCATGGAAACAAAGCATTAGAAATGCCTATATAGATGAATATGTTGCTTCACAAAACAGATGCAGGAATTTCTGTACTCTGTTGGCTCAAGCCTTAAAAGCATTATTTAAAGAAGGTATTCTTAGCTTCCTACAACAGTGAAGGTAGCGTCACGTTCCTGAACCCACAGTTAATATAAAGCATTATTGTAGTCTCGGAACACAGCTCTTTGACTTCCCAGATTCAGACTAAATACCAAGTTCAAGTTTTCTGAAGAAAGGAAGAAGATATTTCTATTGATGAGAAAAGACCATTCATATTGAATGGACACATGTCTGCCCTCCCCACACTCAAATTAGACAACATCCTCAGTTTTTGGTTCAAGGAGGGATGAGATAATGCTTAGATGCCTATACCTCATGTAAACTAAAGGGCCTTTCAACATAATAGTCTTACGGTGTTTATCTACATTTCATTATAGCTGTTCCCTAATTTCTGGTAGTGTAACTGGAATTTTAAATATATTTAAGGTTTTTAATTTTATTATAAATGTTTTTCCCTCTCCTCAGATATTTACCTCAAGTATCTGTAGATCTGACACCTCAGAGCTTCACAGAAAAAGTTTTGCATGGAAAAGATCATTGGGTCATTGATTTTTATGCTCCTTGGTGTGGCCCTTGCCAAAATTTTGCTCCAGAATTTGAGGTGCTAGCTAGGGTAAGTTTTTAACCTATTGACACCAAGCAGTTAGTTTGCTTCTGATAAGTAATAATAATACCTACTTCTTATATAGCTTTTCATCAGTAGACTTAGTAGCAGTTCTATATGCCGCTGCCATGAAGTAAAATGTTTATTTCAAAACTATAAAAAACTTAGGGCATGTCTACACAGTGAGTTACCAGGCAGCAAGCCGTGGTGTGAATCTACAGTGCACCAACTTCCCGCACAGTAATTCATTATGTGGACAAGCCTTTTATTTCCTCCTCTGTTTATTTCCTCAGCACCATTAGATACTTGCATATGTGATTGGAGAGAAGTTCTTCTCTAAACTTAGAAAAATCACATCCCTCTTCCCTGTAACGGAAGGGAACCATAATTTCTGTAATTTTTAAGTAATAATAATCGATAATACAAGAACTAGGGGTCACCAAATGAAATTAATAGGCAGCAGGTTTAAAACAAATACAAGGAAGTTCTTCTTCACGCAGCGCACAGTCAACTTGTGGAACTCCTTACCTGAGGAGGTTATGAAAGCTAGGACTATAACAGCGTTTAAAAGAGAACTGGATAAATTCATAGTGGTTAAGTCCATTAATGGCTATTAGCCAGGATGGGTAAGGAATGGTGTCCCTAGCCTCTGTTTGTCAGAGGATGGAGATGGATGGCAGGAGAGAGATCACTTGATCATTGCCTGTTGGTCCACTCCCTCTGGGGCACCTGGCATTGGCCACTGTCGGTAGACAGGATACTGGGCTAGATGGACCTTTGGTCTGACCCGGTACAGCCGTTCTTATGTTATGTTATGTTCTTAAGTGTTTATTTACTTTAAATACTTAGAAATTATGGTCCCCTTCCTTTACAGGGAAGAGGGACATGTGATTTTTAAATAGACTTGCCAATTGTACTTGTCACCACAGTATCTAAGTGTTTCATGTACATTAATGAGTTTATCCTCATTACCTCTGTGAGATAGGCAAGTATCTTATTTTATAGATCGGAATCTGTGGCACAGACAGATTCAGGGACTTGTCCAAGGTCAAAACAAAGAACAAAATCCAGGTCTCTGTTCAGTGATTTTGCATTCCTTTGGTATATAAGAAAGACGTCCCAGTAGTTCATGTCTTCAGAGGGAGACAAATTGGTGACAGCTATGTCTAACTGAGCTCCAAAAGACAGACACAAATTTGAAAGTTGTAGGGATGAGATTCTGTGCTACACCTTTCAAAAGGAGCAGCACAGAACTTGCAGACCAAGGCTAAGGAGAGGCTAAAGTGGCAAATGCTGGACTGCTGTAGGAGATGCAGCAACTCCAGCATAATTTCAACAGTTCTGGGGTGTCTGACTAATTTACAGTAATCTCCTGGGGCTGCCCTATGGGCCGCAGCACTATGGACATACTATGGATACACCTCTCCCATATCCCTGGCACACATTCCCCTGCATTGGGGCTTATTAAGGGGTTGTCTCTTCACTTCTAGCGGTACTAGTCATTGCTGTAGATTCAGCTGAGGAAGTAGTATCTAGAGGAGAGGTGGAGGTTATTCCTATGGTAGAGGTGGCTGCAGGAGTGGTTTCAGGTTGTGAAGTGCCACAGAAAGCAGGCTTTATGGATGTTTTTATGTGTCTACAACTCTCATCCTAGATCTTTCCATTTGAAAAGTGTTATTCGGGCCTCTGTTAGTTTACGGTTTTTCTTCTTTCGGTCTGAATAAAGATTTTGCTTTTTATTTTCACTCTGTTTAGTACAGTTTTCAAATCTGTTAAATCACACCTCACCCCTTGTACAGCCATGCGGAAGCCTACACCACCACATTCTCATTCATATTTTTAACATTCTAGGTAGATTAAAGCTTGCACGGGTACATTTACACAAACTGAAAATTACACCCCTACTTGCAATGTAGATATACCCTAAGTCTCACTGAAAATCAAGGGAATTTAGGCTTCCAGGTGCCTACATTAATTTTAAAACTGGGACTTCAAGCATCTTTTTAAAATTTTACCCTTTATCTGCACTTGGTAGAATGAATGGACATATTCTATACCATCCTTCTTTGTTGAGTGTTTTTCCTACCATTCCAATTTACAAAAAGTTGTCCGAGTCATGTGGAAATTTTGAAGTTTGCTTATTCTAATGGGGTTTCTAGTAAACAATTTTCTTTTTTAGACTGTAAAAGGAAAAGTAAAAGCTGGAAAAGTTGACTGTCAAGCTTATGCTCAGACTTGTCAGACGGCTGGCATCAGAGCCTACCCTACTGTTAAATTTTATCCCTACCAAGGAGCAAAGGTAAATATTAGTTTAAATATGGTTCATGCAATGGGGACACATGAGGGGAAGTACTGCTGCTTAACTGGTCTAGCTCCACTACTGTTTAAGATTGTATTGTGCTTAATTTTGTACTGGAAATTAAATGTCGAAGTGTATTATAGTTCTTATTTTGGATTCTATCAACATTAGATAGATTAGGTTAGGGAATCAAAGGAAATGGAACACTAAAAATTGATGCTTTTTTAATGATACTTGGAATTTCTGTAGCAGGAAAACACTAGTCATTGTGTCTGATGGGAAAGGAAGCTGCTATCTAAACAAATTGATAATGCAAAGTAAGGAAAAATTGTAGAGCTAAGTGGGCACCAGATTTTTCATTTAGTGAGAAATGTCACAAGTTTTTGCTCCTAAATGGAACAAAAGGAACAAATTTCAAAATTTCCTGCCAAACAAAATTTAAAACATTTTTGATCCAGTTGAAAATGCTTTGCTTCAATAAAACAGAACATTTCATTGAGCTTGATTTTTATTTTGTGTTATATAAATAGTGAAACAAAATTGTGTCAAAACAGAAAATTGAAACGTTCTGTTTTGAGATGATCGAAATATTTTTTCAAATTTTCTTTCCAAACAAACTTCTGTCAAAAGTGACATTTCCACCAAAGATCATTCTTTTAACAAATTGGCATTTTTCAACAGGGAAAAAAAAAAAAAAAAAAAAGGCTTTCCATCACAAAGTTTCCAACCATCTCTAGAAAATTGCCTTTTTCATTAGAAATCATTGGATGTTATTTAACTTCCAAGCTATTGAATGGCAAGATCTATAATAATTTGTTTTCTTTAAGAAAAAGTGTTACTTTTCAATACTTTCTAATGACAAAACTGATTCTTTCAAATTTTACTTTGCAAACAGCCTCTATTGGGCAATATTAAGAGCATGATTCTGCAAGTCCTAACCCCGGAAACTAGTCTGTACTCACATAGTAATCCCATTCACTTCTATGGGATTTCTCTCTGAATGAGAGTTTGTTACCTACATTCAATAAATCTCTTACTGCAGGGTTGATCTGACAAAATGATAGATAATAAAAATTTGAATACATATTTTAGAATGTGAGTAAATATTTTATATGCATATCAAAAGTATTATAGCTAAGCATTAGAATTTTCCTTAATGTGCATGTTTTACACACACTGGAACTCTGTAGTAATTATTACTGAGGGAGTTGACATTTTATGAAGCACAAATTTAAATTCCTCTTTCTCGCTCTAAAGGGTGATATTCACCCCATTTGGGAGTTTGAGCACTGCCTAGGGCCTTGCAATTGTTTCCAGAATGGGTGTGAATTTCACCCAGCAGTCACCAGATCCATTTCTCTTCAGTAGAGAAGGCATGAAGTGATAATGTACTCTTCTCCCTGTTTTTAAAGAAAAATATTCTTGGAGAGCATATAGACAGCAGAGATGCAAAGGGCATAGCTGATCTTCTGACTGAAAGATTATCCGTCATTAAAAATAAAGGAAAGAGAAAAAAATCTTCTAGAAACAAGGTAGGAAACTTGTGGCCTTTGTGAAGACATGTATTAATGTAAAGAATGGCTATTTAAATAATCTTGATACATTTTATGGACATAAAGATGAAAGGCTATTTTTATATGCAGTCTTGGTCTAGTTACAGTATTTACTGAGTCAGCTTTTCTGCTTGTGTGGATGGGCACAGAACCAGTTACTTCATCCTCCCTGAGGCTATTTTTGCACCATTCCTGCCAAAGTTTAATTCAATATAAAAGGGACCGTCCCAAGGGACCATTCATTAGCTGGGGTTAGTTGGAAAACTGTGTGCTGTAGCCATGCCCCTTATACTGGGTATGCCTACTCTGCGACGTAATCCCTGGTTTAGTAGAACTAGAGTTAGCAGACCCTGGGTTTGTTAACCTAGGGCTTGAGCATCTACACTTATTTGTAAACCTAGATTAGAAATTGTTGAATCCTGGGTCCCAGCCTGGGGCTCCAGTATCTACACTGCATTTTTTGAGCCTGAGTCCAACCACTCATATCCCAGACTTCTTAGCACCTTCCCAAAATGTGGCCTCTCTAGCCCTTTGCTAGTGGTGCAGTGAGGGAAAACTTGATTGTCCACCAGACTTGACTGTCCAGAGGACAAGGAAAGTCAGCCCATGGTATTCTGGGATATTTTTGGCAGGCTTCCAGACCACAAGTCCAGTGGGGCTGTGTCTACACTGCAAAGCAATAGGGCTTGAACACTGGATTCCAGCTTCACTCAGGATCAGACCTTCCACCCCCATGGGGTCCTGGGACCATAAGTCAATGTGATTTGTTTGTAGGTGGAAAGTGGGGGGGCGGAATTAGGCTTGAGCCTGAGTTTGAATCCTGGGCTTACACTGGAGGGTAGACTTACCTTGAGCCTGGCAGGCAAGGGGACATAGGTACCGAGACATATTAGCCCAAGACTAGTATTTCTGTGTTTCAGCAGGAAGGAGATAGTAAATTATTAAATGTCAAAATCTGAGTTTGCTAAGTGTTTGTCCAGCCAAGTTACGGTGTTAAAGAGCTAGTGCAAGAAAATGTAAAATTACTGGTGTGAAGAAAAAAATGGAGTATCAGTGCTTTTGGATTGTAATTTTGTTAATTTTATTATTATTACCAGGATGAACTCTGATATTGAAGATGATAAATTTCAGAGTATACCGAAGCTGTGACAAATAGAAGGCACCATGATGAAAATATAAGTTAGACTAATTTCATGATTGGAAAAACAGAAATGAACCTTAGCTTGAATTCAGGGACACCTAGGCTTGTCCACATGAATTCTAGGGAGTTGCTCTATTTGTTGTGGAGGGATTCCAAGAATTTGGGAATAGGCTGTGCCTGCCCTACTTGCTGATTAGGAGACACAAACTTCAAGGGCTTAGACAATAGTGGGGGCTATCTGGTTTTCATCTACCCGCTGGTATTCCATCTCTTGTGTGGAGTGTGTAGGAAATGTGCATTCAACCTGTGGACTAGTGTGCAATCAAGCCAGCCAAATTTGTATTTTCACACAGCAGAGTGCACTATCCCTTCCTGAACACTGAGGAATTGTCTGACATCATTGTGAAGGAAAAGTAATCTTATCTCATGACGGAAGTTTAGTTTTGGGTTTTTAATTTTGTAGCAATTCACCAAGCAACCAGTAGTTGGATAGGTTTATAGAATCAACAGATCACCTTCCTTGTAGAATATTGCTGTATCTTACCAAATGAGGTGACAAAAGTTTTGAAGAGCTGTCTTTTTTTAATTCATCTCACCACATTAGGATTTCAAAACTCAATGTTTAACTCAAATACAAATGTGTTATACCACTGAAGTATCCTGTACCGAATTCTCAGCTTGTTTCATAGTAAAGTTTTCCAGTTTATCTTTAACTCAGATGAATACGTGGACCACATCTTTTAACTTGTTTTGGTATAACCACTGTCAAACCCTATGCTCCCAGCCACCCTTGAAAATCTTCATCATGAAATATGGACCTGGTCCACAGTGCATATTTCCCCTTTTTGTACAAGTGCCTTCTGAATTTTGACTATTTCATAATGGACATTTAACATTGTTCATGTAGACACTGAGGTCATTCTTTGAGGTTATGTTTTTTAAAAATTGTGTATGCGACAAAGGATTCTATATGCACCATTTGCACTTAGCAACGTTTAAATCGTTTTACATTTTTGTTTTACTGGAGTCCACAAAAACTGTCTACTGTGAGTCAGACTTCTTTGAAAGATCACTGTATCTTTGAAATGATTTACTCTTTAATAAAATATAGATTAGCTATTGCCAGATGAGCTTTTCTCCCCGTTTCCACCCACCCAGCTTTGGCACAATTGAACCTACTGCAGTTACCATAATGATGAGTACATCAGAAATTCCTAGAGGTCCTGTCCTCACTGAGTAATTTATATTATAAATTAGAGTGTGAGACACATGAAAACAAAAAGTGACTCTAGCCAACCTGAGGCACCCAAACTCAAATACTTTTACCCTATGTTTACAGTTACTTATATTGCTTGCAGGATATTTAATATATATTACCAGTCATAGACACCCCCCCCCCCCAAAAAAAGGTAATACATCTGCTGCTTTTATCAAGGAGATCCTTCCACACTCAGGAAAGTGTTAAAATTGATGTGACTTTAAAACAGTCAAACTCTTTTGTCTTGGTCAGTGCCTGTTTAACCGCAACCTCATTTCTCACGTTCCATCACTTTCTACCTTTCCTCCAGGGGATGATGTCATAGTTATACATTCTTGGATAATACTTTTGGAAATTCATTCCAGCAGAAATACAACCACTAACAGAGGTGTTTGGACAGTCTTCCTTGACTTGCAATTAATAGTTATAGAAATTCTAGGACAATAAGTATGAAGAATTCACAGCATTCTTCTTGATTAAAGTAATAGGAGCATAAGAACCTACTAGCTTAGTTGGACTGTAGCCCTTCTAACACTTAGGTTTTTCTTAAATGAACATACAGATTCAATAATATCCCCTCCCATCTTAGTCCTTCCAAACTTGTATTGATAATACGGAAATAGGACACTGTTGTGCCCATCAGAAATGTCCAGTTCACAGAATACCAGTATTTGGCAGCCCAAGAAGTCTATAGATATGAGACCTCACCTTGTAGAAGAGAAGAAATACAAAATGGGCTACGAGGAGGGAATTTTGTCCAAGTAAAGTTAAAAAAATGGTTTAAGATTTAATTTGATGTGAAGGAGCTTGTGTAGAAGTCTGTAGTCTGGAAAGATTCTTGCCATGTTCCACACCTCTGAAATAGCATAATTTCAAGACATGAAATGAAAAAAGTTATATTGTATAAAGAGTATTTTAAATTTTTAGAGATTTGGTATTGAAGTTTTTTCTTCTACCCTCCAATACATCTCCTTATGCTTATGGTTAGAAAAATTACTATAGGATGCTGTATGTTTTCAAAGACTTTTGCAAGATTTTATTTGCCAACTGCTTTGTCCACCAATTCTTACGGTCACAAAGCCTAGACTTAATTTCTAGCTGTGCAAAACACTATTCTTACATTATTTTACTTCTTTTTTAAGGTACATTTACTTTGTTGCTAATATCACAGGTATGATTTTATGCTAGTAATCTGTAATTTAATCAATAGTTTAAATGCACTGTCCAGGACACCTGCAATAGCAAGATCACTAAATAAGAAGATCCTGATTCTGCAAGCTGTAGGATAAATTGCACGATATTGGTCCTCAAAGTAGCGCCAGGGAAGTGTCAGTACCAGTCGCTCTGCTGTCAGAGTAAAAAATAAATGGAGATGCTGAAGAACTCCTCTAAAACAATGGAAACATGGAAAAATTTTCCATAGAGAATTAAACTGACAATTTGAAATACCACATGGTCTCGAATACAGAAAAAGCAGGCATTTCAAAATAAACTGTGTGTAACTGCTGTTTTGATATTTTAAAGTAGTGTTTACATTAAAAACATTCTTCAAAATAACATACCTAATAGCCTGTTTGTATATGCAATAAACTAACTGGAAGATAAATCATGATTCGTATATAAACTGGATGCTCTGATTTAAGAAGTGATGTTCAATGGTTCCTTATTTCCTCTCCTCTGAAGAAACAAACGATAAAGCTTGAATCTTATCCATCCCCACCAGCAACATTATTCCACCAACACCATAGCATTCTCCCTTCTCTGTGGAAATGTTAGGACACCCAGCCCTGATGATTCTTCAGCTGTTTCCTCTCTAAACAACATTCAACACCCCTTCTCCCACTCTCAATCCACCACTCATGCTCCGCAGGATGGAGAAATACCTGGGGTGCAAAGGATTTCTTTGGCTGGTGTCCATGGAATGTCTCACAGCCACGCCAGAGCACAACGTGAGCACTCTCCAGGGCTTCAGCTGCTGAAGACACTCAGGGTATTAAGTCAACAATGTCAAGCCAGCCAAATTTCTGCTGTGTAATGTGAAACTAATATAGCTGGGCTTCTTCCCTCCCCTGCCCCACATGGAAGTGGATGTGCATGGAACAAAGGTTATCCAGCATGTAGTGCAAGGGTGAGACATATGTAAGACTTGCATGAGTTGTCCTGACAGATTTGGAGGTTTTGGAAATGGGCCTTTGGCTCTTTGAATTATGTTTGCTTTAATCAGGATAGGGGTTTACCACAGTTAGGGCCACAGAGCTAGTTAGCTGCAGAAAAGTAAACTGTCATCTCTGACTAATCGGACAAACTTGTCAGCCATGTTTTGTCCTTGAATCTTTACTGCTGATCTGATGTATAAAGCAAGAAGGATCACAGGTTGATTTCAGGCATCTTAGTAGCACATCTGGTTGAAAGACTTGGTTTTGACTGCTAAACAGAACAAGTTTAATACGGATATCCAAACTGTAACCTTAAGTTTGTTTTCTAACATAAGCACATTTCAAGTTCGATTAATTTTAGAAGCACTATATTTTTCAGTAGTTGTAAAATCAACCATAATTTATAATAAAATCTAAAACATCTTTATGTTTCAGAGTTTGGAGATTGGGAGGGGGAGTTAATTTTCTGCTCAAACCATTTGAAAAAAACAAAACAAACAAACAAAAAAAACAACCATACTTTGCCTCCTACATCAGAAACTTGTCAAGTCCTAATAGTCTCAGCCTCATGCCCTCTAGCAATACATCAAGTCATCTATGTTGGAATCCATTATTACTAAATTTGTTTCCTTCCTTTCTTTCTAAAGCATGAAGCACTTGAACTGAACAAGTGATGCTAAGATTGAAGTCCAGATGTACAAAGGTATTAGGTGTTTTCCATGGGGAATTGGGCACCTACCCTAGTTAAGTGCTTTTTTGAATCCCACCACACATTTATCTGTCTTTAGGCACCTAAATGCCTTTGTAAATCTGGCCCATTATACCATTCACTTCCCTTTTAAATTGTCTTCCGCACTCCCTACTTGCTCACAAAAAGGAGTTTATACATCTATTTTATTTATAGATTCTTTACTTAAACACCTTACATATCTGAGTCAAGTCCATTACATCTTGTGCATATTCTCCAACTCCCAGATGCCAAGTCTTTTAAGTATACATATAGAACATCAGTAAGTCTTCATAATTAAAATGATACATAAATATTCATTGCTGAAACAAATAGGTCTTAAAATGTTACCGGAAAAGCATATGAAACGAAGTAAAAGCTTGTTCAGTTAATATCATGAAATTGAGCATTTGGCAGCCTGAACATGCTGGTAGGATAGCATGCAAAGTTACTTCTTTTCCTTGAATAATTTGACACAAGAAGTATTTTTAACTTGAACATGGAAAAGTGATGAGGAAAACATTTTCAGAACATTTTCCCACAGGGGGAGGGGGAGCTGTACTGAAGCACAGATTATAGGTACACAGTATTGCAATACTTTTCTATGGACAATAGATGCATTTGAAGTACTACTATTAAAGCTAATCACCAGTAGTGATATTGTTGGCTGGAAGATTTCAAAAGAATGTGGAGGAAGAAAATGAAATATCCAGTTGAGAATGTGTTGATTATAGTATTCTGGGTTGCATACACTATAATAAAGGTGCCCCAACCATTATCATTACATCTGGTTTAACTCATCATTAGTAAGAGAAAGTATTACATAGGTGCAGTGTAGGTGAGATAAAGTTGATGAGAACCTTACTTTTGTATTTTCTGATACTTCTGTTTATATTTACATACTGAATCAAATTGTGATCCCACTGAAGTAAGTGGGCCAGGACTTGGTTCAGATCATATATATATATATATATATATAAAAATAAAGATGTGGCCATATGTGTGCCCGACTTTCAAATATTTTTTTCATACACAACCATTAGTAGAGTGCAGGAGCCCAAACTCGTTAAAACTAAAGAAGAACGTGCCCCTAGCTGGGTGATTGTTGCTGAATGAGTTTAGCTCAGCTGCAGTGAAAATACAGGAATAAGCACAATCCCTACTAATAGAACTTACAGATAAATACAGTTTCTTTCCTTCTGTGCTAGTGCAAATGCTCTTGAACACCAAATACTTTGGGCAGATGTTAGATTCAGTTTTGCCTCTGAAGTCAGGAATCTGAAGTTTTTTTCCAGTAAAAACAAGACAGTGCCAACAATGTCATTGAACTTGCAGAACAAGTACGCTCTAGTGGAAAAAAATATTACTTGGAAGGGTGATAGATATTTTTGTTCTTTGATAAAATGGAGTAAGGGGCTATGCATGTGAATATCAGGTTCTATCTATATTCTAATCCAGTCCCCAACACCATGATATCTGAGTGCACGGGAAAAGGTTCCCCACCACCACCATTGTGCTGGATAGGAAAGTGTGGGATTACTTTAAGGTAGAGACATCCAGACTGCCCCACTGAGGGTTAGTGATCTGCATTGATCCATAGAAAAAAAGTATCATATGCTGGGACCTGCTTTATCAGCAGACTGTGGGCCAGATTCTCCCCATACCACAGCAACTGTGAACTGCTCTACTGGTGCAAGGCTAATGCCAGATTAGCACGCCATAGGAGGATCACCCAAATAAAAGACTATCTTTGGGTGGCATATATCCCTTTAGCTGGCATATGGGGCCTGAGTTGGGTAAAAGGATATAGCCCCATTGTCCTTATGCCTTGGAGACTGCCAACTGCTGTGGGCAGTTGGCACACATTAGAGCAGTCCTCAAATTGTCCTAACCCACCAATGAACTGGGCCAGTGCAGGGCAGCCCCAGGATTGGGGAAGTGCAGAAGTAGCTTTACACCATCTCAACACCTCTGGACTTTCACAGAGTGCTCCTCAGCCAGAGGCAAGGGTCGGCATCTATACCTCCGCCTGAAATACCACATGGGTGACTGTCAGTGATATTGTAAATCTCTGTGGAGATCATTTGACCACACCCAGTTTACAAAGAAAACTGGAGCTAATGGAAGAGTGTGAATAAATTTAAGTTAATTAAAATGTGTCTCATCAACGCTATGCTCACAATCTTATTGACTCTTTCTTTTGGCAGGGTAGTCTCATGCCTTGCTGCTAAAGTTTGTTTTGTTTATTAAATGGGTTTTCCTTTTATGTCTCTGACAAGGGAAAACCCTGAGATAAAGTCCTGACAGAATGAAAGGAAGTATGCAGACTATGGAGGAAAACAGAATGGAACTCTTAGCACATTCACTGACACCTTCATAAGCCAAATTCTCATTTGCTGTCGATTTAAAACTGGAATAAACTCCGGATGCTTCAATGGACAGCAGTAAACAGGACAGATGGAGTGCCTTGTTTCCCCAACCTTTTTGAATGTGGAGAGTGTCTTAAAAACACACCTGACAAAGAGACTGGGACCAAACTAGATGCATCAGAAGCCACTAAGTCCCTGTGTAGGATAGGAAAGTGATCCATTTGTAGACAGTGCATGTTGCTAACCTGATCTCTTTCCTACCAAGGTGGAAAACACTTTGGCTGTTGGTGTAGTCAGTGCCAAATTGTTTTCAAGACCCGTTTTAGAACTCAGTCGAGACATCTGGTGTTTTGATCAGATGTGGAACGTCTTTAAAAACACTCTAAGTGAATTGCCTTCACAGTGTAAACACAGCTTGCTATTATCCCAAAGTACCACAGTTGCCCTCAGGTGTCACAGTGCTGTGGAATCAGCTCCTTTTGCCAAAACTCTGATGCTGACACCACTTTGACCATTTTCACTTTAAAATGCCTTGGCTTGCTGCACATTCTGTTGCTAGCCATGGATGCATTGAAACCACAGAATAAAAGCCTGTCATGTGGGGGTTATAAAATATGAACTGACTTGTTCATTTTTAAGGCATTGGTCCCAATGCTGCCATTGTCAAGGAGGTAAAACTGTTATTGCTTGAAGAGAAGCATGGGACACAGTTGACTCCCTCTACTGGAGGGAGGAGGGGCACTACCTGTTTTCATGACTCACTAAAACGACATCATACAAGAAAGCTTTAGGCAAGAGCTGCTGAAGGAAACCTGAAGCAGATAAACTTTCTACGAACTAAGCCAGATCAATCGTGTGTGTGTGTGTGTGTGTGTGTGTGTGTGTGTGTGTGTGTGTGTGTTCGTTCCTCAAAAAAATAAACTCCTTTGGCCAACAGCCTTCAGCAATCAAGTGGAAACTAAAAATGGGGAGTGAGTTCCAGGGCCCTGATAATGCCCTGCTGGACTCCCCCTCTTCACAGTGAAGGAAATCAAGCGCCAGCATCACTGCAGCGGGATGTCAACAGGAGAGAGGGAATCTTGCAAGCAGGTAGATGCCCAAGCTAGTTAGGGCTTTATGAATCACACACCAAGAGACAAACTGGCAGCCAGTGCAGATCCCTTACTAATTCTATATTTTCCTTCTCTGTTTTTCAGTCCTGGTGTGGGAGGTAACAAATACAGATAAAGTGGTTGTCAGCAGGTGGCAGTAAAGATTCAGGATATGGTCCTCATGTGAGTCACTTGAAGACATGCTTACAGTCTCAGGACAAAAAGACAAAGTGTGTAACCTTTTGTTCTTAAGTAATAATAAAATAGTTTTCTCCTGCCTTCCCACTCAAATTTGTCTTTGGAGCCAAGGAGCAGCCTCGTGTCTACACAGTACTTCTAATCCTCAATCCATATGCTGAATGACATTGGTTTCTGATAGTTTATTCTCAGCTATTGTTCTGAGATGCGCTGAAATTTACACTGTTGTAGTTTGAAGATAATGAAAATTCATGAGTACTGACTCAAATCTCAAGCTACCTAAATAATCAACTTGAGTTTATAAAAGAGGAGAAGAACACACCATGTGATCACCCAGTTTTCTATAAACCCCTAACAAGTGCTCCCAGGATCAATTTGAGAACATCCAATAAAAGCTAAAGTGAAATAACATTTCTCCATTGCCCATTTGAGTTCATCCTTCCACCCTTGCCACTCCCATGCCCCCAGCAAAAAAATAATAAATAAATCCAATTCTCTAAATCCCTTTACATATGGACATGAATCAACAAAAGCATTAACCACAACAAATTGAGAGAAACGGACAGTTCTTATTGGGCCTGGATCTGCAAATTGTTACATGAACAGTCCTAGGGGAGTCACTGGGACTGCTTCTGGGAGTAAGAATTTGCAGGATGAGTCCCACTGGAAAGGCAAAAGGTAGGAATTTTTACAATTATTACCCTCATTTCCTGCCTCTTTGCCTTCATTATGGGCCTCATCCTGCAAGGTGCTGTGCACCTTTGACTCCCAATGTCATCAAGGGATGTTGAGAGTGCTCAGAACATCATAGAATTGGGCCTACATGTAAAGTGATGGCTTCTAAACGTGGTTCAGAAGAGCCATAAGGTGGGTGAGGTAATACCTTTTATTGGACCAACTTCTGTTGGTGAGAGACACAAACCACCTTGTCTTTCTAATATCCTGGAACCAGCGTGGCTACTACTACACTGCCTACAACACCAGAAGAGAGATGGCTGTCAGAAGCCAAAAAGCTAGTCCTAATAACTACTTAATTTCACTGCACTAAACTGCCATTTTCACAACAGTCACTTCGCATATTACTTTGTTGTTAAAGTCACAGAACCTCCAACAGAAAGTTATTTTTTCCCCACTTCCTCACAAGGAATATTCCTGATTTTTCTGCTTTAGTTAGACCCTTGATTTGCTCTCCCAATGTTTTTGTTAATTGTAAAGTTGCTCAGACTTCTCCTTTCCCCAGCTTTTTAATTGTTATGATTATTAATAAATAATTTAGGGCTATATTCTGTTGTGTACATCTCAAATAACTTTCTGTAGTCATTCAAGGGAGAATTTGGCCCTTTGTTTTATGGAAATTTTCTCTTGATAATTCAATTTATAGAATTTGTACTATTTAAAACAAGTAAGCACTTAGATTATAACAAAATAATTCTAAGGTGCAGTTTAATGCTAGCCTACAGTTCCAGCAGTAAGAGTCTATTTGATTGAAACATTAGGATTTGTACAAAAGTCACACGAATGCTATTTCATGAATAAACAAAGCGGTGCTCTGAAATTAATAGCACCTAATAATTTAGAATCTTCCTTTCTGGGTTTCCTACAACATAACGAACTCCTAGCACAGCACCAAGTCAAACAGTAATTATATAATATAAGCAGACATCCTATTACATTAGAACTGGTTCAGTTTGGACAAAGTAAAAACTGCCCCTAAAGCTTAAATCAACCCCTCCACCCTCTTTTTTATGTCTGATAAGTTTAGTTAGTCATGTGACCCGGTTCTTCTGGTTTCACATGCGAATAGAGCCTATTTATGCATAATGTCCAGTTCAATTCTCGGATCAAAGAAACAGTGAAAAAGCCGGTGAGTTTTAGGGGGGTTATCTGAATTGAACCTCTGACCACCACTCTCCAGTGAAATTTACAGAATATATTAATACTTAGCAAAAACTATTGATATTCAGTGGTTGCATTATTTAATATTTGTCACCTAGTGGTCCCAACCCAGATCAGGGCCCCACTGTGCCAGACTTTGTACATACAATGTAAGGAGTCCTTTTCCCAAAGAGTACCATCTCAGGCCCCAATCCGGAAAGATCTTGTGTGCAGGTGGACTGCTGTGCCCACGTGGAGACCTATTGACTTTGGGGCTCTGTGTAAATGCAGCAATCTGCTCCCACACAAGAAACCGCAGGTTCAGCAGTTTTAATAGATAAGACAGATGAAATGTTGGAGAAAGGGATGCTAAGATTTTTAAAGTTTTCTTTGTGTTGAAAAAATTCTACTAACTTGATATACCCTGAATCTATACTGAGGAATAGTGCTGGATTTGGTAATCCCTATCAACGTGCAAGAAGAGACATCAGAGTATCTGTCATTTCAAATTAAAGGAAAGTACAATTTCTCAGTAGCATCATTTATAGAATAGCATCACAAAATGTTCCATGGCTGATTACATGCAAACTATGAGTGTATTGGATATAAATAAACTACAGTGTGGTTTGGTAATGTACCCTAAATCTCTCTGTAGGGCACAGGTAAGAAGTGATACAATGGCCATCTTTCAGAGTGAACAAGTTACTTCTGGTATGGGGGGAAAACAAGAGTGGATAGATGTATTAGACAATCATAAGACAGAAAGAAGAGATTCAATTTGGAAAGAATAAGGGCATTAAATACAAAGAGATAGGGAAAGTGTTCCAGATTTTGGGAGAAGCATAGATCCATGGGAAACATGGGAGAAGCATAGATCCATCATCCACTAGTTGACTACAAAGAAAAAAAGAAAGGCAGGAGGGAAAGCGAAGACAGACAAGGTGGATTTTGGTCTAGACTTTGAAATGGATAAGAAGCCAGCAGAGAATTGATGTTCTGGTTTTGGATACCAGTGAAGAGTTGAGAGTTCTGGTTCTCCATACTTAGGAAGACCATAAAGAAGGAAGTTTCAGTAGTTGGCACAAGAGCAGACATGAAAGCACAAATATCTTCTGATATGTTAACAGAGGTGCCTAAAAAGATGGATTTAGGTTAAATATTTTCTGCATGTTTGCATACCATATCTCTCCCAAATACTTCAAAGGCATCTATGACCTTAGCATATAAGGGTAGATAACAGTGCTAAATGCTTGGTTCCATGTTTTTATAAGTAAATGCTTTCAAGTGAATTTCTGAATAAAGTGTCTGCTTAGTAGGTTTCCTTGCCAGTGCATCTGCATCCTGTTGTGAGGGGGAAGTGTTCCAGGATCCTGATATGGAATGGATGTAAGAAATGTTAGGGGGAAAGCTTAATAAAATAAGAGAAACTTGCTTCCACAGTTGTGTTATTTTCTGCCGGGTGTCTGTGTGGTAGTGGTTTAATTACATTATCTCAGAAATACTACAGAGTCCCATTTTATCTTCTATCTCTATGTAAATAGCTGAAATTCCATAGAATGGTCACATCAAAAAAGCAATAGGCCACTTCTTTTCTGGATAAAAGTGAAAGCTGTAGATCTTCAAAGACTGTGTAACAACAAACTCCTTCTGTAGCATGTTATGTCTCATCATCATTAAGTGTGACTCATAAGAAAGCTTGATTGATCACTGTTGCCCTCGAGCTGTCCGAATATTATCTCGGAGTGTCTTTTAGGATAAAGCATGGGGAGGAGTGTGTGTGATTTTTACATTTTTACATATTTAAGGTAATCAGTATCACTTAAGTCATATGATAGGAATGCTGGTCATGCTGCTTTAAAAGATCTGTCAGATTTTACCATTATTAATCCTGTTCTTCTGTCCTTTGTTATTCAAATGTAACTTCAGTCACTTCAGGAAGAAACTTGGCATATAAATTTGACAAGTGATTCTCAAATTTAGTTTGATTTATTCTTTTATGCCAGCATTTGGTGCTCGTTGCCTGTAAAGGACACACTGAAATGTCTAGAGTTAAAATCAGTTTGATAGATTATAGTAATAGGAGACCACAGAGAATGTAATTTTTATGGTTTCAGACATTTGTGGAGTTCCTAAAACTTGAAAAATAGTTTTGCAGAGGATTAGTCCAGAATATATAATCGTACTTTTGTATAAAAAGAACAAAAGAAACCTGAAATCCTAAACCATCTTTGCTATTCAGATTTTTAAAAGGGGGAAGCTGGACATGTGCATTAACTCCTTTTTCAGAAGAGGTTGAGTATTCATACTTCCTTTAAATACACAGTACAGTATGCCGACGACACAGCATATTTTTTTAATAATACAATTGGCACAATAGAATGCTACAGCTCTAGAGGAGCCTGCCTATTGTGTCAATTGTCTGCAGATTAAGAGTCCCTAATAGAGTGCATAGATGGTAGTTGTTATGGTCTGTCAAGTCAGCGAGCCACAGATTAAGGACCACTGAGATCACAGCAGCTCCAAAGCAGTTACCACAACCTGAATAGAAGAACCATGATGATTCCAGTGGGACTGTTGCAGATCAAGCAGCCAATGTTGCTTTCACAGACTCTTACATATGATCCCAGTGATTTCTGGGGGGGCTAAAAATAAATAAAAAGGGGAAGTTAAATGCATGACATTTGTGAAAACTTTAAATATCCCTTTCACCTCAACTCTCCATCCCCTAGTCAAGAAAATGTGGGCAAAATTCACATGCCTTGATGCAGAGGACAGGCAAAATGAGAAGTTTCCTCTCCTCTCTTTCCCCCACCCCCATCTCAAACCTATCCAGAGACAGAGTGTGAAATTATGGTCCCATTGAAGTCAATGGGAGATTTAACTTCAGTAGGGCCAGCATTTTACTTAGAACATCAAATTCTGTTGCAAATGCGTGCAGCTCCATTGCTGTCAGTGGATTTTCACTCATTTACACCAGCAAAGAATTGGGTGTAGTGTGCGGGGAACCACTGTGCTTGGCCATAGACTCATTACAACACCCATTTGGTACAGGGAGGTTACAGTCAGAAAGCCTGTGCAGCTTGTGGACCCACTGGCTATACCTTCACCATAACACTGATTCACTCACAATCCCTTATCCTTAGCACCACTGTGGAGAGAAACATGCCATCGTTTCACTCAACAGCATGCAGAAGGTTGCAGAGTCCCTCTGAGTGGCCGCTCTTCTCCTTCACTTTTTCAGGCTGCAGAGGTGCTGCCAGGCTTTGGCCTGCCCAAAGCTATGAAGAGGGCTTGAGGATTTAACCCTTTGTTCTCAATTGATACTGTCCCATTTAGCTTCAGGCACAACAGGGTGAGTTAACAACAATATAAAAGCACTAGGGAATACCCATTCACATGGATCCCTTGATTGTCTGAACATTTCTAGCTATATCTGTGCAGTGAAATGCCGCCCGTACCTCCCAAATGTCCATTTGCAGGGATTATAGGGTGATTTATTCATATTTTGGAAACGAGATTTATGACCCTGTAGTCCAGCATTTCTCAAATGCGGCCACCGTGGCCACATACGGCCACCAGGGGCTTTGCTTGCGGCCACAGGCTTCTGGGCAGTGACTGGGGAGGATGGGAGGAGAGGGAAGCATCGGCCCCTCCCCCAGAGTCACCAGCAGGGGTTGCACCCTGCTCCCTTCTGGAGCCAGAAACACTGGAGGAGCAGGGAGCTGATGTGAGTTCTCCACCTTCCTGGGACCTGTGGAGCTCGGGCTTCTGGCTTCAGCCATAGGGAGGCAGGTGGCAGGCTCCAGCCATGGGGCGGCAGGCTCTGGTCCCCAGCCACAGGGCTTTGGCCCGCACCCGCTGGCCCCCACTGCCTCTCTTAGCCCATCACCCCTGACCCCACTGCCTCCTCTAGCCCCCCATCCATTGCCCTGGCCCCCACTGTCTCACTACCCACCGCCCCATCCAGGGCTTAATTTGTCCCCCAGATTGCTGGGCTTTGTAAATTTGCTGTGAAAAGTGATATTTATATGTTTGTTAATATCACTTTTCACTGCCTCCCAGCTAGCTAGCAAGTCTGCTGCTGGGAAAAATGCTATTAACAAACATACAAACATCACTTTTCATAGCAGCAGACTTACTAGCTAGCAAGTCTTTAAAAAAGAAACCAAAAAAAGCAAAAGACACAACAACAACAAAAGATAAGAACATGCAAAGCACCTTATTTTTGTTTCTACTCTGTTTAGGTCCAGTAAAGAATAGAGACAACTGTACATTGTTTGTATTATTGAGTTAAAAAAAAACATACATAAGTACATTACAATGATTTGGACATGTATATGTACATATTTATTTGTTTTTCAAAAAGTTAATTAAATATTTTAGGAAAAATTGTCAAAGCAGCCACCAGCAAGAGTTGGTGGCCACACTCGAAGGCCACCAAAAAATTTGTTGTGAGAACCCCTGCTCTAGTCAGACATCTCTATATCTCTTCCCCCCGCTCCAATAAAGGGAAACTTGAATCAGTCCATAAACTTACAGAACTGAGAATCTTTTGGACTATGTATTTCCTGACTTGCTTGGCTTTGTCAGATTCTTAACCACTGTATCAATTTGTGCTTAGTGATGCCAAACCCCCCAGCATCTTTAAATGTAATAACCAATACACTAGCCCAGCCCTGTCACATGTCCAAGCAGAAGGTAAGAGTTCAAGTTTTTAAAAGGCACTTTATTCAAAAACAGTATTGAGCATATCAGCATAATGCTATGTCCCAATCATCTTCTCTGCTCAGAATAGTTAGAAATACAGCTGGGCTGATTGGGTTCGTGTCAGAATGAATACATTGCAGACCTCTCTCTGTTAAACAGGAAAACCTGGACTAGTGCTATATACCTTTCCTTGTAGGTGCATACAAAAAGAGACTATTTGTTCTTAGTAACACTTACCAACACTATAGAACTGGTTACTTAAGTGTAACTGGATGAAGAAAGTTCATGTAGGTCTTGACTTACATCCTAGCCACCGAATTATTGGATAATGGTCTGGTGTATGCTCTCTCTCTCTTTCATTTTTTCCATGACAATTTTTGAAAGGTCTTGGTTTTGTTTTGATGTGGAACAAAAATTTCAAAACCTCGAAATTGTTGAAAAAGGGGAATTATTTTCCAGCCAACCCAATTTATAATGTAATGAATGCAATTGGAATTCATATTGGCCATTTTAACCTATACAACAGATAGCAAAACGCTTGGTATGAAAACAACTCAGCTATCAATTTGGCTTCTTACAAGCAATTGGACTCTGGGCTTAATCTAAATCCCACTGAAGTCATAAAAAGTCTGCATTTATTTCAGTGGACTTTGCATCAAGTTCTTTGAGAAGTTTGACAGTACACAAGAGAAGCAATGTAAATAACTTCATTTAAACCCTTTTTAAAATATGACCTAATTTAAAAAAAAAAAAAAAAGTTCATTTCTTGACAATTTGGTGGTTCCACTCAAACCCAACCATCAAGGGTGAGAAGCACAAAATATGAACTCCCTGGGGCACATCCTCAGCTAGTGTAAATATGTGTAGCTCTTCTGATTTCAGTGGAGCTATACCAACTCAAAACAGTGAAGGATCTGGTCCTGTGTCCTTAAAATGATTCTGAAAGTAGTATTTCATCCCTCTTATGGGAAATAAATCAGATTATATCTAAATAGCAAAGGCCTGGCTTTCCTGTGTCATCTTACATCACCACGCGGCTCCCGGAAGCCAAAGCATGGCCCCACTCCAGCTCCTACACACTCCAATGGGAGCTGCAGGGGAGGTGCCTGCGGATGGGGCAGCGTGCAGAGCCCTCTGGCCTCGCCTCTGCATAGGACCCGGAGAAGGGACATGCCAACTGCTTCTGGGAGCCGCTTGAGGGAAGCGCCGCTCGGAGTCTGCACCCCTGAGCCTCTCCCCACGCCCCAACCCCCTGTCCCAGCCCCAATCCCCCTCCCACTCTCCAAACCCCTTGATCCCAGCCCAGAGCACAATCCTGCACCCCAAACCTCTCATCCCCAGCCCAACCCCAGAGCCCACACCCCCAACCAGAGCCCTCACCCCCTCCCACAACCCAACCCCAATTTTGTGAGCATTCATGGCCCGCCATACAATTTCTATTCCCCGATGTGACTCTCGGGCCAAAATGTTTGCCCACCCCTGCCCTATCTAATGATATCTAATGATCTTTGGAGTATCATCTGAACTTTCAGAATCCTCATGAAAAGACTACTGCACTCATCAAGATAGACTTCATTTGCAGATTAAGAGAAACATCTTGCTTCTACATTCTCTGAGAAATAAGCTATTTTAAAAATATTGTGTATTTCTAGCTTCTGCTACAGAATTCAGAAGAAAGAAATCCATGAGTTTGTTGGGATGTTATGGGGGGGGGGGGAATCCATGGTAAATGTTTTATGTTCTTCCACTGGCTATTTCAATTTATTTTGGAGTTTTCCTGTTAGAGCTAAGTTAATGATTTTTAAAGCCAAATTGTCACAACATTTGTTATATATATTCTTGCCAAAACATGCAATAAATTATCAAAGGCTTTCTAGAGATCAATTGGGCCATCAGGTATATAACTAAAATTTTTGACTAATTTATACGAGAAAATTGCTTGACTAAAAAAGCCCAGTGCAGCTTAATTATTATAGCATAAGGCAAGCAATGTAACTTTGAGCTTCTTCAGCCATGCCCTGCATTGTAAAGCTCTTTCCAGTATTCCTTACACACACACACACACACACACACACACGCACAAAGCTGAGACTGTACCTAGAATACTGCACGTACTTGTGGGTGTACCAACTTGAAAGGAGTTCAGAGAAGAGTAACAGAAATGTTGCAGTAGCTGGAGGGTCTGACTGATCAGGAAAGAGTAAAATAACCCAACGCATGTAATCTGGGCTAACAGTGTTTAAGGGAGAACATCTACAATCTGAAGATGTAAACACCAAGGAGGTAGAGGAATAAGCTGCTTAACATAGAATGGGCTTATATTTGACCCAAATATTAAAACATTTAGCACCTTTTTAGGGCATTACATTACACCAAAGCACTATACAAACAGATCTGTTTCCAAAGTCCATGAAATCTGTTTGGGTAAAATAAGTACATTGGGGCAGGTTTCCCCCCATGAATTTACAAATTTTGAAATGTTTGTTTGTTTGAAGTGAAGGGTGCCAGATGAACAGCTTTAGACAGTGAATCCCACTGTAGCAGGTTTAACTTGGCGGCAGACCACGGCTCATTCATCCCGCAGAGTCCTGGGGTGGCCTGAGGCCTTGGCAACCAAGTAATATACCTCCATCATCCTCTGGTGCGCTGTGCCAGATGGATGAGGAGAGACCCCTGCCTCTTTACCAGGTCCCAGCAGAAAAGGGTGAGGAGTGTCTCAGTTTCCTCTAACCAGGGGTGAAAGTGAGCCGGACTGTCCTTAAAGCACTGCTGCGGCCCTCCGTCGCAGCCTTTAACGTCGCTGCCCCTTCCCTCCGTCGGCGGCCCTGCCAGTAGGGTTCGTACCAGCAGAGCCACCGACAGAGGAGGCAAAAGGGACCTGGACAGCAGCAGCGCTTTGAGGATGGTCCTTTGCCGCAGCAGCGCTTTGGAGGATGGTCCTTTGCCACGGCAGCGCTTTAATGTTGCTGCACACCCCCCCCGCCCCGTTGGCAGGGCCGCCGACGGGATGGGGGCACAGCAACGTTAAAGCGCTACTGCAGCAAAGGACCCTGCAGCACTTTAACGTCCCTGCCCCTTTTGCCCCCCTCCCGGCCGCTGACGGGCAGGGGGGCAAAAGGAGCAACTGCCCTGGGGCCAGCGATTTAAAAGGGCCCGGGGCTCCGGACGCCACTGCCCCTACCACAGCAGTGGCGTCTGGAGCTCTGGGCCCTTTAAATCAACACAGGAGCCCCGTGCGGCGCCGTCCAAGGGCTGTCTGGGGGATGCTGACCCCCCAGCCCCGCCCCTTCCACCCGAGGCCCGCCCCTTCCGGGGGCCAGAGCCACCCCCACATACCAGTAAGTGTCCTCAGTTACTTTCACCCCTGCCTCTAACCAGATACACCAGACCAGCATCCCCTGGGCCACTTCCTACCTTCCACATTCTCTCATCATTTTAGCACATGGTCACAGCCCTCTGCTTACCACTCAGTAAAGGGTTGCTCACACAGTCTCAACAATTCAGATGTCTGTTGGGGCTTCCCAGCTCACTTTTCAGTGTCCAGCTGTTTCCTCTTGTCGGAGAGATGCGGGAGAGAAAATGGATCAGGCCCCCTGACCTCCTGGTTGGGTCTTACTCACAATCTAGAGACCGTAGATCCCTCTATCCCAGAAGCTGCAAAGTGGCTTCCTTCCTGAAGACAGCCTCTCCTTCACTCTCCCCCTGCTTGACTATCAGTGTCCTCTTTTAAGCAGGTCCTCCATTTGGACCATGCTCTGCAGCTGCTGAGAGGTGGGGCCTTCTTGGCCCTCTACTGCCCATCACGCTCTTAGCCTTGGTGTGAGGTCTCTAAATCCCATCATACCCTCTATAGCCACAACAAGAAGAGCAGAAGGAGTGGCATTGCAAGCTTCCTCTCACAGGCCTGCATTACAGTTCTCTTTGGCTCAAGTCCCACTCTAAATTCCAAGGGTCTGAGTGACCTTTTTTGGTTTTACATCATTATCTTGCACTGCTTTCGCCAAGACTCCCTTCCCCACTACTTCATCTTACTTTTCTTAACAGTGGAATATATTTTGTCATGATGCTGTCATTATACGCATCATGCTGCCTCATTTTCTATTTGAGGATTAAATGAAAAACAATTATGACAAACAATAAGGTACAACAAAAGCATCTAGTGTTTATTCTAGCTCTTTTAGACCCTGCTCCAAAACCCACTCAAGTTAATGGGTGTCTTAGCACTGACTCCACTGGGCATTGACTTGTATCTTCTAGAGAAGCTATTTAAATTTCAGAAACTAGTGCCTGCAAGTTCCCTTAATGAGAGTCTTAGGGCTTGTCTGCATGAACAACTGGACCATAGCAAACTGGGGTGTGAATCTACCCTGCAGTTCATTGATCTAGTCCTCTTTGAAACAAGACTTGCTCAAGTGCTGTAATATGAACTGTTAACTCGTATCAGCAGGGTGCACATGAACGATTAGACTGCAGCAGATTTACACCCCAGCTTGCTGCAGTCTAATTATTCATATAGATAAGCCCTGAGAGTAATTAACCAACTTTAGTAGTGCCTACCCTGTTGTCCAACCAACTGATGATATTTGTTAATATAGAGATAACAAGCTTTGCTGCATAACCCTAAATGGGTGCCAGAAAGTGTTACTAGGATTAATCCAAGACGAATTTTGATTTGTTCCACCCCCTATGCTGCCTGATTCCCACCTGTCATTTTGGAGACAGAGGTCTGTCCATTTACACAGTATTTGCCATATACATTTACAGTAAAAACATCCAAAAATGTGCCCACGCTGAACAGACATACAGGTGTGAATTTTTAGAAGTCATGCATGCGAATATTCAGAGTGTGTATCAAAACCAAACTTAGGCTATGGCTACACTTGGAGCTGGGGCAACACTACTTTCAGTGCACTAGCTCGATGAGAGCTAGAGCAAGTCTACACAAGCTGGGAATCACACCCCAGCTCCAAGTGTAGACGTAACCTTAATTGAGAATATGCACGGCTGTAATTTATTCCTAAATGAAATCTCTCCAACAGGCCCTGGCTGACATTAAATTCATCTGGAGGTTGAATTAATTAAAAAAAAACAACAACCATGTTTGTATTTATAGTAGAAAAAGTTCATTAGAAATCACTTAAGTGGTTTAAAAAATAAACTTGAAATGTAACTTAAAAACCTGCAATCTAATCAAATCTTCCAAAGTAAATCAAAAAACGCATTCATCTGCCAACTGAGAATAAATGGGGAATTTCAGCCCCAAAGTAAGTGGATTAGAAGGGATAAGAAATTAGAAAATGGGGCCCATATTGGAGGTAGTGTGTGTGTGTAACGCCACAATCAGCCTCAACCCAACATGTTCATTGTAAGAAGTGAAAGCCAGCAAAGGGGATAATTCCCACTTTCTGCATTATTTGCTTTCCTTCACTACAGGACAATAAGGAAATAATGGTTCTCAAACTTTTCCATAATGGATACCTCTACATGGCCCAGTGCAGCAAACCTGTGAACCTGGGGGCAACTATGTAGACATTGTGGCTTGGGCTGGAGCTCAGCCTCTGAAGCCTCTCCAGCCTGAGCTGCAATTTAAAAGCACTGTCTACACTGCTATTGCTAGCATGGGAACATAAGCCCTGAGAGCCGGAGTCTGTCAACCGAGGCTCGGACGCTCATTGCCACTGGCTGTGGAGATATACCCACTCAGACCCGCTCCCCTGCCATCTAACTGGGACCTCCTCCCATTTAGCAATATGGGACGGATAGACAAGAGGATCGAGGCCCCCCGACACCTAGTGGAGACCCCCAGGTTAAGAACCCCTGCTTTATTAAATGCCAAGAATACATAAATGTTACATTACATTTGATATTTTAAACTCAAGGGGGGGGGGGTCAGGAAAGTTGTAGTAATGGGGCCAGATCCTCAGCTTATGTAAATCAGCATAGATCCATCAAAGCTAGGATGACCAGATGTCCCGTTTTTAAAGGGACAGTCCCTTTTTGGGACTTTTTCTAATATAGACACCTATTACCCCCCCACCCCCATCCCGTTTTTTCACAATTGCTATCTGGTAACCCTAATTAAAGCTGATTTTCACCAGCTGAGGATCTGGCCCATGCTTTCTACAGCAACCATAGTGTTGTATTAATGTAGCTTAAGACAGAGAAAAATGGTATTTAACCTGTTTGGGCCTAGTCCTCCAGAGATATAGCAAAAAATACACTCCATATGAGATTCCCGTGCACACCTCCCTTCTCCCAGGACCAGCAGTAATGGACAGGCAGCAGGAAGTGGAGACCAGGGGATGCACCATGATCAAATTTGGGCACAGAAAGGAGAGACAAATGTTGTAAACATGGCCCCACTGATAATGGGAGTTAGTAATCAAGCATAAGATCACTATGCAGGTGCGGAGATGGTGACAACTGCAGTACCTGATCTGCTGGTGAGAGACACATAGCAACAACTGCCCATAGCTGAGCGATGCTCTAACCAGGGTGGTGTGACACAGGAATATGGAAAATACTCTGATTAACCACCCAGATAAACTTATCCCTTGAAGAAGAAAAAAAAAAAATCACATTTGCAGGAAAGATGGAAGATACCAGCAGAAGCCCCACATTGTGATGAAATCCCATTAAGTTTAATGGGAGAAAGATCAGGGCCCTGGTTGAGACCCACCCACCACTCACAGTGTGAAAGCCTGGCCCCACTGAAGTCAATGGGTGTTTGGCCACTGGCTTCAGAAGATCCAGGATTTCACCCATCGTATTCATAAAAATAAAAATATTTGTGAAATAAGAGAAAAATCTAAAGTCTATTCAACTTTCACAGTCCGATTGCTTGTGCACATAAGCCATTTTACTTTGAATACAGCTTAGTATTAAGGGTGGGAGAGCAGTTAAAGAAGTGAAATCAAGATGTTACCTAATTGTTAACTAATCCCGCTGCTTTTTATGAGACTAGACATTTATACTGGCATTTATTCCTGAGTATTCATTCAGGAAAGATACTTAGCAAGCTCAGTAAAATGTTTACGATTCCTATGACAAACAATTCCTATTTTTGTACAGAGCTTTAACACAGATTAAAACACATGACCCATCACAAAGAACAGAGCATGCAAAAACTAATAAGTATATGCCATTATAATGTAAGATAATACCTTAAAATGTTATTGCAGTCAGTGCAACATATTCATGCCATACTAAATATATTTTACCAAATTACTGTGATTACTACTTTTTTAAAATTACCATTGGGAGGCCCAGTAATTGGTCACAGCTGGTAGTATTTAATGTTACACTGAACCCAGCAGCCAGAGCACTGGCTCAATCTTGGACAAGACTTTAATTAGCTGAAATATTTTAGGTATAATTTCTGCTTATTGCTGACTTCCCTCCCTTCCGTCCCTGATTTTTTATTTGAATGTTTTTAGAATTACTGAGTGGTCCTCTTTGCTTCATTTAACAAGAAACTTGGATTCTAAAAATCAGACAAATTAAGAAAAGTAACCAATGTAAAATAAAACAAATCCTACATTTCTGGGAGATTGATACTGCTGCTGTTCAGATCTGTAACAAATGGCATGGCACATCACATTGATAAAATAATCTTAATGAAAGACTCCATAAGTTAACCAAATATGAGGGTCAGTATAACAGTAATGTTATTCTTGCAAGTATCCTCAGTGAAGTCAAATGGGAACTACAGGCATGAGTAAGAATGAATAAGTTTGCAGGATCGGAACCTTGATGTTCAAAATGTAAATCAAAAATTGTACCTTTCCACAGTTCTCTGTTTCATACGTTTGCAAAGTGGTAAAATACTTATGCTCGATACCAACCAGCTTAAACCCACAAAATAAAACCCTTTTCTAAAGATCCGACTTATAATTACTAACATATCGTGGAAATTTATAAAAAAATACTGTTGCAATGGTGCCTTTATCATTATAACAGTGGTATGCAAAATACTTCCAACCCTGAGCAACCTTACCGTTTGAATCAACATGTTGTTTGACCAAGATTAATTACACTGAAGATATTTTGATCTAACTGGTTACTTTAAGAAAGACAGAAACTGACTGTAGCAGGCATTTCTAAGGATATATCCTTGAGTTACTAAAAATAGGGGCATGCAGGAAAACGTCCAATCTTGTTACAGTTACTTTTTGGGTGGATGGAACAAAGAATGCTGCTGTCTACAATGAAGTTACCAAGGTCTGCTCTTGGACTGGCATAAATAACTCTCTTAACATGAATTAGCCATTTTGTACTTTACTGAAAAGGTACAATCAGGAGGTAGCAGTGTAATATTGGCAAAAGTGCTTATACCTTATAAAACCCAGATTCCTGCTGCACCCAATGTCCAGTTAAAATTTAAAAATGTTTATGAAAAGTTACTAAACTGGTTTCTTTGTATTTTGAATATATTTGGATTAAATTAACAAACGGTTTCCTTAGCAAAAGGAAGTGTTATGAAATTCACTTTCAAATTCAGAATAAATGGCTTCTGTTCTTAGTAGTGTTTATTAAAGCATCTGTTTCATAGGCCATCACTATGCAAGGGTCCAATCTTTCAGATACTTCTGGGCAAAGAATATGAATAATCTCACTGAAGTCAGCTCATAGGTGCTTTACTGAATAGAGATACTTTCCTGAATCAGAGCCTAAGAGTCCCACTGAAGTGCTCTCCTGAATACATATAGAATTGGGACTTTACAATTCAGGTTTATGTGTAGTATATTCAAGCCTATGAGAATTCCCAGACAAAAAGCTTTGTTAAAATGATGTTAAAGTTGAGAGTCCAAAACTTAAGGGTAAAATAAATTACCAAAATGAGCACGAGGAACTGCAGAGTTACGGGTAAACTTAAAAGAAACCCCAATATGGTCAAGTGTGGGAATGACTAATTAGGGCACCCAGACAACTTCAGCTCTGCCCTGCAGTGACATCAGGCAGTAACTATACAGTTATGATTTCATTGTTCATGGTCCCAGAGAAGATTAAAGGGACACTATTTTTTCCCCTTATGGCTTCACGACGGGGCAGAGGCAGCCCAGCGCTGTACAAAGAGGGAGTCTGGCTCCCCTTGTGCTCCTGTCTCCCTTCCCCTGGTAGTGCTGCCTCAGGACACAGCGAAGCCAAGGCAGCAGTGCCAGAGTGAACAGTTCAAGTACCGATGCCCAAAGTTACCGTGCGACACAAAGCCTGAGGAGCAGTGACGACTGGGTCAAGCAATCTACCGAGGGGGCAGGCAATAAGCCATATCAGACATTTAACAGCGTAATGCAGTGCGTGAGAGGCCTGCTCTTCTAGCCTTGTTGTGATGGGCATCTTCCTTCACATACACCCTGCATGCACTCTCCCCTAAAATCCATCTCATTTCACTTTCAAAGATCACCTTAAAGCTTCTTCTCTCAATCCCCCTTCCAAGAGGCTTTTGTCCTATGTTTTACTGTCCCTTTTCTAAACTGGATCCCCTCATTTGGTTTGTGTGTGTTAGTCTTTTACAGGGTGGTCCATATTTTCTTATTTTGCATTTGTCTTCATTCTGTAGTTTAGCACTCAGAAAACTTAACATGGTGAAGAAGGGTAAGTGGAAATCATTGTATAGTGTAGGTGCAGCAATTACACTGGAGAATAGAGTCCTCTTAGATTTGCTCTAGATTTTTATTTTATCTACACTTTGTTATAGAAGGAAGCTGTTGTGCTGGTGGGTAATACATTCCCCCAAGAAGTGTTACTAGGCCTTTTGTGCCATCATGTGGGAATCTAGTAACCTTTTTACAACCACAGCCAGAGATATGACAAAGAGGTACGTATTCATTCAGTATAAATTCTTAGCATTAATACTTGACCCAGGATTGGTAAAGTTATCAGGCTGGTTCATATCCACTTCATTGTGTTCTTGTCTTGGTAAAACAAGTATTCAGCAAGGGTTCTCATGCTTAAGGCAAGACACCAGTTTATAGGGCAAAAGGCAACAGGACAATATAACTTTTCAGTTAAGTGCTTTTCCATTAATTGGGCCACACATTGTTACAAGCACAATCCCACACAGTTTTGTCCTGAGAAGATTTGCAGGGGTTTTGTGCGTCTTTTGTCAGCTCACGACATACAGATTATTCTTGATTTAGCAGACTGCAGGGTTATGCAGGACTTTTCCTAATTGCTTCTCATGCATACTTGGACGAAACAGCAGGTAGCCTCCAACTAAGTTTCTGTAGTTTAAAGTAGTAGCTTAAAGTGTCTGCCTTCCTTTGTTTATTGTTGACAGTTCAATTAGCATGCAGAAGCATGCTGTGCAGATTGAAATGATTTAGAAGGAAGGGTCAACTGTGCCATATAGATAAGACTAACTTTATTAGCATATAAAAACCACTAGGAGTGGAAAACAGGAAAGCCCTTTACTGGTTGCGTTTATTAAAATAGATTAATGAGAAGTGGGGTGGGGAGGAGCATCCCTGGTCTTCATCGGAATTACAGGGTTTAACTTGCATTTTTCACTAATTTAAAAATTAAGTATTTGACCTGTATATGTTTAACATGAGCATAATAACCTCCCCCAAAGCACAGGTGCAGCTCCTATTTGTCTTAATGGGGACAGATGACTTGACAGGAGAATACATCCTTTGGAGTTGGCTCTGCTAAATGAAGCCCTGTCAGACAGATGCTCCACTTCTAAATGCATTTCATACACATTAATTTACCTATGTACAGAACTCAAATATTACTTCAATCCACTCCAAAGGATAAATATATACATAGGACCGTCAGCATAGACATCTTTTACACTGTTCCTCTGGTTTGTATGTCTTGATTTCAGTAAACTGGGTTGGTAGGCCCAACTTCCAAACTAATGGGACTGCTCAAAGTGCTACCAGGACACTTTGTCAAACCAAGAAATAGTAACCATTTAAGCACCAAATACAGTGGGCATTGCAAAGTTAGTTACTAAAACACAGTATCTCAGATACCAGTTACTTCTCTATAATGAGAAGAAATAATGTTGTGGTCTCTTGTCATATACTTAGGCTTGGTCCAAAAGTTTTGCCAGCATAGCTATGTTGGTTTGGGACGTGATTTTTTGCCAGCATAGCTCTGCCAGCAAAAGGATTTTTTTGCAGGTATAGATGGTGCAGAGAGATTCTTTTTTAATTGGGTGTATACAGTGTCTGATCCTGTACCTGAACCTACTGTGAGACGGGTGTAGGAGGGATCATTAGGAGCAATTATTACGTAGATTGACTGGGGCAATTTGTCACTGGGGAAGGGCAAATGGGGAGAAGGGGGGGGAGAGAAAGCACCTTCACCAGAATGAGATTTTGCTTGTGCGCATTTTGTTTATCTTGTATTTTTAGATTTCAGCCTGTTTGAGGAAGTGACGGTGTCTTCTCATGTTTTTGCAGAGCACCCAACAGAATAGAACTAAGTACAGCATTTGGGCAGTACTGCAAAAATAACTAACCATAATAAGAAACAAGGCCCTCGTTCTGCACCCACACAGAGCCCTTTTCTGTGTCTGCACAGAGCCAAGTGCTGGGGCGGTCCTCCTCCATGAGCCATGTTAAACAATAAATAGCAGAAGATCCAACAATTTATTATTCTATGTAGGTTTTGGCCTACATTGTCTCTTGGCCTAAGCTCTTCGTGTATTTGTTTCATCCCTCATCCAAAAAATGTAACAGGTTCTCTTTGTACTTTTCACTTTTTTGTCTTCTATTTCTTTGCACTGCCGTTTCCCTCTCCTTTTCTCTCCCTCTTTCTTGCCATTCTTCCTCCCTCATCTTTTCATGACCATGCTAACTTTAATAGCAAAGCTGCATGATTTCTAAACATGTACAGTAGCCACAAAGATAGCCCTTTGAGACAATGGAAATGAGAAAGTATTGTAACCGATGAAGTGCCCAAACCTATAAGCAGGTCATTGTTGAGCTGCTAACAGTTACTTCATATTTGTATAATCTCTGTGAGAATTGAAGACTAGAGTTATATAGCCTATCTTCTAGCTCTGTGGGATTGGCTGAATTGCTGTCACTGATTATGCTGCCCTATGTTTTGTTCTTGTAGAAATGAACAAGAAATATTGAGAGACTGATGTAACAATTTGCTATCTACTGTTCTTTAAGATTGAATTTTCAGACTACTCAGAATTGGCTGCCATTTATCTTTGAGTTGACTGCATGGTGTGTAATTCACTTTCAGTGATTTTACCCCTTCCCTAGTTGTTAGTTCCTCAACTCCTACAAATTTAGTTTGTTCACTGCTTAAGATACAGAAAGAAAACACCGTGTTAACATCTTTACTTAGGCATATCAGAAAACAAAGCAAGGTTTGAGCATATGTGAATGCCACTATAAAAACACATTGAATTAATGACAACTCCACATTCATTTTACATGTTTCAACACACACACTTTTGTGACATGTGACTAGGAAAAAATATAATTAGATTTTTAGACGATGCACTATAAATAATTAAACTATCATATAGTAGGTAATGAATGGACAAAAGACTTCTCTCATTTACACCAGTTTAAATCCAGAATAACTCCTGTATCTCAAGTGGTTTTACTTCAGATTTACACCAGTGTAACTGAAAGCAGAATCTGGTTCAATGTGTTCCAAATAGCTTAGGCATACCATACTGGCTGCAACTTAGTCAACACCCACACGCCTAAATGATAAAAGTATCTATGAGACCCTCTGCCACATGGAGGCAGCAATACTGTGAAATGGTTGGTTCTGCCCCTTGGGCCCTAATTGGTTAGAAGCAAGCTCCCCCTGCCTGTCATGCTTCTAACCTCCCTACTACTTCTCCCTACTCCCCCTCCCCCCCAATCTCCCCTTCAGAGGCTGAGCCCTGATATATATGGACTCTCAGTGTATTCTTGCTGCAGTTAATTAACCACATTTATGACTCAATTATTCCTTTTTTAAAAACTCCATGCCACTATTGACAGATAACAGATGCTGGAATGTATTTGTATTTTGTAGTTATTCTTGGGTAAATTCCTGCCTCCTCAAAGTTAACCAAATCAAGGCATGTGGGGGAACCAGTGGGAATTTGAGACAGCTCACAAAAGCCAGAAGTCCCACCATAGTTCAAATAATGGAGGTGTATGAATGAAATGAAACTTATTTCCACACTTCAGGCTTCAGTGATACATGAATGTAGATGTCAATATCCTTGGCCTCTCTGCTATGGCCTCCACCGTGAGGATGCCAACTGTGATAGTGGCTGAGTGTTTGTGATGTGGACACCTATTCACTAGACATTAGGCTGAGACCAAACAACTCATTTCACATAAAGGCTGTCAAACAGCCTCCGGAAGTAATAATTTTCATTACTACCACTCTGAACTTGATTTGAACCCCATGATAGATCAATAATCAGACACGCTTTTGAAAACTTTGAAAATAAAAACACACAAAAATTTTTGTTAGAAAAAATAAACAGGTACACTTACAGAATTAATATGATTATCACTGAATCTTGAGCTACTGTTACTCAAACCAATTCAAGTTTAGCAATTTGTAGAACAGATCAACAGTTGGAAACATCATTGGTATTTAATATATAAAGCTATTTTAGGAGAAAGCTATAGTGGATTAAATCAACTGATTATTATAAAATACATTTCTAAGAAAAACAATTACTATGCCATTTACACATGTGCTAATTCTTGGATAGGTTTTAATACAAAGTTGAGATATATAAATAGACAGGTACTATTCTATTACATGTGTATTTCAAAACTTTGGCTTAAATTTGTATCTTGAAACAGCTGAGTTAGCAACAGATATAAAATGCAAAACACAAAAAAATGAGATGGTGGTAGATTAAATGCTAGAAAATGTAATTCCCATGTAATATAGTAAACACCACAACATAACAGGGACCTGTCTGTTTGGCATAAAAACGGAAAGTATATCTTTAGTTACTAGTTTCACTGGATACCCTATAACCTTGTCATTATTTACCATATCATTACTGAATCCTTCATGCTTGCAGTATACTCCAACATGTTTATTCCAGTTTGTTGGTTTTAGAACACATTCTTATAGGTTTGATATTCCAGTTTTTAACTTGAGGACAGTGTTTAAAACTACATCAAGTTCTCCTCCCCACCCTCAAAATTCTTTGCGCATATTTTCAAAGAATAGTTATCTGGAAATTCTGAGGTGTTTAATGCTGAAGTCTCAAAGCGTTATAGTTTAGGTATTTAGGGCACTAAACCGCATTCCCATTATTATGTGGATAAGAATCTATTCCTCTGACTTACTGCAGGAGATGGGCCTCTAAATGTCTTTGCACAAAATGTATTTTTGAAAGTTAAATTCCATCACTATGGGTGTGGACTTTATGGAGAAATTAACACAACCATGTAATTTATGGTGACCAGAAATGAGCCTATATCACTTGGATCTGTAGATGGAAGCTTAGTATAACCACCTTCAACACAGAGGGTACGTCTATACTTACCTCCGGGTCCGGCGGTAAGCAATCGATCTTCTGGGATCGATTTATCGCGTCTTGTCTAGACGCGATAAATGGATCCCGGAAGTGCTCGCCGTTGACGCTGGTACTCCTGCTCCACGAGAGGAGTACACGGAGTCGACGGGGGAGCCTGTCTGCCACGTGTGGACCCGCGGTAAGTTCGAACTAAGATACTTCTCTTCAGCTACGTTATTCATGTAGCTGAAGTTGCATATCTTAGTTCAAAGTGGGGGGTTAGTGTGGACCAGCCCAGAGTTGCAGTATATCCTATAATGGAACTCCTGATATGAACCAATTTCAGGGATCAGAGTCCAAATAAACACCCCTGAGATATGAACAGATTAAGTTGTTTAAATTATGGAGCATATGGGAGTCATCAAATACTGACATTAAATGTAAATCAGGCTTCTTTTCTCAAAGGGTTAAACACACAGTAGTTTTTTGTGCAGGATCAGCAACTTTCCAGAGCTTTTTCTTGTTTTCAAGGGTTTTAGCAGCATGTTTTTAAAATGTAATATACATTAATAAGGATTTTTAAAGGTACCATAAAATTGTCCCCATCATTTTAACAGTTGTCAGTATGTCTGCTTTAAAAATCAGAGAGTAATTAAAAATCCATTACAGCATTTCTATCAGGCAACTAATAGAGGATTTCTTGGTTCAGTATAAAATATAGACCCGATTCAACAAAGCATTTAAGAACATATTTAGCTTTAAAGTCAATGGGACTGCTCGCGGGCTTAAGAACTATGTCATGTACTGAAGTGTATTAAACTATCTTCTGCAGACAACAAAGTATTAATTTTGCATAAATAATTATATAAAACTTTTTAAAAGATCCCCGATTAGTGATAAAATTATCACAAAATAAGATTACAGCCTTCTGTGGGTACCCACAATGCTTTTTTGTTGTATGGTGCTAAGATCACAACGTGGTAAGTGCCTTCAAAGTACCCAAGAGATAAAAATGTTTGTGATAAAATTATACTACTGTAATGGATTTTTTTTGGTGGTGGTGGGTGTGGGCATGCACTTAAAATATCTGTGACTGGCTTGTCAGAGAAGGAAAGGATGCTGCATGCTTAGGTGTATACCTTTGTGGTGTGGTTTTTTTTATTTTTGTAAAACAGAAAAGTAGATGTAAAGACCATTCTGCCCGCAAACACAATAAAGCTCCTCTCATCCAGAGCGCTGATAGAAAGCATGCCAGTTTCAGTTCAAGGGTGGCTCACTGCAATCAAGTTCCAGGGAGAAAGAAAGGAAACCTGCCATGTTTTTTCCTGTAAGCTACAAATTGTAGCCTACAATGTTTTTCCAACCTAGAGAAGTCTTCCTTCCTGACCTGCACTACCAAACGTAGTCCCCAACTATCTACAGTACTCTGGCCACTGTCAATAGTCCTACTTGAGGAGGACAGACTCCTGGGGCAGATCCTCATGTGGTATAAACTCTCACAGGTCCATTGACTTCAGTGGATCTATGACCTTTTACGTTAACTGAGGAACTGCTCCTTAGAGATTGCAAACTCATTCCAAGGGAACTGCTGTTCTGGCCAGTGTTACTCGGAGCGCTCTTGACAGCTGTAGCACAGCTGTGCTCTGATCAGGGCAGGAAGTCTTCCCATCCCAGCAACAGCTCTCAGTCTTGCCCCCTGCCTGTGTCCTCTCAGCTGGACTCAGCAGGAGGGCTGGAGTTGAGGTGCAGCTGCTGGTCACAGCACCAGGAGAGCAAAGAGGAGATCTGCCCTGGCCCAGGAATGATGGGCACGGCAGAGTGGGCAGAAGGCATTGGGGATAGAAAAAGATGGGCTGCAAACATAGAAGGGGCAGACCTTCGGGGGGAAATGGAAGAAAGAAGGGGACAGATGTGGCAGGCAGAAGACACAAAGTGGTGGGGGGACACATGGGGCAGGCAGAGTGATGCTGTATTAGAAGTACTTCGGGGAGGCTTGGAGGGCAAGAAAGGTGGGGGCGACATAGGCAGAACAAAGGAAGAAGCCATTAGTGGAGAGATGGAGCCTTAGTGGGGTGAAGGGCACAGGGAGGCATAGCCCCCACTGACAGGAGGGCAGTTTGTTAAATAAGCTAGTGTTTTGTGAACCTGTTGGTTAATTTCAGGTAATTTTTCTTTGCCTTTTCCTCTCACTCTTCCAAGATTAAAATAACCTAAAATCCACCTGAATTCACATACATCTGTCCAGCTGTTTCCTGGAGCATTAGGAGAATTTTCCCAGGCAAAACTCTTCATGTTGGCAACTATGCCTCTTATAGCATGTGGAGGGAATTAATGATTTCCTCGCAGCTGGTTCAGTCCTCCTACCCTGCAAAATCTCTGCACTAAGGCTAGCAACTAAGGCTGGTCCTTCCAGTCAGCCGGGGAAGGGTTAACCCCTTTCTTACCAACACCAGGATTGCACCCCTGCTGTCATTTACAGTCAATTGAATTTAAATATCGGAAGCCAAAAGAACAGGTGTGAAAAATCTCAAAAGCAACATCTTGTATCATTAATTTCACTTCTGTAATATACTTACAAAATTTCAAAACTCTTAAAAGGCAGAAACAAATACACACCAACAGTAAGAGGGTTTGGGGGGAGTTATTTAGTGTGGAGACATTCTTTAAAATTTATTGATCGCTACATAGAATACTTTCTAGCTAGGCACTGTATGTAATTTGTCCAATATTTTAAAAACTAAGAGGGGGAAATGTTTGCTGTATAATTTGGGAGGATTATAGGGTCACTAGCTTGCCCAATACTATAAATAAGGGTCTTTAGTGGAAGCAGGAAAGCCTAGCCTGATTTTCTGACATTTGCTATAGGGGCAGGTAGGACCCCATTTTTCCTTGTGTAATTACATGCTCTGAGCAATGTCCCATAATTTGTAGCAATCCTACACAAGACACTGGAGCACTGAAGAACCTGTCCCTTGTCAGTGATACAGCAGCTGGCAATGAGAAGAAATTGTGTCCCATCTCCTTGTACCCTACTGGGGACCAGGACACCCCTTAAGCCCCTCAAGAACCTCTACCACCAAGCAAATCAGCAAGAGTAGATTTGTGGGGAAAATCTCTGCAAACCCTGTCTGCTACTGGGTTTATTTTGCATAATCTACATGAGCTGAATCAGCAGGGCTCACACAGCACTAATCATATATGTGAGCCAAGTTTCAGTGGCATCTCAAATGTAAACTAATTACAAAACTGCAAGACGCAACCCATTAAAAAGTGACATCAAAAGCCAAGAAGGACCCAACAATGGACAAGAGAGGGTTACAGTGGATTCCATATGAAAATTCAAGGCCTTCGAGTCTGTCCATTGGCTTTTCTTCATAATGATGGGGGGGAAATGTGGATATTTACTTTTGTTTATAGTTTTACTGTGTGCATTTAAGTGGAGAAAGGACCTGATTAACCTTGGGGGCATTTAGGGTAAAATATTTTATTCTGTTTTCCAGGTAATTCCAGAAATATTTGGAATGCATGAGCATATTCTGAAAGCCTGTTGATACGGAACAATTTTCACAGCATCCACAGTAATATCACTAGGAATTTCTCTGAAAGCAGAATAGTGTATTTTACCCTTAAAGATCAGTCAGGTTGTTGTCCCTACTTCCAATGACACACAGCAAAACTATAAACAAAAGCTAATGTGCTAACATAATAATGGGTTAAAAATCAGCTGGCAAACTCAAAGATCTCACATATATTAGAAGCCTTGATTTTTCCCAAGTATTATGGAAATATTTTGTGCTGTTTCTTTCATACAAAGGGAAATTGACTACCCTGGGCATCATGGCAGCCAATGTTTACTTATTAGAGGAGCAGCTGGCAAAGGTGCCTATACTTAAGGTTCCCCAACATTTCTTATTATAATACCCTGCTTTCAGTTGCTTATGACTTTACCAGATTTTAACCATTTGGGCTGAAATTTTCCATGCTGGGCATGTACTATAGGCTGAAATATTTGGAAAGTTTCATCAAATATATTTTTGCTATTTCCAAGAACAAGATTAAGGGGGGAAAAACACTGGTCAATCATGTTAAAAAGGTCTACAAGTGTTTCATTGAGAAACTCTAGCATCTCCATGCATTGAGCAGGGACTTGATCTTTGGAAGGGGGTTGCCATAGTGTATAGAACGTGCCTTTTCCTATACCTGTGAATTAAAACCCAAATTTGGCCAATTTACAAGTCTTTGAAAAAAAATCTCACTTCACACATGCCCAGTTGAAATGTTAGAATCTGGCTGGTAAATTCCCCAAGGATTCTGTCTGCACTGATCCTGCTCTTGCCCAGAGCAATTGCTGCTCCCAACTGCTGTGGGCCACTGTGGCACTGGCACAGGAACTGAGGGCAGGGAAACAGTCTCCTCTGGGTTCTAAGTGCTCCTGCTGCTGGTGCCCAGGCAATGTAGAAGGGGAAATGGCCTGGCTCAAATGCAGATAGGACAAGAACCAGACCTGGTGGTGGATGACAAGGCGAGACAAGGAGCTTGGGATTGTGGGGAAAAGATTGGGATTGGGAGCTGGCAGGAGGAGAAGACTAGGGCTGGCTGTGCAAGGAGACTGGGAGCCAGTGGGGACAGGTAATGGGAGTGGGAAGACTTGGAGTGATGGGGGGGGGGGGAGAGAAAAATTGGACAATGAGCTGGGTGGAGGACAGTGAAACTGGGACGGATTGGGCAAAAAGATAGGGACAAAGAGGAGGGGGAGACTGGGAAAGGGGTGGACAACACTGAGATCATCAGATGAGGAGCTCATGAGTGCGAGATTGGGCCTGGGCAAGTAGTGGGGGGTGGGTAGTTTGGAACTGGTTGCTGGTGTGGGTGGAAAACTTGGACTTGAATGAGGAGCTGGAGGGAGGGGAGAGATTAGAACTGGCTGGACAAGGAGAAAGAGACTAAGATAAGGAGACCAAAATCTGGAGATAGGCTAGGTGAGGAGACTGGAATTAAGACCTGAAGGTATGGGAAAGGGAGGGGGAACTAGAGAAATATATGGTTGGATAGGCCAAGGCAGAAGTCTTCAAGGTTGAAGGGAACAAGAGTAGGAGGATTTGTGACCATTAGAGTGTACTTCCAAGAGAACCTGGAATGTAACCCAAGATTCCTGCATCTCACTATTCCTCTGCTGCCAACAAACATCTGTGAAACCCACTGGCAAAGTGAATGTCTCACCCTCCTCTAGTGCTGGTCCACATAGAGAGTGACAACCTACTATCGCTTTTAGTTACTCCGTTAACTCAAGTGACAGAGGTCCATGCAGTGGATCTAAAGGTTCCAACCCTCCTGGTGAACCATGTGGGTTTTAATATGAATCCACTTGATGGAATTTCTGTTTTTTTCAATTTTCTTTTTTAAAAATCTAGGAAATTACACACAAAAGCTACAGGAAAGGAATATTAAGATTGCAAAGTCAAGCACTCAAAAGTTAGCAAATACCGGAATTAAAGTTTCCAGTCCAACGTTAATTCAGTCCCCTTGTGTGTATACATTATGATACAGTCTTTAATTACATGATTGCATACTGTTCCCCACCCCCCGCCCCAGGACATTCAGTGAATGGATAGTTAGTCAACATTTCTTTTTATCCTCCACATTCAAAGTGTGGTTCCAGGCCTATTTAACGCCCACCATTCGAGACAATTACTAATTTCCTCTTGGGTGTTTCTCAGGTGCTCTCACTATCATATCTGAGTGCTTCACAAAAGTTAATCAATCTAGCTTCACTAAGCCCCCATGAGACTAGATGATATCCCCATTTTACAGCTGGGGAAGTGAGGCACAAAGAGTAAGGCCAAAAGCATCAAAAGCATCCACCAATTCTAGATGCCCAACTTGACACACCTAGGACCTGATTTTTCATAGAATTTAGCATGTGTACAGCATTTTGTGTGTTCAAAGCACAGCTCCAGTCAACTTCATTTGCAGTTGTGCATGTATAACACTTTTGCAAACCTGCAAGGCACTGGCTGTTTCATGCTGGACACTCACAAAATGAAGAACACACAAGTAGTAGCCAACTAAAAAATGTTTTTTTAAGTGACTTGCCCAGCATCACATGAGAATTTATGGAAAAGGCAAGGATAGAATCCAATTTTCCAGGGTAAGATTCAACATCCTTAACCATGATACCATTCTCTTTTTCTAAAGCCACCTGCCTTATTCATAAGGAACTATACCTTCCAACTTCTGCAACAAATTAGGCAGGGATCAAACAGCCTCATTCACTACACAACACTGTTTCATTCACTGTGCACTGAATGAGGCAGAGATCCTATGGAAAAAGTATATATGAACACTATATCATAATGCATATGCACAAGGGAGCAAATTAAGTTTGCACAGGCAAACTTAGTTCTGGCATTTCCTAACTTCTGAGTCCTTGACTTTGCAACCTTAACATTCTTTTAATGGAGGGGGGCTTTTGTTTGTGTGTGTGTCATTATTTATGTATATTACATACATACACATTTGTACAATATATTGTATACCTCAGAAACCTTTGGACACGAATGTTGCGTATAATTTCAAATATATGACAATTATTTTGACTTTTTTTTTTTTTTTTTTTTTTTTTAACTCAGAGGTTTGGTTTTCCATTGAGTGGAATTAACGTTGAGAGGCCTGAGTCTTCACTCTGTTACACTATTTTTATGCTGGTGTAGCTGTTGATTTCAGCAGTTTCACTGGTGTAAAACTGGTGTAACGGAGGATCTGGCCCATTTATTCTATGGCAGTCGGGTATCTAAGGGCTGGTCTACACTGCCGCGCTAGTTCGGCGGCTGGGGATCGAAGTTCCGAGTTCGATTTATCGTGTCTGGTCTGGACGCGATAAATCGAACCAGGAAGTGATCCCCGTCGACTGCGGTACTCCAGCTCAACGAGAGGAGTACCGCGGAGTCGACGGGGAGCCTGCCTGCCACGTGTGGACCGCGTCTGAACCGCGGTAAGTTCGAAGTAAGGTATGTCGAATTCAGCTATGTTATTCACGTAGCTGAATTTGCGTACCTTACTTCGACTTGGGGGGTAAGTGTAGACCAAGCCTAAGAGACATAAAATAGTCAGGTCAAAGCCAGCATAGGCTAAAGGCCCCCTTTTTAAGTTTTGTGGATCTGGGATAAAAGATGACGACTAGATCTCACCGTCACCTTCTCAGAGGCCTACTGATTATGTGGTCAGTTCCTGATTTCTAGGATTTTCAAAGTTCCACAAGCAATAGTGCACACTGAATTAACGAAAGACAGGACATTACACAAGACTTTCTTAATGTAAATGAGGTGGGTTTTTTTTTTATTATTAAATTAAAGGCTTTTCAGGAAGATTCCAATCTGAGCAGATGAAAATATTTAGCTCATATCTCACTTTATAGGGTCAAAGTGCTGTAGAAACATTAGTGCTTTAACTACAAACTGCCGTACAAACATTAATCTACACTGTGCCCCAGTATGGTAGGTATTAACTATTTTACAGATAGGGAAACTGAGGCAGAACGCTTAAGAAAGTTACCCAACTCTAGATAGGGAGTCACTGGAAGAGCCAGGATTAGAAGTCAAGACTTCTTGGGGGGAAGCTCTAATTTCCCTCTCTCATGTTTCATAGTAGAATAGATGCTTCCATGGAAGAAAGCAACCACTTCTTCCGTGGTTCATCCACATTGTCATCTGTACTAATTTCTACACTGTGAGCTGAAAAATGGAGATTTACTATATCTGGAAAGCATCATATCAGATGGCTTGATAGCCGGAATATAGCTTGAAAGCTCTCCAGCAGTTAGGAAGCGTGGGAAGAATTATGAACTAGTCAATGTAATGCTCAGAGGAATGGGACTGAAATCCAGCAAGGTTACAGTTCAGCTGGGGAGGACAAAGGCATCTCTCTTCAGGAATCCTGAAGGAGACAAAGAATTTGTTCAGAGAAAGGCAGACAAGCCAAAAGCAGATTGAGAATCAGGGCCTGATCCTATCCTGTCAGAAGTCAAAGGGGCTTTTGCCATTGGCTTCAGGGAGAGTAGAATTGTGCAAGGGACATCAGGGGGAGGGATAGCTCAGTGGTTTGAGCATTGCCCTGCTAAACCCAGGGTTGTGAGCTCAATCCTTGAGGGGGCCACTTTGGGATCTAGGGCAAAAATCAGTACTTGGTCCTGCTAGTGAAGGCAGGGGGCTGGATTTAATGACCTTTCAGGGTCCCTTCCAGTTCTATGAGATAGGTATATCTCCATATATGGGTAACACTGTCAGAAAATGAACTTTCTGTTTGCATTACTACCTCCTGGTCTCCCTCATTATTCCTGTGAGCATTCAGAACACCCTGGACCCTAGCATAATTGTATGGACCAGGTGCTTATTATCAATAAGGGGAGCTGTACTTCAGGTGTGTTTGCATTTTTCTATTGTGTCTCTCACATAGATTTATTACACATCTACAGGGAGGGGAATAATAGCAATGTCTTGCACTTAACAATACAGTGGTTGCCATTTAAAGAGTCAACCTTTGCCAACAGTGAGCACAAAGTTGTGTTTGAAATATTCATTTTCCTTAATACTTAGAATTGGAAATAACTGTGACCTTTCAATGATGATAATTGAATATAAATTCCTTACATCCAAGGACTATAAAATGCTTTACAGAGGCATGGAATTCCCTCAGGAGGTAGATCAGTATTGTTATATCCATTTTACAGGTGGATAACTAGGACAGACAGGCATAGCATCTTTCCCAAAGTTACACAGCAAGTTTTCAAGGGAACTGGGAATAGATCCCAGAAGTTCCAACTATTTTCTTAGACCATCAGGACTGCTGTATGACTGGAGATTACGAGGCAACTGTGTATCAATGTTTTTTTACATTATATCTTCTGAGTGAAGGGAAGCAGGAGCATCTGGTAAATCTCTCCTGTGGCTTACGCCTCCACAGCTGTGTTATTTCCCCAGTGTTTACTGTTCTCTCTCTCTACCTCTTTCCTACCATCTTTGCCTTATCTGCCTAATTTAGACTTCAGGATAGGGGCTGTGCCATCTTATAGGTCTGAACGGTGCCATGCACACCACAGCTGTTATGTACATCAATAATCATAATGACATCTCCCCAAAGGTTGGAGCTTTAGCAGCCTGGTTCCTCAGAGAAGACACTGGATCTGCCCAGGCTATAACTCAAAGTAGGGTGGCTTCCTTCCCTGCCATCAGACTTATACTCAGCTGACATTTCCTCAGGCTTGACTCACTAGAATCCTTTAAAAGCCTGGCCCCTTGACACCTCATTAAGTAAACTTATGTTCTTGCCCTTTGGAATCTTACTCTGTCTTTTAAAATGGTGATAGAACCTTCCCCATATTGTGGGGCTAATTTTTGGCAGCCTAGTGATATTTCTCCTACTCAAAATGGAGGCATGTTTGAAAGCCTGAGCCCCTCGGTCTTTCAATTTGTATTGCCAATGTCTCCGAGAAAGAACAGAAACCTAGTTTAAATGAGATTTGCTATTTCCATTAATGTTAAGGCAGGCATTATGAAAGGAGCTTGTGTTTCAATGTATGCACTTGGCTCCGCTGCTATTGACTTCCTTGGGAGTAGGGTTAAATCTGAGGAGCATTACGTAGACTAAAATGAAGTCTGCCATTATTTTCACCTTATTGCTAATGTATACAGCACTGAACAGCTGTGCTTGCTGTACAGACTTATTAAAACCATGAGTCAAAACCAGAAACCAGGACATGCTTGTGAACGGCGATGCTAAAGTGTTTACTCTTCCTGCCTTCTCATCTGTGGAATTGTAAAAGGAAATGCTCCCTTATGGTAAGCAACATGTCCTACTAATTATTCACAGAGATTTGAGTTGCATATTTGCTCCCTGAAATAATCAAAAACAGATGTGGGAAAGGCCTGGTTTTAATCAATCATCCTATACATCTCATGGCACTGAAGTGTGTGTGTGTGTGTGTGTGTGTGTGTGTGTGTGTGTGTGTCACACAGTGAAATACCCACAGTCTACACAATTAACGTATAGTCCAAGTTGGCTGTCATATGCATTTTTGTCAGCTTATTCAGCCCCTCTGTACTTGTTTGTCCTTGTGTACCATGATCTAGATATTTTCTCCAAACAAATTCAAGTTTGAAAGGTAATCAGAAAACTAATATTTTTAAATGAGCAGTTTAAAATAAAATCCCTAATCGTTATGGAAAAATCCCATTTCCACTCTGTGGCCCCAAGGAGGGGCCCTAACAGTCGTGCCTGACCCTCAGTGGTTCCACTGCAGGGGACACAGACTATGCTCACCTTCTGAGCATGGGTTCCTTCTGCACCCCTTACGGAAGGGTCTAGGGAGAAGAGGAAAGGCTGCATTACACATCGCTTCTACCCAGCATGTAGATGGCCAGTCCTCCTTAGCAGACATGGGGATTTACTTCCGTTCTGAGGCTACAGTAAGGGCCTCAGAGCAGCTGCACTCCTGCGCCGTAGCCTCAGAAAGACAATTCCTTCTCCTTGCAGTCTCCAGAGAGTACACCTACACACAGCCTGTTTCCTCGGGCTGTGCACAGAGATGTGAATGGCCCATAGGGAACACATGTGCAGACTTAAATATCACAGATTAATACACTTTGCAACAGAAGAGCTGAAAATCAACTGCTACTTTCCTATCTGGCAAGACCCAAGTACAGATTTTCATGTTATATCACCCACACATTTCACTGCAGGCCCTGCTCTCTTTCAGATGTTGATTATATATCTTCAGTTGGTACAGATACAACATAGAACTTGGGTCCTGGGAGGTAAATAAACCATGTAAGCACCATTAATTAGTTCAGATTTGTTAGCTAACCAGAACTTGTTCTATTAGAAAACTCGTGCACACTATCTGTTTCGGAACTAATAACCATGTCCTGGGTTAAATAAACTCACCGGCCAAGGTGCTCGTCAGCCCAAGACATTACAGCTCAGTTAATAGGGGGCATCCTCAAGTTATCATAACTGAGATCCCATCATAATCATTCCTCTCACAAAGCCACACATCCCTAAAAGGCTCCCTCTTACCTGGATGGTAGCTGTCCTCTTTGATGGAGAGGTGGACCCTGGGGCCTGTTTCCCCTTCCAGCCTGCTCCAGAGAAAAAGAGCAGGCTTGCTCTGGCCAGGGGAAGACATAGCTCCTTCTTGCCCTCTTTAGTAACTTCTAAGAAACAGCTGAGGCGATTAGAGGTAATCCCAGCCTCAACATGGTCTCCCACCTGCTCATCACAATGCCTACCAGTGGCTGAATGAAGGCTGATGTTTCAAGCCTTTACAAACAAAATGCTGGGGCCCAGGCCAGAAGCTGGGATTGACAACAACAAGCTGGTTGGTAAAACCTGGACCCAGTCCTACCCAAAATGGAACTCTTAGTAGCTACCTCCTTCACTTCGCTCTTCCCCTCCTCATAGATTTTTTTTACTCAATTTAAAATTACTTAAAAGCTGAATCGGGGTCTCTATCCTCTACCACAGAGCTACCATAGCTGAGGCTGGAATAGAGGGAGGAGATTTTCAAACAATTATAATTTGACTGACTACTCAGTATGACAGGGCCTCAACTGGAAAACTGTGTTCAGTTCTGAGCCCCACACTTTAGGAAAGATGGGGAGAAAATCCAGAGAAGAACAACATAAAAACAATTAAAGGTCTAGAAAATATGAGCTACAAGGAAAAATGGAAAAAATTAGGTTTGTTTAGTCTTAAGAAGAGACAGTTGAGTGGGGACATAATAGTCTTTAAGTACATAAAAGGCTCTCATAAAGAGGAGTGATACACTGTTCTCCTCATCCACTGAGGACAGGACAAGACTTAATGGGCTTAAATTGCAGTAAGGGTGATTTAGGTTAGACATTAGGAAAAACTACCTTTACAGTTAGGAAGTTAAGCACTGGAACAAATCACAAGGGGAGATGGGGGGAGTTATGGAATCTCCATTATTGTAGGTTTTTAAAGAACAGTTTAGACAAACACCTGTCAGTGATGGTGTGATGGGGTATACCAGGCCCTTTGAGGCCCCATGGTTCTATCACACCCCTCTCCAGGAAGGAGCCAGGCATCCCTCAAGAGGCTGTTAGGGTTGCCAACCCCCCCGGTTTCACCGGGAGTCTCCCGGAATTGGGCTTTACCTCCTGGAGGCTACTGAAGCCAAACCGGGAGATTTTAGTCCACTAAAAATCTGGTGGTGCAGCAGGGCTAAGGCAGGCTCCCTGCCTGCCCTTGCTCCGCGCCGCTCCCGGAAGTGGCCGGCACATCCGTGCGGCCCATGGGGAGGCAGCCAGGGGGGTCTCCGTGCGCTGCCCCCACCCCGAGCACTGACTCCGCAGCTTCTATTGGCTGGGAACTGCAGCCAATGGGAGCTGTGGGGGTGGTGCCTCCAGGTGGGGGCAGTGCACGCAGCCCCCTGGCCTTCCGGGAGCAGCGCAGGGCCAGGACAGGCAGGGAGCCTGCCTTAGCCCTGCTGCGCTGCCAACTGGAAGCCGCCCAGCTGAAGCCCCCATCCCCTCCTTCATCAGCCCTGAGCCCCCTCCTGCACCCAAACTCCCTCCCAGAGCCTGCACCCTGCACCCCAATCCCCTGCCCCAGTCTTGAGTCCCCTCCCAGAGCCCACACCCAAATCCATTCCCCAGCCCTGAGCCCCCTCCTGCACCCAAACTCCCTCCCAGAGCTTGCACCCCGCACTCCCTCCTGCACCAGGCTCAGCCCAGAGCTCCCTCCCACACTCCGAACCCCTCAGCCCCAGCCCAGAGTCCGCACCCCCTTCCACACCCCAACCCCCTGCCCGGTGAAAGTGAGTGAGGGTGGGGGACAGCGAGTGACAGAGGGAGGAGGGATGGAGTGAGCAGGGCGGGTCCTTGGAGAAGGGGAAGGGCAGGGGTGGGGCCTCAGGGAAGGGGCAGGGCAGGGCAGGACAGGGGTGTTTGGGTTTGTGTGATTAGACAGTTGGCAACCCTAGGCTGCATAGAAGCAGCCAATCGGAGCTGAGCAGGCTCAGATAAAAGGAGCTCTAGGGGATGAGGAGTTCACTGTATTAGCCAAAGGGAGTGTGATGGGCTCCGTTTGCTGAACCTGGAAGCAAGAGGACTCGAGTGCTCTAGCCCTAAGCCAGTAATGGACAGATGTGAAGAGGCCCACAGAATGTAGCAGCAACCAAGTAAAGGAAGTAGCATGTGGCTGCTGTGTACAGGGTCTCTGGGTTGGGACCCAGAATAGTGGGTGGGCCGGCCTGGGTCCCCCAGACAGCCAGAGCTGGGATGGCCTAAGCCCTGAAAAGGGGATATGGCTAGTTTTAAAAGCCCAAGAAAATGGGTTAGATTTAAAGGGGCTGTGACATGGCACCTGCCCTGCACTGGCCCTGAGAGGGTTAAAACCAGCCGAGGGAGGCTGAACTACAGGCAGCTAAAGGAATGGCTGCAGGGGAAACAGCCAATTAGGGCAGCGGCTTGACCAGCCAATCAGGGCACAGCCAGCCCATATAAAAGGAAACTGCAAACCAGCCTGAGTAAGTCTGCTGCAGGGAGCCCTAGGGAGAAGACTGGCTTACTAGAGGGCTGCCAGGACTTACAGGCTCAAGGAACTGGGAAGAGGGCAAAGGAGCTGGAGCCAGAGGCAAAAGTAGAAGGAACTGAGGCTGTGGGGAAGTGGCCCAGGGAATAACAGTAGGAAGCTGCTGTTTGCAGGGGTCCAGAATAGTGTGTGGGCCTGGGGCCCCCTACTAGCCACTGGAGGAGTGGCCTGGCTGTAGCCTGCCAAGCCACTGCGAGGAGTGGTTGGACTCTTGTTGGAGGAGTCCCCTGGAAGGGGTGGGTGGGAAACGGATGGTGACACAGCCGGACTGTGCCACAAAGCAGATGCCGAGAGGAAGGAGTCATAATGGGTCTGCAGGCAGAGGCGACAATGGGAGAGCAGCCACCACCTGACAGCACACCTGCTAGGGGGAGCTAATTCCCAAAATGCCCAGCAGGAGGCACCAGTGTAGTGAGTGACCCTCTGACAGGGGCCCCGAGACAGGGCTGAAGGCCCTGGTGAGTGTAGACTGCCTGTTCTGGTAAGACTGTTTTCTAAGCCCTCAAATAGAGTAAGTTTCCTTTAGAAACCTGAGCAGGGGCTTGATTTAAAGGAGCCAACGAGGGGCTGAGTCCAGCTTGAGCCAGGGATTGGAAGACTCTTGCTCATGTTTGTTTTGGATTTGAAGACCCTGGAAGGGTTCATCCATATTGACTGAATCAGTGGTTCTCAACCTCTCCAGACTACTGTACCCCTTTCAAGAATTTGACTTGTATTGTCCCCCCAAATTTCACTTCACTTAAAAATTTACAAAATCAGACATAATATAAAAATGTCACAACACACTATTACTGACCACTTGCTTTCTTTTTTTACCATATAATTATAAAATATCAATTTCGGTGTGAGCAGTATAAAAAGTAATTATCTATGAAATTTTAGTTTGTACTAGCTTTGCTACTGCTTTTTATGTAGCCTGTTGTAAAACTAGGCAAATATCTAGATGAGTTGATTGTATCCCCTCTGCATACTCCCAGGTTACCGCTGGTTGAGAACTGAGTGACTTGGCCAAAGAGCTGAGCCACTGAAGACCTGCCTAGTGAGGTTGACAACCTAGAGGGGGTGCCACAAGAAAAGATTGCAGCATCACACCAAGCTGACAGGAGGCACTCATGAGAGTCTAGATCAGAGGTGGGCAAACTACGGCCCGCGGGACTGTCCTGCCCGGCCCTTGAGCTCCAGGCCGGGGAGGCTAGCCCCAGCCCCTCCCCTGCAGCCACACAAGCAGCGCTCTGGGCAGCGGGATTGCACGCTCCTGCCGAGCAGCGTGTCTGGCTCCGGCCGGGCAGCGCGGCTGCCAGACATGCAACTCTGAGCGGCATGGTAAGGGGGCCGGAGGGTTGGATAAGGGGCGGGGGGAGCCAGGGGGCAGGCACTGGACGGGGAGCGGAGGTTCTGGGGGGTGGTCAGGGGATGGGGTTGGATAAGCGTGGGAGTCCCGGGGGGCCTGTCAAGGGGCAGGGGTGTGGATAGGGGTCAGAGCAGTCAGGACTGGGAGAAGGGGGGTTGGATAGCGGGTGGGTGCCGGGGGCAGTCAGGGGACAAGGAGCTGGGGGGGTTGGATGGGTGGGGAGTTCTGAGGGGGCAGTCAGGGGATGGGAAGTGGGAGGGATCGGATAGGGGCCAGGCTGTTTGGGGAGGTACAGCTTTCCCTACCCGGCCCTCCATACAGTTTTGCAACCCCAATGTGGCCCTTGAGAAAAAAGTTTGCCCACCTCTGCTCTAGATCAGTGGTTCTCAAACTAGGGCCACCGCTTGTTCAGGGAAAGCCCCTGGTGGGCCGGGCAGGTTTGTTTACCTGCTGCGTCCGCTGGTTCGGCCGATCGCGGCTCCCACTGGCCGCGATTTGCCGCTCCAGGCCAATGGGGGCTGCAGGAAGCGGCACAGGGCGAGGGACGTGCTGGCCACCCTTCCTGCAGCCCCCATTGGCCTAGAGTGGCGAACCGCAGCCAGTAGGAGCTGCGATCGGCCGAACCTGCGGACGCGCCAGGTAAACAAACCAGCCCGGCCCGCCAGGGGCTTTCCCTGAACAAGCGGCAGCCCTAGTTTGAGAACCGCTGCTCTAGATAATACTTAGTCCTGCCTCAGTGCATGGGACTAGACTAGATGTCCTACCAAAGTCCCTTCCAGTCCTATGATCCCATGATTACTCTTGAAAGAGGAATCAAATTACTCAAATTGAAGTAGTGGGGAAGGCAAGAAGGGGCATGTAAAGGGAAGAGACCAAGCGAATCAAAATGCCACTTGTATTGTGGTGATGGAGTTCTGAGGACACAGAGGCAGAGTGCAGGGATTTCCATGCCATATGTGAGAAGTCACCCCATACTTCTAGGCTCATTCCATGAAGTCCACTGAACAGCCATTGCATAATAGTAGGGCTGGTTGAACATTTTCCTTCTAAACTTTGACTAAACAATTTTTTCATTAAAAGTGCCTGCTTTCCAAAGAAAATTTACATTTTTCATTCAAACCAAAATGCCTGAAAACCAAAATATTTTGATTTGGAAATGCTGCCACAGTGCCTCATGGGAGCTGTAGTCGGTTGTCTCACGTCCCCCTATTCTTCTATGGGCTGGATTTAATTCTCCTATATTGCACCAGCCAGAGAGCCCAAGCTATAGAGGAGAAAGGGAGCATCAACCATACAAACTACAACTCCCAAGAAGCACCAGCGTGGCAGTTCTGAATTGAAACATTTTGGTATTCAGATTTCCACCCAAACACTAAAACTCTGGAGGGAGGGGAGGCATTTTTCAACCAATTCTAATAGTATTGAAATCTGCTACCTTGACACACAAGGAAGGCTTTATATCTAGAGCTGTAGTCAGGACATTTTTGACAAAATGTTTCCACTGAAAAATGCTACCTGGTTAAAACCAAAACTGCTCAGCTTCAGACTTAACTAATCTCAACACACCAAAAAAAAAAAAAAAAGTTGGGGGAGCTTTGAAGTTGTGTAAACATTTCATTTTGACAATTTCAAAATGGAAAATTCTAGTTTTCCAATTCAAACTGATTTTTCATTTTGAAATGTAGCTAATTAACCTAAAAAAGGAAGATAAAGGATTGAAATCAGCATATAGACATCATACATTTTAATTGACCCAAAGGGAAGCTTCCCCTTCCCCCCGCCCCCACCATCTCCTAGATATTGAGATTTCCACTTTGTCCTAATTTTAGCCAAATATTCAAGGGATGATGCAACGTTTCCTGGCCAGCTCTATTCGCATCCCATTGCTAATCTCCAGTGACATCCAGTCCCCATCAGTAGTGTTACTTTTCATTTTAAAAGATACAAAACCTTGTCTCTGTGTTTGCACAGTATCTAGCACAATGGAGCTCTAAGCTTAACCCCTGGTTACTAATGAAAACATTAAATTATTAGAAAATATTTCTAAAGTGTTCATATCTTCACTGCTTTATTTGCATTTCAATTCAGTAACGTTTAACTACCTAAACTCAGTGGTGGTGTTTCCTGTGGATGAACAGCAATCACGAGATACTGTATATGGGTGTCCTGGGAAAAGAAATTCAGTACTTCCAACTAAAAATGCAGTAACAGTTTGCATCATAAATGTTTTATTTTCTGTACACCATAGCTCAGAAGCCTCGTATTCTACTTACATCATTATACTTTTAAAAAAATGATGATTTCAAATTGTTGGCACTGACTAAAAAATTCTATTGAAGGAAGAAAATGAAGGGTTTTTTTTTTTTTTTTTGGCGCGCTGGCATACACTGTGGACAATAATAAATCATGGATTTTAAACGTTCATTTGGTGCAAAAGTCAGGATAAGGTCTCTGACAACTATAATTCTTTTATTAAACATATTTTACTGAGCATTAAACACTGCTGTTTATGTAGGCACAGAAATAAGAATAACACCACAAAATCAAAATGATAAAGTGCAGACCTATACTGAGAAGCAGGCCTGGTAAGTCAGTCTACTCCTACGATGGCGGGGGGAGGAAAGGGAAGGAACTGCCATTACGAGAGCAAGTATACCGTAAATTATGTTGTGAGTAAACAGAACTATACATTTCCCACAAGGATTAAAGCATTTAAGAAGTCCCATGTGTTTTTGTTGTGACAGATGTAAGTTAGACTTAAACTTACATAGTGGCTTATTTAAGAGTAAGCAAATTGAAGGGTTGTGCTGATTAGAACACCACTTTTAACATGAATCTCTTCCTTAATGCTGATTAGGTTTTTTGTTGTTGTTAGATAACTGCAGAGCTAAATATTTAAACTGGTTTTCAACCAGTCAAAATTTCCCTTACCACTTTGCTGCTGCTAACAATTTATTTTGTTCTTCAGTGTCTTTCCAGAAGTGCCATATAATTCTTAATTTATGTGTAGATATATGGCCATTATATTTCAGACTAAAACTTATACATTAAAATAACCCAGTTGCTGCAGCCATGATCAAGCATGTAAGAAAAAGGGACAGGAGCAGAGAAGCTGGGTTAAAGTCATTTTTTTTTTTTTTTTTTTAAAAAGGTTCTGGTCTGGCCAGATCCCATTCCTATGTTGAAGTCTTTCTCTAAGCAACATGGCCCCACTGATAAAACCACCACCATGTCTTAACTTCAGTAAATGTGTGCTCCTATTTTTATCTCATAAGGGCAGTTTTTCTGCAGTTATTACTGAGATAAAATATATAATTTTTCAGGATTTACCCCCCCCCCCCAAAGGCAGAAAACGAGGGAAAATAACTAATTAGCTACAACATGATTTTGTAGTAAACAATAGAATATAACGTGCAATAGTGCAATTTCTCCCTTGCTGCTCCAACAATGCAAGTCTTAATATATAGTCCATTGATTTTTACATAGCTTTTCACATTTAGTTGCGTGTTTGTCGTGGATTACTGTTCTTGCCAGACTTTTGAGCAGAATCACTTTGTCCAGGCTCATTTTTGCCCTTTCCAGGATGACGGAGTTTCTGATCCCAGCGCTGTACAATGTAAGCAAACAAAACTAATAAATGGAAGAAAAAAATTTAACTACAACTGCATGTGTTTCAAAATACCCTAAACTCAGATATTTTTACAAAACTAGTTCACAAATTACAGTCAAATGCTGCAAAGTACCGGTAATATTTCTAAAAGATGCTGTTACCCCCACTAGAAGAGAAAACGCCAGAGACTTTATAAAATAATAGTGAATGTGTGACTTACATTATGAGCAGAAGTAAGAGTTCTGCCCCAGAGTGCAGAGCATAGTGACAGGAATGTGGCTACGTAAATGTGTAACTACATAATATTACAGTATCAAATCAACAAATTACAGGGTAAAACAGGTCCTTGTTCTCATGGTCTAGTGACCATATTTCTTAAACCTTTGTTTCTTTAACTGTTTTTTGGTAGAGATGTGCCCTTTTAAAGGCTCAAATGTTAGCTACTTACTAAGGCCGTGATTCTGCAAGCAGATTTGCACAAACCCTGTTTACTTTAGCAGGGCTCTGTAGTAGTCAACCTACACGACTCAGCCTGGAGGATAAGGATCCAATCCTAAGAGGTGTTGAGCCCTCTCAACTCTCAGTGAAGTAGTTGGAAGTTGAGGGCACTCAGCACCTCACAGGATCATGCCTTCAAATGCATAGCATGTTATTTACACAGTCAGGGGATGGGTGACATTACACACACAGACCTAAGTTATGAATGCCAGGGTAGATTATGGTCAAAACATAGACTTTAAAAAAGTTATTTTACCAAATGATTGATTTAAAATGTTAATGCATTTTTCTTTCAATGAAAACAAGCTTGGTTTCCCCCCCAAGATTGGAACTAAACATTCCCTTCCACATGCTTGCAACCCAACCACTGCAGTGCTGAGAATCAGAAAGTGACTATAAACTATAGTAAAACTGTGTCCATATCCAAGCTGAAAGAAATACAAGTAGTAATCAAACACCACTGTGAAAAGCACATTAGATTTTAATAGCTTCTATTTAACTTTACTCATGCAACAGAACATACTTACGCACATAATTTATTTGCGGGGTTATTGTCCTCAGGTCTTACTAGAAACATGAGTAAGGATCTTTTTCAGTTCTTAGGGGTTTTTAAACTAGTGTGTGGTTTGGGTGGTGTTTTTTTTTTTTTTTTTAACAACTTGACAGTTGACTTGAACTGCTGGCTGCCTAAGAGATCATATTAACATGAAAATGAATGATCAGACACCATGATACAATGACAAGCATAAACGTAGCTTATGCTTTATTTTTTAATTTTTTAAATGTAAGTAAAGCCACCTGTGGACCTTTTTAGGAAACCATGATAGAAAAGCAATCAAGTGATTCATAGAGCAGAGCTGGCACGAGGGAAGTGTGTGTGGTGTAATAGATGGTAATGAAACTACCAGGGATGTAACAGTTGCTGGTAACTGAAATTACACTAGTATCAGGAAACCAGAACTAAAGTGGTACCAGAGAACAACATGAATTATCACATGTTCTCTGGCAATGGAGTTGAGGAGGATCTACCAGATGAGAATTTAAAATAGGTCACCCAGTCTAATAAAAGGAATATGGATGACAGCTAGACACAGAAGAATTTCAATTTGTATAAAAAAGTAGGATTTTCTCTGCAATGATCACTAAAACTTGAAGAAAATAAGGGGAAAGAGACAGACACACACATGCAAAAAGATGTGGGGAACCTTATTTATGTCAAATCAACATGTTGGAGAAATTGTTTTTAAAATCAATGCTTTCCATGTAAAGTGATGTTTTGTAATGCTGCCAAGGTCACTAAAACCATTTGAGGTCTGACGGGTGTCAGATATGAAAGATAAAGCTCAGGGGCCAAAGTCTGTGTGGATGCCTAGCTTACCCAATCAATCATTCCAGGAATTACAAGATATATCATTTTTGTGTCTGCTCCAGTTCCTCCCTATTTCTCTATTTTCTTTCAGATAGGAACTCCCACACTTGTATTCCTCCCATGTTCTTTTCCTCCCTCACATATGTCAAACGTTTCCTTAGATGAAGAGCTAAGTCTAGGAGCAGACCAAGTCTGCACAATTTAGATGAGAACTGTATTTAAACATTTAAAATTTGAGACGCAGAAGTTTGTAAATGAGGTAAGAAGGCGGCTTGTGAAACCACGTTCTGCCCTTGGCTGTGTGTAGATGGTTCCCACTGAACTGAATAAAAGCTGCGTGTATGCATCTAAATGCAGAATTTGGCTGTAGAGCTTAATTCAGCTCCTGCTGATTGAAATAAATGATTCAGGTTTTAATTGCTGCTAAACTTGTATAAATCTGGAGTAACTCCATTGATTTCAGTTATGTTACTCCAAATTTACCTGTGTGTAATGGAATCAGAATCTGACACGTTAACTTTCATGGGTGTCGAATTGGGCCTCATGTATTTTCTCTTTTCTTAAAGGTGAGATACAAACACTGTTTCCAATGTCAATTGCTACTAAGATCATGAAACATTGTCTTACCTTTACTTTTTTACCAAGACGATCCTTCCATTTCTCAGCTATGGAGCCTTCTACCAAGAGTAACCTACACATTTCAGATAAGCTAGTTATTTTATTAATCGAGGAATGTGTATGCTGTACATAGCAATATACACAACACTAACAGAATCTGCTCAAGGGGAGAAGAGAGAGAGAACCTCATGGCATTCAGCAGTGACAAGACCAGGTAACTCAAAAGTTCTGAAGAAAATTCTGCCCAATTTTCTTCAGAGGGAACAATGGTGGCTTCAAAATGAGGTCTCATGGGTGGGTAAGTAGAGCAGGGAAAAAAATTCTTTAAAGAATATTAAAGAATAAATTACCTGGAACGTTCCTCATCTTCATAGCCCATTATAATGTATTCTTCATTGGCACTGAGTGGTGGGCATAGACAGCCAGAGTTTGTGTAAAGGTTAACAGTGTCCTTAGGAATATTCACCAAGGAAGATTTTAGTATCTCCTTTACTTCAACTACTGCGGTGACATCATGACATTTAGTCTTCACCTCCTTCACTTTAGCCCGAATGACTGGGGAAAAGTAACAGAGTGTAGTTAACAGCAGCAAAAAATGTAGGTCACCCCCGTGCCATCCTTTGTGACCTGGTGGATTAGTCTTTTGTGTGCTCCTTTATCAAAAGCTCAACTGAACTCCATCTAGATTTTGCCCAGAGATTCCTCTCTCCCCCTATTTTTTCACTTTCTCTTCTACCAAGAGTAACATATATATTTCAGGTAGCTCAGTATATAGAATAGCAATGTAGGTGCTCTGTGCAGGGAATAATTTAGCAATGGGCCTTTCACCTTACTTTCTCTGGGATATATTTTTTTAGCTTTTTTATTTTATTCCCTCTGTGTTTTAAATATGTAGTTCATACTTCATATTATTTCCTCCTTGTTCATTCATCTTATGCTACAACAACTTCTTTCTTATTTAGGTCCAGTACAGACTCTTAATTTGTCACCCACAGCCTTTCACAAAATGGAGAATATACTTGAAAGCTTTATTGTATCATTATCCCTATTGGATGACAGGGCCTTCCCTTTTCTCTTCTTCCTCCAGTGACCCAGCACCAATCTGCTCTGTTTTCCATGAACGCCAATGCTCCTGATCTTGACCTGATGACCTGTCTAATTGTTTCTTCTCTGATCTTATCATTCTCCCATGAACTGCATATTAGGGAAAGTTGCCTTCAAGGGCAGCAATTTTTCAGGTCTCTCATGGTGACCAATGAGCTGACACTGCATGCAAATCCAGAGGTCATACTCCAGGGAGTACTACATCTTGCACTGTTTTCAAATCATAGAATCTTCCTCCATTTTACATCCAAATTCCTTAGATTCTTAATCTCTTATAACTGGGGGGGGGGAGGCAAAATGGAAGAGATGTAATGAAAAAGAGAGAAAATCCATTAACCCATCCCCACTCTCTCTCTCACACATAGGTTTTCCACCCACAGATATGCTCAGCATTCTCTCAGCTAAGTTAAACACAACTATTCAACAACTCACAGGAGTTATACAGAGGAAAAATTTTACCCAAACTAATCCACTTTCTTAAGACTTTACCACAAAAGCCTACTTTACTTTGGCACTCTTTCTAATGTGTTTCCAGAGGTCTTTACATTCTAAAGAGAGGAATGGTATAACAGAATATAAAGAGAGCCTGTGGTAAGTCACATTCATTCTCTCCAAAACAGCCCCCAAACTGTAACTGTAGCACACTCAGTGAATCTCTGCCATAGCAGGTGCAGTATTCCACTGGGAGAATACTCAGACCAACCAATACTACATATAAAACCGCTAAAGGAGGCAGAAAATCATAACCTTCCTGCTTTTCAATGAATATGAGAGTTCATTAATATCATTTAGTAGGATTTATTTTATTGCAGACTTAGTGGATACCATTTGTATACATATGTACTTAAAAACATTGGTTTAACAATAAAATTGTATTCACTATGTCCTGGTCATGTAAACCCTTTTTCATGACTTCAGTGAAACTAATAGTAGCTACTCACATGAGTAACAGGTTGCAGATCAACATATTAAGACTTCAAGGGCCCAATTCTGCATTTCTGACTCCTATATGTAATCCTTACTTATGCAAGAAATCTTGTTGACTTCATCGGGTTTATTTGTGTAAGAAAGACTTGTCTGAATAACGGCTGCAGAGTTGGACCCAGGGGATGTTCAAAGAATAGGGAAATCTGGACAGCTCAGGACATAGTCTGAACACCCGGGGGGGTGGGGGGGAGGTGTCGTCGCACAGGTGTTACTGACAGCATAACTTGGCCTACAGGAGCCTCATTACTGGCAATGATGTAGGAGAATAAAAGAACCTAACTTCAATGTCAGATCCCAGGATGTGTTTGGGGGGATGATAGTTAGTAAAAACATCTTTTTGTTTGTAAACTGAGCTAGAAATCAGAGAGATCAAAGATAGAATCCCACAATGTCATTTTTATCCAGTCACTTTTAAGACTAGAGACACTTTTCAATGTATAAACACTTAGTATTTTCCTGGAGCCAATGAAGTGGCATATCTCATACCTGACTGGGATTTAGGATGAAACACAGCAACATTATACAATGACATACACTGGGCTTGCACGTTAATGTTTAAATATTGTTTTAAAAAAAAACTGTTTACAGAACATTTTAATCTCAAAAGCTACAAATATAATGACGTCCTATTACAATACTGACCCACCCTTGCCTCATCCTTCCATGAGTGAATCAAGTTTTGATCTTAAAACATGAAGTAAAAAAAATTTCTCTTTTTGTAGTTACTGCTAATGAATTAACTCAATACAATCAATCCGAGCACAATTCTTAGTACAAATGAGTGTGAACTGATGACACGCTTAGGCCATAGCCCATCGTTGTGGAATTTTTTCCTGTCGCATTACTAAATTTAGAGTTCCCTGAAAAACTTAATTTATTCCTTTAAAGGTTTGATATCTAGCCATGCAGCTGTCCTTACCATAGTTATAATTGTTCCGAAGATAGGTCTTCTGGGTAGCTTTAATAGGTTTGCATTTGCAACGCTCTGCAAAACAGAAAACCTTTGCTTTAGAAGAACAAGGCATTGATTCAAAGACAAACTCTCCCATCTTCCCCCCCCATTGCCTTTAAAAACAATCAAACTGAGATTGATGGCAATCAGATGGCAATAATTAATTTATTTATACATTTAGGTTTTATTAAAAACCTTAGGGTATTATTAATCTCCTCTGCACAAAAACAGTAAAACCGAACATCACATTGCTGATTTAAGGATATTTACAAAAAAATCAGAGTGGAGCCGAAAGAAAATCAGAATTTCTGTCCTGCAGGAAATTCTGATGTTTCAACATTTGTTTTCATCCCAAATCTGAACAAATAGTTGAAATAGCAATACTCTTAGGAAAGAAAATATTCAAAAAATTGGAAATGGCAAAATGTTTTGTTTTGAGCCTGTTCAATGTTAAACAGTATTTTCCTATTGTGGCACATTGCCTCATGGGAACTGTAGTTCAGGAGTTAGATGGCCTCGTTCTCCCCTATGGATGAGACTCCCTGGCCAAACTACATCTCCCATGATGCATCTGCAGTCATGGGACTTCCATGATGCACCACTCAGCCAGTCAGAGGGAAGACTGTATTGTATCATGGGAGATGATGTCTCGTGAGGGAGCCTAGCCCATAGGAGAGAATGGGGCTGGAATTACAGCTCCAATGAGGCAATGCACCACATTAGGGAAATGAAATTTAATATTGAACTGACTTGAAACTATACATTTCAGCCAGTTCAACAAACCAACTCAAAATGAGATATTTCATTTTGATTTCCCCAACAGAAAACTGAAAATGTTTGCAGAAACTGCATTTCCCATCAAGAAATCATTTTGATGGAAAATTCCCAATCAACTATCAATCACAGACTAAATTCTGCTTTCAGTTATACTGCGTCAAACCCAGAATAAATGCACCAGCAAAACTGAGGGCAGGTTGTAGACTCCCTATGGCAGTTCTCTATAGAAGAGTATGAGCGTGAAAGCACAAGTACGGCCAGCACATTTGTTACAGGGACATAATCCCTTTAAACTCAGGGGCTAATGGGATTTGTAGTCTCCAGACCAGGCACATCATTAAGAAATGTCAGATGACTTAGCGTCATATGACTTCCTAGTGGCTACTATATAAAGGAATGCTTCTGGCAAAGTCTTGTGAAGGTTGGTTCTGTGGCCATGTAATATGAGGCCTAGAAGATATCCAGGAAGGCTACCCAAGGGAATAGTCAGTCTTCTCACCTACCATCCTGCTGAAAGGTCTTGTCTGGATGTTGCAAGTGTCTTGTATTGTGTTGATCCTGGTTTGAAATCTCCTTTAAGTTAATAAAGCCAGCACTGAAGAAATGACCTTGGACTGAACTATCAACTGGGCTTTATTTTACCTTCCTTAGTTGGCACGTCTGCCCACTCTCTGGCCTACACACTCTACAAAGGACTGAACTAGAATCCAGCCGGAGATTTTTGACTAGTGCTCAGACAATTCTAATCACTGAAATTTTTGCATTTGATCTTTTTATTCTAACATGTACTAAAAAGAATCCTCTCAATGCCCTAAGGAAATATATAGCTAAAATATAATCAATCTCACTTCCCATCCCACACCAGAAAGGCAAAACAAAGAGCAAATTAAGGTGCTGATCCAGCAAACCTTACTCATATGGATGAGATAGACATGACATTTTGTACGTATATACTATAAATATTGGTATGAACAAGGTAATCAGCTTTGTTTGGATACTTTTCCATTTATAATCTGTGTTTTACTTGTCTCAATATGATCATAATATCGAATGTGAGTTTTTGACACTGACTTTTGTGAGAGCAGTTCCTATATTTCTACTTCATTCAGGAAAAGAATAAGGGAAGGCTCTTGTAAGTAAATTAACACTTGAAAATTGCATGAATTATAATAAATAATTGTGGAGTGCTAACTATAACAAATAACTACCCTATGCACTACTGCAGATCATTGGCTTGGGATGGGAGATGTGAGGAGGACATTTTTTTTGGCAAGAACCCTGGGGAAGGGCTCTTTGTAATCACTCCCCTTTCTAGATACCCAGCACAAAGGAAAGTATAATTCAGCTCATAGAGAATATGCAGAACCCTGTGTACAATAATCAATATGTGGCCACGTAATTGCCCTTCTATCTGAATTTGCTACACAACTGTGCTCTAGAATCTAAGCTTTCATTATCACAGTGAGGTTACTAGCCCTTCCGGTTGCAAAGATAATTCAAAATATAAACCCATGCAGCAGTGTCTGCCTGAGGTTGCAGACAGCTGGAAACAATAATACAGGTGGGTACACTTCATTCATTTCAAATAGGTTGCTAACTCAGTCTGGAGCCTTTACTCATAATGTTGCTATCTGAAGAGTTAACTATTGATCATTTTAGCAGGGAAAAAATCAAGCTACTTCATTATTTTGGATGTAGTGGAAGTTATTGAGACTTGGTAGAGTGGAGCAGCTGATTGCTGTTGACAGTTGCTGGCGTAAGCTAGAGAAATTTAAACACCCCCCCACACACACCACCAAATTTACAATACCATCCAGAGCCATACTCAGAGCCAGCTCCCTGCTGGCTCCTCCCACCCCCATCCAGCCTCTCCCCTCCCAGCTCTGCTGTGCCCAATAGACAATTTCCCCCATTATGTTTGCTAAGCACACGGCATTCTACTTCTATTCAGAAATACATAAAGAACATCCTATGAAGTAACAACTGCATCAGTACTCTTACTAGAAAGATCATGTTCCAGAAATAGGCATATCCTGTTATTGATCTGTTTTGCGGTTCTAGCTGAAGCAACACATAATTCAGAGCAGATTAGTAGTCAAATTAGGAACAGAACCCAGGAGCCTTGACTCTTACACTCATGCTTTAAACATCTGACACTGCCTCCCAAGTCATGTATGCATCCTTCAATATTAAAAACAGTAAAGCCCAACACAGCTGATTTATATACACTTAAGATCTAAAACAACAGTGCCCATTTCAGATATTTCAGTATAATCTGAAAAGAACAGTTCCAAAAAATAAACTTGTATTTTTGTGCTTTGAAAAAATTTGGAAGTTATTGAGTTATTTATTGGGGTTCTCAGTTTATCATTTACTTTGGCTTCAATGTATCCTTATAGTTAAAAATAGAAAATAGCGTATATAGGAAAAAAGAACATTTCAAAGGAAGAGAAGAATGTTTCTCTTGAATTTCAAAAATGCATCCTCAGAAATCTATCTATCTAAATATATATATATATATATACACACACACACACACACACACAGGGAGAGCGCGCTACAGAGTTGAGCTTTTCTATGTTACTGTTTTAAAATAAGACAGAAAAGGGAAGTAATTTTTGGCTTTCATTAGGCCTATGTGAATTCATGTACACTTAGGCCAAATTATGGCTCATTTTGTAAACAGCCTCAAAACAGGTGCTCATAAAGGGACCAGTTCTGTAACCCCTATTCATGCTAGTTTCACATTTCAAATCAAAACAGAGTCAGATCTGTATCCAGAAGAGTTACCTTAACAACACACAATGTCAATCCCTTAAAATTCCCCTTCTCTGCAGAACTTTATTCCACCACACTAGCAAAACACAAGGTGATTGAAATTGACAGCAATGTTACCTATGGATTAACACTCCTAAAACAATAACAATCTCAGAAACTGCTTTAATCCAAGGAAAATATTTTACTGTTATTGTCTTAGAATATAATCAATGGGCTTCTTCCTGATCCCACTGAATGATACTATCTAATAACACTTAGCAGCACTTTCAATTTCTGGATTCCAGAGAGTTTTACAAAAGGGGAGCCATTAGTATCCCCTTTAGAAATGGAGAAGCTGAGGCACAGAGAAGTTAAGTGATTTGCTAGGCCAGTTATTAAGTTATCAGTAGAGTTCGAATGAGAACCCAGGTCTCCTGACTCCTATTATGGTGCCCTATCCGCTGGATCATGTTACCTTCAGTGGAAAAATGATGTGTGTATAAAAAGACTTGATTGATTTGATGTCTCTTGCAGGGATGAAACTATGTGAGGAAAGGTCAAAAGCACACATATACATACATGCACACACCCCAGAGGAGAACCTAGAAGAATTATGCTATTGAAAGGCATAATGTCTCTTAGATTCTAGGGGAGCATGGTGGGAAACACCCCTTTCTATACATGTGTAACTGCAATAGAGTGTTATCCCCCACCTTGTTGTGCAGGAGTATGGGATGTGACCCTGCCCACACTCTATCTAGCCATTCTCCTCTGGAGCTGCTAGAGCTACTGACAATGCCCCTGCCTACCTTCCCTCTAACACCTAGAGCACTGGGAACCAAATGGCAGCTAGATCCCTAACTCCACTGGGAATGCAATGAAACATTCAATTTTTAAGAAAAAGTCAGTGGGAGTTAGGGGCCTATGTGATATTTGTACCTTTGAAAATGCTCCCCTACAAATATATAAGGGCTCTTAAAAATAAAAATATATAAAATATGTCACTCCCATACCTGGTTTTATTACTGATTAATATAAGTACTCAAAGCTGGCAAAAGTTTCACTGAAATAATAATAAAATCTGGAGCAACTTCTAAGCAACTTTAAGAGCATCTGATGAAATAGACAAGAATGTAGTTTCTAGCCAAGGAAGGGAAAAAATTATTTATATGCAGACTTGGAGGCAAGATTTTGCCAACTGACTTTGCCAGGGATAAGAGCTGCTTTGAGTAGATTTAACAGGCTGACATTACTTACAGGCAACAATACACACAACTATTTGCAATATCCTTTATCATCGTACAGAATGTCCAGTCCTGAATTTTTTAAAACACTTCATTGTAATACTACTTACAAAGGGTCTATTTACAATGGTGAAAGGACAAAAGCTGTTTTACTGAACATATAAACAAAGCAAATATTAAAAAATACTGCTCTTTTCTGGTGGGATTAAATTATATTTGTCAATTGAAAAAAATGTACTATGTTGAGACTCAAAATGTGATTCTACATTAAAAAATATTCAGCTTATTCTTCAGAGCTGCTCCCTGGGTGTTTTCACAATCATATCTGCTTTCTTTAGTAATGTATATTTTTACTGCTTTTCACTCCTATTAGTCTAACAGAGCCAACACAAAATAATTTCATCTGGACTCTATTTCTTCTTGCCACATCACAACAAAACTGTTTAAATTCCAAACAGTTAAATTTGGGTGACCACAATGAAGACAATGGGATTGGCACTGAAGCAATTTTTGGCCTTCAAAATATTTCATTACTGATGGTGCAACATGACAAGGAAAGTTAACAGCTTGACCTTCAGATCCCACAAGTTTGCAAGACTCATTAATTTTTAAAAAATCTTTTTACTTATAAACTGAGCATATCTGGTATGAAAGTCAGTGAGACACAACAAACATGCATCCTATTATGTTCTTTTAACAGTAATTGTTAAGCACAAAACTGCATTTAGACTATGCAAAGATCATTTTTGCTTGGTTTAGAGTTAAGTGAAAAATTTTTACATTTGGGCATCTACAGTTATTCACTTAAATCCAGATTTAGGTGTTTAAAACAGCCTGATTATCACTGAGAGTTGTGGTTATTTAACACCTCTTACAAAAATGCAGTTAGTAACTTAAATGTGGATTTAGCTGCCAAACTTTAGATGCCCAAGTCTGAACCTTTTGGCCCATGTGATTTGACCAGTAGCCAATAAGTTATTGGCACAAATGGTAATAGAATCCAGGAGCGCTGATTGCCATTCCCCAGCTCTAATTCTCAGGCAATACTTCTATCTCAGATCTATCCATATGGGGCAATTCAATTTTCTTTTTCCTTGTATTACTTAAGAATCGTGGTCAACTCAAAGGGATTAAATCAGTTCTGACACAAAAACAAGACAATGGAAGGCTCAGTGGAGTGAAAATTCATGGATTCATAGTGTGAAATCCTGATCCTATTAAAGTCAATGGGAGTTTTTCTCTTGACTTCAATGGGGTCAGTATTTCACCCATAAGTTTTAAGGCCTGAAGGGACCATTATGATCAGCTCATCTGACCTTCAGGGTAATGTCAAAAATGGTGGTTGCTGGTAGATTTAATTAAACTTAATAGAAGAAAATTACACAGAAATATTATTTGCAGAGATTTGTAATGTATTTTGCTGTAAAGTAAAACAAAACAATTTTTCCTTTCCTTTCTTAACAAAGCCCAAACAGGCTACTTAAGATTAACCCCATTTGACTGAAATTAATAAATTAATTAATAAAATAAGATGCATTAAAACAACAACAAGAAGAACAACTTATTTTTAAATCTTTGCTACAACTCTAGAAATTTCTGAAGCAAAGAAAAAAAATTAAAAGTCTACAGTATTTACGGGTCAGAAGGGACCATCATGATCATCTAGTCTGACCTCCATGTACCCGTGACTAATTCAAATTACAATTTACTCAGGTATATGCTTTATATACTGTACAAGAAAATTCTACAACTTTGCTCTACAGTTTAAAGGTCTGAAAAGAGAGACTGCTGGCATTTCAGCAGAGTGCTATATACACTGGGCCTGATTCACCACTGTATCACTCCAGTAAATTAATAGAGGTCCGCCAACATAAAACTGGACGCAGTAGTGAATTGGACCCTATATCATACAAAGAAGCATCAGAGTAATTTGTAAGAAATCTGATTCACTAGGGATTTGCATGCTGAACAATGCACACTGTGTCTAACATATGTGGCACTGTTGATTTTTCTTTCCAATGCCAAAATGTGAAGAGAAGTGTTGTCCATTGCATTAGCATGCTGTAATGTAATATGTGATTCACCTGTTCAGGCCAATGATTCGAAGTAACAAATGTTCTTCTGCACACTGAATTTCCAGCTTGTGTGAAAAAATAATTAGAAGGAAGATGACTTCCAGAGTTGCAGGATCTGAGCAACAAACCAAATCATATTTCTATAGTATGGAATGACACAATGAAAGTGGAAAGCACAATAAAGGCTCAATCCTAACACAGACAAGACCTCCCCTGAAATATCAGTGAAGTCCTTTGGACCTGAAGGAAGTTTTGCCTGGATAAAAGCATCAGAATCAGACCCTAGAAAAGTACTCAAAGTAAAATTCACATCTGTGCAGAGAGGCTTACCCACCACCTAAATCCAACTTTCATCCTCCCTGAATGTCTTATTGCACATGTAACTCTCATAGCAAACATACAGTGTACAAAAAATTGAGACAACACAGCAATCTATGCATCATTAAGTACTGGTCTTATTTAAAAGTTAAAAGAATTTGAAAGAAGATAACTTATTAAAACAGTTATATATAAAAATGTACTCACCGTTGCCGGAGCCTCTACAGTTGCCATTATTAGAATCCATAGGGAAATCTGGTATGGATTCGTAAAATATGTAAAGAAATGTTAGTATTTTTAATATTGGATTATTTCAATACAGCCACATTAAAATTGCTTAATTTTTCTCTAATATTTAGTGTATTAAAATGTAAGACCCTATTAATGAAAAAGAGTTGCGATGTTTTAGAGTCCTCTCCTGTTCCTATTGAAGTCAGTATGAATTTTGTCTTTTAGCGGGCACCTAATGTTACATGCTGAAGCAGACGCTACATTATTTATAATTCACAATGGAAACTGTCGCATTTCCATTGGTGACAGAGTAGCAGGATCTATACAAGAATGGAAATACGTGTCAATTCAGACATGGGTTTGGGGCAATTCTGAAATGTACATATACTGCTTCTCTACTCAGTTGGATGCCTGAGGACAACTCAACTTTGATTTCCTCAGTAACAAAAAACAAACCAACCACAATCATGTCACTGAAGGGAAAGCCAAAATAAGCGTTTCAGTTTTCCCCCCTTAAAAATTTTCTGATTATTTTATGAGAGAGATAAGGAATAGGGGTAGGGGGGAGAGCATGATGCCCAATTTCCAAAGAACTGCATTTGGGGGCATTCTAAATTGAGAATATGTGCCAAATTAATATTCTTATTTTCAAATCTATTATTTTTAAACACCAAAGTTTACATGATTTATATGCATGTCTTGTTAATAAAAATATATTAGCTGTTGCATATTATTCTCTACAAAGAAGAAAAACTGAAGGAATATATATATACATAGCAACATAGACAGACACCCAACCTTGCAATTGGATCAACGTTGTTTTGCTTGCACGGAGCCCCATGGAAGTTGATGAGGCTCAGTATGGGTGCAAGGGTCCGATTATGTGAATTCAACTGCAATGTCAGGGCCATAAGTTTTATTTACAAATGACATATGTGCGTGTTTGTGTGCACACGTGCATGTGCCTAAATATGGATTTAGGAGCCTAACTTTAGGCACCCATTTTTAAAAAAGTCTTGGCTGTATATATATCTATTTCCTTAATGCATATTTATACCTTGTACAGCATGCAATAAACTTTACATAGGTGGATAAAAGACATGCAGGATGAATGTAGATTTTGAAATATCACTGGTTTATTTCACTAAAATAGTAAATAAACTTGGCAAACCTGAGACTTCAGCATCAAACATCTGTATCAGTGTAGTATGCATAAGGGTACAGGAAATGTCCTAGCATTCCAGGGCAGAATCCTCTCCTTGACAATGGCCAAAAACGGTACTGAACCTCCATAATGCATTTAACTTTACAGTATTGCAGTAGGGAAGACATTTCTTCCTGACGTTAGCTTATTCTTCAACTACAATTTATGCTGCGAAGCATAATACTAGTCATTTTTATCCTAACCAGTAAAATTTCAGCTACTATTCTTATTCATGTTATCTGAGACTTGTCTTGAATCTTGCTAAGCTGTTCACTTCAAATAGCATCTAGAGGTGTGAACTCTACAAATCAGTTATACATGGCTTTTTAAAAAGTGTTTCCTATTATCCAATTTAAATGTGTCCTTTTAATTTTATCAAGTATTTTCTTAACCTTTAATTATAGGACAGGATAAAAGATATAATCCATATGGCCTTCTTCAAGCCTGCTATTTTCTTATATAGAGCTATCATACTTCCTCTTATTTTTCATCTTTCCAAACTCCAGTACATAGTCTGGGACCTAGCTGTGTTTCCTTATTCAGTATGTTGAATCGTGGCCTCTCTTTGGACCTGTGGCAGTTGTTTCTGACTCTCCTATTGTTACTACCAGTCTGATACTCCCCTCAGCAATTTCCATTACTAGAAGTCTTGTGACCTCTTAAAGAAATCTACAAAACGCCCGTAAATTGGATCTTCCTTACACATTCACAGCAGCCTGAACTATAGCTTATCCCTATAACCTCTGTTGGTTTTTCCTGTCCTGCAGACTTGTCTGTTTCATAATGGGTAACAAGGGAACAGAAACAGAATCAAAAAGAGGGACGGAGGGAAGGAAAAAGAGAGAGAGAGAGAATCTGGCCAGCAAAGAAAGTAAAAAAGAAACATCATGGGCAGCATTTTTCATATCTTTGTTCCCAAGGAGGGGGTATGGAAGAAAAAACAAGCAGCACTAAAATACACTCTCCAAAGTAAAGAAATGAAGATTTCCTTAAACCAACCAAAGCCCCAGATCCAATGTTGCCTGAACGTTCGGGGTACTTGCACTTCACATTGAGATCTGGTTCTGAATTTTTAGCTTGAGCCCATCTCCACATTAAAAACATTTTTTAGTATCGTGATCATGAGAAAGGTTTATATGCAGCGACACCTCTGGATTACAAACACTTCCACTTTCTTCAGTCTTTTTAAATGGAAGTGGAAGAACCCCTCAAAATTTAAATCCCACTCAAAAAACAGATTCCAGAGAATTTTATTATTAATCTTTTACACAACACAATAAATTCATATGACGCTTTACAACACTAGTTTAGATCCTGCCACTGGATCTGCTCTGTAGGATAAATTTCATAATAGAAATATTTTTCAATAGCTTTAGGAACTGTGGACCAAATGCACAGCTGGGATATATCAGTTTAGCTCCACTGTAGTCAGCAGAGCTACACCAGGTTACACAAGCGGAGGATCTGGCCCTGTTATCTAGTAATATATTAAAAAAAAAAAAACGTTGGGGTTGAGAAACACTTATGCATGTTGTGCATAGCAACCCTAACACAAACCCAAAAACACACGGAAATGACAAATTAAGCCACCTAACACCTCCACCCACAGTACACCTTAGCATGACAACACCTGTCATACCCTGCCATCTTAACACAGCTCCATTTTCAGCCTTTGGCATGCTCTCATTTACCAGTTTATTTTCCTCCTCCCCCCAGCGCTAGTAGTTATGGATGTTTGGTGCAGTAGTTTGTTGTGCTGGCAGAGGTTAATTTGTGAAAGGGTTATGTGTAGAAGGGCAATTATAGGGGGTGATGTAAAAGTCTGGGAACCCTAATGGGCAGAGTTAAGGTTGTAGTGTATGGTCTATGGTGTGTGGTAGTTGTGGTAATAGTAAGATGTGTCTCTATGGGAGGAGGAGAAGAGGATATACAGTATATTATTAGGTGGCTTAACTTTTCATTTCCTTGTTTTGATGAGTTTGTGAGAGGCACGTTGTGTGTAGCAACCCTAACTGCTTCACAAGGAAGATTTTTGTGTATTCATCTCTTAATTTATTTAATGCTTATTTAGGGGTGGGCATTGGATAAGTGGGGGGGGGAGACATGTGGGGCTTAAAGTACAGTGGGAGAACATTTGATCCCTTCTCTGTTGTAGAATACATTCTGACACAACAGTCTAGCTTCTCATAAAGAAGGCTTTATGTGCTCCTGGTCCTCATCCAATAGGTTTGCATGCAGCTCTCCCATCTCTGTCAACCAGTCACACTTGGAGATGCCCAGCGCTTCCCCATGCCCTGTCAGTCAGGCTTCTGTGCACCCAGAATTCCCTGTCAATCAAGCTTTAGTACACTGAGCCCCAATAATCAGGTTTCTGTGTATCCTGACCCAATCTATTTAGTTTGCACCTAGCCTCCATCCATTAAGTTTACGTGCACTGTGCACAAACTTTTATTCATAATGCAAATAATGGCTTAAAATATTTGTTAAAAAAAACAAAAACAAACAAATAAAAACACTCTCTCTGTGGCCCTCAGGATCTCTCTCTCTACCAAGTTTTGTCCAGACAATTGTGTACAGAAATTTCTGATAAACAGCAGGCCTGCCAAGGGAAAAATTTAGCACAAGCCCAAATTCAAAGGCTTTCTATTAACAAATTTGTTACGAAACACCAAACAAAAACTGCATCAAAAATTCAAAAGGCCTAAAAATTAACCCTGTGTGAAATTTCACATCAATCTGCTAACAACTTTTAGAGAAAAACAAGAATTATGCCCCATTTTAAGGCCATTTTAGAACACAAGCCAGTAGCCGCCTCCATAAGACAATATATCAATAAACACAGAACCATGTCTTGAAATAACATTTGATAGTAAATGAAGACTATATGAATTCCAAAGGAAAAGCGTAATCTCATTTATGTTCGAGACATGCAAAGCACAGACAAATCACAAATCTTCTCTGAATAAATGCAGACCCTTATCACTGCCAGAAACCGACAACGCTATGCTTTTAAAAACAACGGCCTTGTTATAAGGATCCCTGATCTTTCCTACAGCCCGTTCTACCAAATCCATTTTCAGAGGAAAACTGTAAAAATAATTGAAAAAGAGTATAACAAAAGACAAAAATTCAAGGGCCAAAAAGTGGGAGGAAAGGTTTGAAAAGGGGAGACAGACAGAGGTGATTTGGTAGAAAACTTTGTTGTGAATAAACAACCTGTTATGGCTAGAGGAAATCCAAGCATACTGTGATCCTGATTATTATTGCAATTAAAATGACATTGAGCAGCCTTACAGAAGCCATTTCAGGAACTCTGCTGGAAACAGCAAAGTCAAACTGAGGGGTTGTTGTCTGGGGACTTTCTTCAGTTCCTTTGATGAGATGAGAACATTCCTCAGCACTGCTGACTAAAACTAAATTAATTCACATTGAGGGATTTCTTAATTATCTACTTCAGATATTTGTTGTTCTTTAATGTATCTTCTTTAACTGCAAAATATTTGCATTGTACAAGTATTTTAGGATAGGCCATTATGTCATCTCTGAACTAAAAATGACAGAACAACTTTCAAGCTAACAGGAGATCTGTCCTTAGATTCACATAGTGAATCCTGACTCCGGTATTCTGCTTAGATCTTCCATTGAGTCAACAGCAGCTCTGTGTGTTAAGATCCACCAGCAGACTTTTGCATTTCATATGAAAATTAAAAATTTCTAGCTTTATTCACTTAAAATGATCACAGCCTTAGGTGGCACTTAACTCCACAAATCTTGACTTTGCACATAGGTTATCAATACATACACCACAAAAGCCATTTTTCCTACAGTTCATGCTATAGATACATTAGAGAGAGGCAGTATACAGTCACCAGCAGCAACACTGTTAGTAAGGTTTAGAATTCTCTCTTCTTTAGCTCATAACTTTCTCAAAATGTCTCTTGTAAGGCTGGAAATATACATTTTCAGCTTATAAGTGAATATTTTTTCTGAAACTAAGAAAATGGTTTACTTGCATTTTTTATGCAGAGGACTAAAAAATGACAACTTAAAAATGACAAATCTGATATGTACACAGTCTTCCCTGAGAAATGTGTGGTTTGTTACATGCAAAATACTGCCCTAACTTATACACTTGTACAATTTCACTGAAGTCCATGGAGCTGTGCAAAGTATTTTCTGAGCTGAAGTCTGGAAACAATTGGATTGGAAATAACAGAGCTAATAACATTTGCCAATAGTTATAATGAGCATGAACAGTTAATGCTTTTAATTATGTTTTAAGTGCTGCTAGTACCGGGGTGATGGAACAATTTTTGTAGTGGGGGTGCTGCTGATGAAACCATGGATTTGGTGTTTGTTGTTACTACTTCAAGCCAGGCGGTGCGGCAGCACCACTGCTGCTAGATACATATCTTTGTGTGTGTTTACACACCTAGAGGGACATAGGGAGGAGAGAAGGAAGACTTAACTGAAGCTAGTGTTTCTCCACCTAGCCAATGAGCCACAAAATATGTTTCACTCAGACCACAGAATCCTTTAAAAATAAAAAAAGGGGGAGGAGGGGGCGCGATACAGCAAAGAGTCTCAGACTTCCAATCAGGTGCTCCTTAGTAAAGTGATCCTAGCATTTGTTTTACTTGCTTTACATTCTGTGGTTGTGTTCCCTCCTCCCCACACCCAATCTCACCAAGGGCACAACACACCTTCAAGCCATGTTTTTATTTCCTTGTAATACTGGATGTCCATTCTACAATGCTCCTCTTCTGGGCTAAATGGACAAAGTTTAATCAGCCTGGGGAAGCCCTTCCTTTGATCTACTCTCTGGTCTACTCTTCTCTCCAAATGCAGAAATTCACACGTACCTTGACACTGCTCAAGAGTCCACTGATGTGATAGGCAATACATGGGCCACCATTTAGGGGAATGATTTCAGCTTCCATATGGAAACGAAGTAGAGTATCACTGGAGAATATGTTATAAATGCTACAAGCATGCTCCAAAATAATTTAAGGACCTGGCCCCTTCATGATGGATGCAAGTAAAGCCAAGAATTAAATATATTATTTCTCTGAAATATTCAAAACAGCATAGTAATCAACCTACTCTAATCACATATAATCAAGGCAACTGTTTTGACTGAAGCATAAATTCAAGACTCGGCAAAGAAAATATCCAGACCTATGAAGTTACACTTCCATATCCTGAAGGTGCACCATGACACAGAATTTTTCTTTTTTTAAAAACTACGTTCCTGCCATTTCACACAAACATCTCCAATTTTATAAATTAGACATTTCCAGAGATAAATGTTCAGCTAGCCTAAACCAACTCTCTTATTTTGCAAGTGCCCCTTTCTATCTGCTCTCATTTTATTGTTACTATTTGTTCAGAAAAGCATCCCTATTCGGGACTTCAGCACTGTCATAAATAGGGATAGACATAAGCACATCCTTAGGTATTTTCTTCAGTCAGGTCTTTAGCACTGACAACATATTTGATGCTGCACTGTATACAAAAATAAAGACAATTCCTGCCTTCAAGCCCTTGGAATCTAAAAGCATGACACACAGGTGGCAGATCACACTGAGTAATCCAGTGGTGGGGATGACCTGGTCATTTGTTTGTTTGTTTTTAAATGTTTGTAAACTCACTTCTTGCAGGCTTTGCAGAATAAGTGAGTTTTAAGAGGGACCTAAATGAACAGAGGGTGACTGCTTGGTAAACTGAGGTCAGAAGAGCATTCAGCTAGCAGGAAGTCAACATGGAACAACACAGAGACAACAATGGGTGGAGGAAGCAAATGGGGTAACAAGACTGGCATTAATGGTAGAGCCACTTGTGCACACAATAGCAATTTAGCACATACAAAATGGTGTACCCCCACATCTGTGGGTAAAATCGCTTACATGCGCAAAAGCTGGCGACAAAAATCAAAGGCCAGAGATGTAAATTTGGACCTTAGCGCACTCTGCTCCGACAACTGGAATGTAAACACGTTGCAAATATCATTTTCTTCTCCTTCCAGGATTGTCTTGATTTGGTTGATCCTGAAGACTAATCAAAGATATACAATTTCACACTGGCCTTCAGAGTCAGCTATAAACATTGGTGTATTTAAAGTTACAGTATCTTCTAAATACAGACCTGGAGATTTTCTCTTTTACAACAGTATAAAGGAATAGCACAAATCTAAGGGCCAAATCTTGGCTCATCTGCTCAGAGCTTACACAGAGCTTAGCCAGAGACCCTCTGCTCTGTGGTTGCCCATCTAGCTCCTTCCATATGGAGACTGGACTCCACCCTCTCCACTGAGTCATAAGAACGGCCATACTGGGTCAGACCAAAGGTCCATCTAGACCAGTATCCTGTCTTCCAACAGTGGCCAATACCAGGTGCTTTAGATGGAATGAATAGAACTGGAAATCATCAAGTGATCCATCTGCTGTCGCCTAATCCCAGCTTCTGGCAAACAGAGGCTAGGGACACCATTACTGCCCAACTCATATGAGGTTTTCAGGGAGTAATATCAGAGGAGATGGTGCCTACCCTGATATCCCCATTTAAGGGTGGGATCTCCCAGATGGGTGACTGCCTCCTACTTCCATTTGTACAGGGGTGCTCTGCTCTGACTGGTCTGTCAAACCCTTGACTCCCTTCTCTCCCTTCAGAAAAGGAGGCAATAGCTGTTAATGGCAGAGGACGGGAGTGGCACAGAGTAACTCAGATTCCCCTTCACAGCAGTCATGAGTCTGAGTGAATGGTACAGTAGTGGCCATATCATCCCTTCCACAAGTAGGGGGCTCTGGAGTAACAGTAGAGAAAAGACACAGACAGCTCCTTCCTCCTTCCAGGGAATTGGCCTTTAAATCAGTCTGACATCATAGCCTGGATATGAAAGACAGAAGCCCTAAGCAGGGTCATGGTAGGACTCACAACAGCCTCTCCCATCGCAGCAACTAAGGATGGGCTTTTGGCTAGGGTGTTGCCCCAGCCCTCACCCAAGCCGGCCTCATTATCTTTTGTACCCGTCGCCGTCCAGTAGATTTAGTAGTTGGGTGTCTGGTTATATTTCAAGCTCTGGTAACACAGGCTCATGGGTACTCAAATGGACAAAAGGAGTTGGACTTTGCCTTATAGGAAAACCCTGTACCGAGCAGGGAGCTAGACAAGATGATTTAATAGGGCTCTTTCAATCTTTAATTTTAACGACTGTACAGTTCTCCTTAAAATGGCCGCTAGAAATGTGTTTACTGGAATGAAAAAATAGGTGGGAAAGACAGACCTGCCAGACCAGTGTTAAAGAAAAGCCTCTCTGTTCTTCACAGAGTGGAGAAATGATCAAATGACAGTTCACACATGGAAATATTTGGGCCCTATTAGGGTGACAAGCTTAGAAAGGTCCCCGGTGATATACTATGTAAATGATACTGGCACAAGCCAAAGCTGCTATGCCCATTAATGTAGTAGTCAATTAGACCTGATTTATCTAACTTGTTAATTAGGGCCACTCCCCTGACCTTCTGGGACACAGACACTCACTGATTTACATACTTGACAACTGACGACATGTGCAACATAAACTCTGTGAGGAAGAATGTGCATTTTTCAGAATCTGTATCAAGATGCTGCACTTCATCAACTGTAGTTCAAACTATGCAGAAGTGCAGGTCCGGGAGAATGGAGGCCAGAGTTAACTTTCTTCTGGTGAGAATGTTGAGTGCTAATTAGTGTGCACAGTTTCCCTATATGTAAACTGCTTTGTATTATGTACTTTCCCCTCCCTTTCTCCTATTATAATTATAAACCTGATGCATGAACATCAGTCTCCTGAAAGCAAACAAAAAGAAATCTTTTCTGAAGATAAACAGAAAACCAGTCCAGTCTTTTTACCCAGCCAGAGCCAGAATGAAGATCTCACCCTAGGAGTCTAACAACTTGATCTGACTGCCAATCCACATGCACAAAAATGAGTAAAGAAACAAAATTTTATTTTAATTAAAAATACTATTATTTGCTATGTTGTGGATTACCTGGGAGAAACTCTGCAAACTGAGATTTTCTACAATGGGATAGAATATAGTTATTTCACACTGTGAGTCTGTATACTGTAAATTATTCACTAGGGAGGAGGTATGGTCTGATGAGCAGAGAAAAGGAATTGGACTCAGGGCTCCAGAGCTCTATTCCTGACTCTGCCACTGACTATGAGCTTGGTTACGTCATTTAACAACCCCATCCTTAATTTGCCCTTTTACAACAGAATGGACTGAATAATACTTATCTTAGGGTACGTCTATACTTACCTCCGGGTCCGGGGGTAAGCAATCGATCTTCTGGGATCGATTTATCGCGTCTTGTCTAGATCCCGGATCGATCCCGGAAGTGCTCGCCGTCGACGCCGGTACTCCTGCTCCGCGAGAGGAGTACGCGGAGTCGACGGGGGAGCCTGCCTGCCGCGTGTGGACCTGCGGTAAGTTCAAACTAAGATAGTTCGACTTCAGCTACGTGAATAACGTAGCTGAAGTTGCGTATCTTAGTTCGAAGTGGGGGGTTAGTGTGGACCAGCCCTTAGTCAGTCAAAGTTTAGAAAGAAATCTGTGATCCCTGGACAAAAGGTATGATAGAAGTGCAAAGTCCTATTATTTTGTGTGTAATATTTTGAATGATGAAAACCTTTTTAGTAATAAATGTGAATTTACATTTCCATTGACTGTGCATTTCACCAACAATATTAGGTGCAGAAAGTGCATTCTTAAGAGGAAAAAAATTAGGAGAAATGCCTTGTAAACAAATCATTAACTAGTCTGTTATTTGTATTAGTGATGTTTTCTACTGGGGTACAATCCTCTAATAGGATGATACTAGTTTTCTTCTGACCTTTTCCTAGATTAGGAATATTTCATTATATTTTTTTTAAAGGGGAGGATTTATTCTCCCCTCCCCAGAAGAATATCTTCAGTCCAATGGATAGCTGGTTTAATTTTTAAATCCCAGAAATCAGAATGTCATCAGGTTTCCAGTCAGTGAAGTGTTCATGGATTTCACACTGAAATCATTCAAAGAGGTTATTGTGCTGCTGCGGTCCTCAGCAATAGGTAACTCAGGGGCAATTTTAGAGAAACTTCCTCCCTTCAGTTTTGAATGCCACTGCTTTCAAATATCTGTTGACTTGCCAAGCCTCACTCAGTTTGGATCCATTTTTAAGGCAGTTTTGAAAGTATCTCAATGCTGCTAAGGAAAGAGTCTGTAAATGTGCTTCAAAATGAGACATTCACAAACCTATTCCGAATTTTGGAATTCAAAACCAGCCTCATCCTCCCAGCATGTCTGCAGCCCAAAGAAGCAGCAACAACAAATCTATAGACAGACATGCGGACTTAGATGTGGGGTACAATTACTGAGGAAGGACAGGTTAGAAACGAATGAGGGGAAGGATTAGTTATGGAAGTATAAGGAACAGAGTTAGCTTGAGGTATTGGTTAAGGGTTGTAGAGGGGGATCTGAGAGTTAGAAGGGGTGGAAATGGTAATTTGAAAGGTAGAAGTGGAGTTAGATTGGTATGGAAATAAACAAATATACAGGTAGGGGAAAGAAATGATGAATGAGAAAGGTTAAATGGGCACATGAAGAGAAGAGTGCAATGGAATAGGGTATAAGATGTGACTGGAAATGGAGAAAGCGTTGGAGGAGGAATTATGGGGTTTGGTTTATATGGAGTGGAATGAAAGGTAAGGGTCAACAGAATGATGACAACAGTAATGAGTTACATACAGCACCTTTCATCCAAAGCACTTTGCTATGGGTCAGAATCAGAGGCGACATCAATGGTGGTATAAGTGAATCAACAAATTGGTGCAAGCTGGTGTAATTTACACATCAAAGGGGCTGAAAGATGGGGCTGCCACAGAATGAGCAACTAACAGAAGAGTGTAAGTAGGTGTAAGATAAAGCACAGGTGCAAGCCTGCTCTATTTTATAACTTCCTTTTCTCACTACACCATCCTCTTCTGCCAACTTTGGCATGTAAGTCAAACCACTTACCAATAGTTAACTTACACCATCACCTATGGTAGCTCCAAGTGTGACCAGAGATATGTATCTCTCTCTGATGAGATAAACACGGAGATATTGATCATTTTGTAAATATGCAGGGTTCTAGCGCCAGAGCCTTGACCAAATTCCAGTCCTAGCCAAATCCCCAAATTACATTTTGCCTAATTTAGCTTATCTCAGCTCTTTCAATCGGAAATAAATGGGTTTATTTCTCCATTGCTTGTCCTAGTACATTGCGTTGCTGTGCAATGTTAAACAGGTTCTATGTTCCATCCTAGAGGTAGCTGCTCAGGGATGGGTGAAGTTATACCTTTTTGTATTAAAAAAGCCAGCGCCCAGCCAATGAGAGCTTTGCAGTGATCTAACAGCACAAAGCAGTTGGAAAGCCAGCTTAACCAGCTACATGGGGATTCTCCTACAGTAAGAGGAACACCTAGATGGCACTGAAACAACCACCAACACTGCCTTTACAGCTCCAAGCATGGCCAATGAAAGGGAATGGGGCCAGAGAGTTGCTGTGCTCTAGAAGCCTCTAGTGATCTCCTGGGAGGCCACTGCAGACAGATACAACTTAGAGCAGCTCTGAGGCTACTCTAATTTGAACTGGGGGCCAAACTGACCCTCATCTAACCCCAGGACCAGGAGACGTACATGTTACCATGTAGCCATCTTTACCACACTCATCCTTCAGCCACACTGCCTGCAACCCTAATACAGCTGAGGTTTTGGCCCAGTATCTATGCATGCCGTAAAACTAGTAACATTTGTTATAAGTTTAGCTTAAAATAAATATGCAACAATTACTTTCTGCCGCTCTTCCCCCAGCTGCCATTGCACATGTCCTTGTGCTACTGCTGACATGGGAACAGGTAGGGGCAACTGCTTCTCCTAACTTGAGCCTCACTCCTCCTGTGGCCACCACAATCTCTCTCATATTGCCACCACCATGGAAATAGGGGCACCACCACCTTTGCTCCCATCAGCACAAGCTAGCTTGCAGCATGAAGTTCAACAAGCACAAATGTGCAGCTGCTCTTGTCTATGCAAAATAAAGTGAGTGCAGCCAATTCCAGAAGGAAACCTGGTTTTAGTGGGTCTGAGTGACATGGTAAAGGGGAGTGGAGGGCATGGGGAATTGTATATACAGTATTGGGTACATTTATAGTGTGGCTACTGCCCTACTATAGTACAGTTATATTTACAAAATACTAAAGCTGAGCTAAAAAAAAAAGGGAAATTGTTTACATTTCACAGGATTTGAAAGAGACCTATTTTCATTTTTTCAACAGTTTTTACAAAAAATTTAAGCTACTTTTTGAATAGAGAATGTTTCTGAATCTGTTGTTGAAAGTATTTATTTACCAAAGACCCATTTTTCAGTAAACTAGAAATGTTGATTACCCGGCAACGGCATTGATAAAAATTTTGATTGAAAAAAATGTCGATTAAAAAAACCCACAAGAAGTTAAAATTTTCAAAGAAGTAAGAATTTCTTATGGAATTTTTCAGTTTTGGAAAAAGGCCATTTTCAACAACAAATTTCACTCAAAAATCTCAATCAGCTCCACACAAATGCTAAACAAGCGTAAAAAGTTAGAAGTAACAGAAACTTATTCACACAAAAGAGCATAAAGATACTATCAGAAGGGTGTAGCGTTGGATGGGCGCGAGGGTTAGATGAGAGCTAAATTTAGCCTATGGTGGGAGACAACAGGAGTGAGGGCAAGAGCTGGAATTGGAAATGGGAGACAGGATCAGAGTGACAAGTTTAGAATTGGAGGAACAGGTGGCAGGGGAGGGTTATGTTCAACCACACGTGGATGCAGTGTCCACCCTGTTTGGAATAACATTACTGCAGGGCACTTTTATCCATTGTCTCTGCACCTTTACATGCAAGCATCACCTACTCACTCTCAGATGTCACCAGTGTCCATGGAGTGAGATGGGAAAGCAAGGGGGGGGAGAGTGGGCGCTAGATAGGGGAAGGAGGGATAGAGATAGGTTCTGGAAGAGAAAGCGAGATGCTACAAAGGGAAGAGGAGAAAGGGAGGAGAGTGAGATTCAGGTGTAGGAAGAAGGTCAGAGGGGAGAAGAAGAGGGATGGCAGATGGAGCTGGCTGGGGGCCCATGAACCTAGGGTTGACTGAGATCAGAGGTCATCTCCTTAAGGGTCAGCGAGGCATGAGGGCTGGGAGTTGGAACCAGAGGGGGATCACAAGCGAGGTAGGCTGGAGTTGACTGGGATCAGAAAGGATGAGAACCGGGGACTGGATTCACAGTATGCTGGGCACACGGGGGAGGGAGTAAAGAGGGGAGCAGAGAGGGTTGTGGGCTGGATTCACAGGGATGTGGGTACAGGGGGGAGCGCAGAGAAGGGTGTGGGCTGGGCTCCCAGGGGTGCGAGCAGAGAGGGGAGCAGGGAGGGGTGCGGGCTGGGCTCCCAGGGGTGCAAGCAGAGAGGGAAACAGAGGGGTGTGTGGGCTGGGCTCCCGGGGGCAATGGGAGAGCAGGCTGGGTTCCCGGGGGCGAGGGCAGGGAGAGGTGCCGGCTGGGCTCCCGGGGGTGAGGGCAGGGAGGGGAGCAGGGAGGGGTGCGGGCTAGGGCGCCGGGGGCGAGGGCAGGATGGGGTGCGCTCTTGGGGGCGAGGACAGGATGGGGTGTAGAGGGGGTGCTGGCTGGGCCGCCAGGGGTGACGGCAGGGAGGGGAGAAGGGCAGGGTGCGGGCTGGGCTCCCGGGGGTGACGGCGGGGGGGGGGCAGAGGAGGGGTGCGGGCTGGGCTCCCGGGGGTGACGGCAGGGAGGAGAGCAGAG
>NW_020664413.1:44815588-44899445 GCF_002925995.2 Terrapene triunguis
GGGAGGAGAGCAGAGAGGGTGCGGGCTGGGCTCCCGGGGGTGACGGCGGGGGGGGGCAGAGGAGGGGTGCGGGCTGGGCTCCCGGGGGTGACGGCAGGGGGGGGCAGAGGAGGGGTGCGGGCTGGGCTCCCGGGGGTGACGGCGGGGGCGGGGGGCAGAGGAGGGGGGCGGGCTGGGCGCCGGCACTTACCGGCTCCCTCGGCGGTCACGATGGCCTCTGGGGAGATGCAGACGCCGCGGTCGTAGACGGGCAGCTCCTCGCAGGCCAGGCTCTCGGGCCAGGCGTGGCGGTACTTGATGAGGACGGGCTCGCAGCCGGCCCGGGCCCGCTCGCACACCGACTTGCAGGGCTTGATGGGCTCGTGCTGGAAGTCGATGGTGCAGATGGGCGCGTACATGGCGCAGAGGAAGAAGAGCAGGTCGGGGCTGCAGTGGGTGCCCAGCAGCCCCTCGAACTGCTCGATGGCCAGGATGGCGTTGGCCTGGGTGCTGTGGTGCAGGTGGTTGGGCATCTTGGTCATGTTCCAGGGCAGGGACTTGCACAGGGGGATGCGGACCGGCTCGCAGGCGGCGCCCTGGGCCCCGGGCACCCTGCTCAGGAAGAGCCCGGCCAGGGCCAGGAGGAGCGCGGCGGAGCCGCAGCACAACATGGTCCCGCCGGGCTCTGGGGTCGGGACCTCACACACGCGCTCCCCGGACCTGGCGGAGCCGCCTCCCGACAGCTTCTTCTCCTGCTGCCCCTCGCCACAGCGGCTCCGGCTGCCCACCTGCCCCGGGCAGCGGGGCCCGTCCCCTGCGGCGCTAGGGGTCGCGGTGGGATCGGAGCAAGGCGCAGCCGGAAGCGGGGGATCGAGGGGAGCTGCCCCTGGGTGCGCCCCGCTCCTGCTGGCGCCGAGCACGAGGGAGGGCCCGTGGGCGCAGCCCCGGCAAAGTTTGGCCAGGGCGGAAAAGCGCTTGGGACTCGCCCTGCCGCCGGGCCCCGCTCCGCAGGCTGGAGGGACGGGCCGGCTTTGCAATGAGGGCTCTGTCTGCAGCCCAGCTCCTTTTCCCTTTCCCACCTCCTGGCCAGAGAGCCCCAGCTCCTCCTCCCGGCCCTCCTTAACCCCGCTCCTCTGGGCGGCGGGGAGGAGGGGGGCCGAGATGACCTGAGGCTGCATTAACTTCCATCAGTATAAGACACCGCTTGTCCCGTACCCGCACCCCCCGCCTCCTGTTTATCCCTCGGGAAGGCTGCGAGCTCTCAGTTTTCGCTGGAGCTGCAGCAAGGCACAGAGGGAGAAGCCAAATCAAGCTAGTCCTTGTAAACCGACTGGAAAGTGCGGGGCAGCAGGAGCGCCCAGCCAACCCTGACAGAACCTCTTGAACCAGATCTGTAGGAGCTCATAGACCCACAAACTCTTAAGCCAGAAGGGAGCAGCATGATCGTCTGACCTCCTGCACATTGCAGCCTCAGAACCTCACCCACCCGGACCCCTAGTCTCTGGCTGAGTTGCTGACGTTCTCAGATCGTGGTTTAAAGATTGCAAGCTCCAGCTCTACACGTTAGAAACACACCCCTCCTCCCCACCCTACCATGGAGGTAAAGAAAAGGAGAGTCTCTTTCAGACACTCCACAGGACACAAGGAGGCGGGTTTTTGCTTCCCGAGTCTCTCTGTTCTGGTGTAAACAATCACCTCTGGGGCTTTCTTTTCAAACATAAGGGGTAGAGTTTCTGATCTGCCTTGCTGCACGGGAGCCGATGCCTTTGTGAATTGCAGCCCTTGCCAGGAGGGCTGCATTCATTCTGTCACTGCTCACCCCCTCCACAGCCAGAGTCGTGCGGGAAACTTTCCCCACAGTGGCAGAACGTGGTTCTTTCTCTCCTTCAATCCAGATGCATTTAATCTAGAGGAGAAAATAGAAAGCAGATCCATCCCCTAGCAATTTGCTCCCTCCAACTAACGTAACCTCCTGTTCAGGGAATAGACTAAAATGAAATGACCTACAGCGGCACCTTCCCCCCTCTGCCTGGGGGGGGGGGGGGGGGGGGGGGAAGAGAGAGAAACGTTTAAATCACCAGAGAAAAAGAGAACTCACTCAGAGGGGCAACAAAGCCCCAAACAAAACAGGAAATCACCTTTGCTCTGCACCATTAAAGTGTGCCTTTGTTTCAACGCAGCCATTTCTCACAGCTGATCATTTTTAGCCAAACCTATCCCCTTGGCTCCCACCCCCTCCCCCAGCACACACAGTGGGCTATCTGTTTCTGGCCCTGGATTTGACTCGAAGGCAAGATGTTTAAAAATGTAACATTCACTTGCTGTTTATATGGCTTTGTTATTGCTGAAATAATTCTGGACAATGGTGCCATAACCATTTTTTCCCCAAAGAAAAGTTTGTTAATTTGAGAACAAAGAATAATAGACTCTAAACTTGGATTAATACAGTTGAAACACAGGGTGGCTTATTTTGGTGTAACTGTTTAGTATTTTTAACAACAAATAAATTAGGCATGAGAAATATTAGCACTAAATTATGTTGGAAAAAAGAAAATAGAGCCATGCTGAGATAAATACTTCCCTTCTGAATAGTAAATTTGGAGATAGCTATATTCAAGCTAGAATGGATTTGGGATGCTCATTAGCAGAACTGTTCTGAGATGGAAGATGAAGACCTTCACACAGCCCACACTGTTAAGTGGGAAACCACAACTATCATCATCAAACCGGCGACTGAACACTGACTACAACAAAATAAGCCTGCCTTTTCAAGGCCAATGTACTAGGCAGATCAGACCTGGGTTAAAGATCTGCCAGTTGAATGTTGAAGACTCATGGTCCAAGAGTGATTATCTGGAGAAAATACTGAAGACAATCAACATCGATGTCCCCACCCTCCAGGAGACCCATATTGCAAACAAAGAAAAAGCCCGTTGTTACAAAATCAATGGCTATAAACTCATAGCCAGCAATTACCACCCAAAATAAGGGCTGGCAATTTACATAAAGTGGGAGATCCACCAATATGTGGTCCTACCTCCTACAGAAACAAACTAGAATCTCTGTGCGCGTCAGGAAGCTATCAATGTATATAAACCACCTGGTGCACAGTGGCCTCAACCAGCTCTGCAGACTGCACAGAATCCTGCTGTATTTATGGGCAACTTTAAATAGTCACCACACACAGTGGGGCTATGCAGCAAACAACATTGCAGGTGAAGAAATGACATGGTCGGGGTCGGCAAATGATATGCTCCTCCTTTCAAATGCAAAACAGTGCGGCACTGTCCACACTGCAAGACGGAACAGATAATACTGCCCTGACCTGATCTTCATCTCTAAAGATGATGGAGGCACACCAATACCCGCACCATGGACCATTTTTGATGACTTCCTGAACAGCCAGCACAGACCAGTCCTGATCCGTATTGGCATTCAAATTCCAGTTCTCTACTCAAAACCAGTGCTGTGCTGGAACTTCAAAAAAGCAGACTGGGCCACTTTTTATGACAGTGGACAATACAATCTCCCACATTCCCCCAATGCCGAAAAATTTTGACTATTTTACTGCTCTCCTAATCTCTGCTGCAAAGAGGACCATCCCCTAGGCACACAGGTCCCCGTACGCTCCTTGCTGGGCTGCAGAGAGCCAAGAGCTCCACAAATATGACGAGTGTAGAGACCCAGACACTGGAAAGCCCTCCTATCACTGGATGCAGCAAGGCCAAAATGGTGACTTGACTGTGTAGAAGATCCAAACTTCACACACTCGAGTAAAGGCACTTGGAACCTGAGGGCTGCAAATCCCACACATGCCACTAGCCAGTGCCATCACTGCTAAACCTTTGTGGGCATCCAAACAGCCAGTGGACAAACAGTATCACAGACAAGTCCAACATCAACTCTGGCAGGCAATGTCCACATGCACTCCATCACCCCAATGGTCTGGACCATTCACAAGTAAGGAGATCGATGCAGCCATGAACCTGGAAAAAGCAGTGGGAAGAGACAGTATCTATCCTGAGTTCCTATATAACCCAGTCCATTAGCACAGAAATGGATGATGCAGAGTACTGTGCATCAGAGTAGACAAGAAGTTGCCATACCCAACTGTGAACAGGCAGCTGAATCAGACCATATTAATCATCATGGAGACTTTACAATCAACATCTCTACCATGGCTTTCTGGATTAGCAAACATTGAACCTCCCGCTATCCATTGAGATATAGCCACAGTATGAGAACTTAACTGCTCTGACGACTGCCCAGAACTTCCCACCCTGCAGGTCATGGATAACATACCCCAGCACCACCTGAAACTGCAAAAACCACTGTGGACCACACATGACCATCTTAGATCTCTGGTTCCAGCCAGGGAATGGTAAAGTGTCTGGACCTCACCTACTATGCTAAACAAGCAGATTATTACTGACGCAGCAAGCGGCCCTCCTGGTTTTGACCTGCCACACAGACGTTGAACCACATCCGAACAAACCATGGAAGATGTGACTACCTGATGCCCAAGAGGAAAATCAAAGACTCTCAGACCCTCACCTGGCTCCACAAGGGAAAGGGTTACAAACCCCTACTTGCTGAGGAAACTCAATAAGGAAAACCTTGGGGAATTTAATGCCGCTCCATGGGACTCACCATCTACAGTCTGGCCCTATGTATTATTATTATTATTCGTAGTACCCTAGCACTTAGATGCCCCAATTGAGGATCAGGACCCCATTGTACTAGGCCTGTATAAACACAGAACACGTCCATGGTTTCATGTTAGAAAAGTTGTTGTTGCTGATGGCTTGTCCTTTGTGTGGATAAGTTTATTCTTGTATTCTAAGGAAAATAAGCAAGGCAAGAAAATGGAAATCAAAAATAATCTTTCCCACCCTGGGGCACTATTGCTGCAGAAGAGAGAATCTTGGAGGAATTCTAGTGTCTATATTTAAATCTACTAATTGAATGAAATAATGTCTTGCAGGTAGTAAAATAGTGGAAAAATCTGTTTTTAGCAGCAACAGAAAAATCAGTATTTTTCCATGTCTTTTATTCGATATCTGAGCAATGTCAGGGGCAAATCCCCCCCTCCATCTCTCTCAGTCTGCAGGACACCACATACAGCAGCATGGATTTGAGGAGACCACACAGAAGATGCACATCCTCTCTGCAGAGTGCATACTTTCATATGGATGCCCTACACAGTTGCAGGGGACTAGGCAGGTCAGGTCCTGAAGATCTGCAGTTACATTTATTTTCACATTCTGCCTACCCATGCCCTCCCCATCCTGTTACAACATATACTAGTGAACAAAGTGTTAAACATGTTGGTACTGAAAGGAGACAAGATTAGCCATGTTTAACATCTTGGTTAACCCTAGGGTGGATCATAGGGTTAAACATGATGAGCTGACAGAGAATCGTAGGACTGGAAGGAATCTTGAGAGGTCTTCTAGTCCAGTCTCCTGCATTCAAGCAGGACTTAGTATTACCTTGATCAGTGGTGGGCTGCATGTGGGTAATCAGAGTAATCTGATTGTGGGCCATGAGACATTTTGCTGACCTTGACAACCCACAGGCACGGCCCCCTGCAGCTCCCAGTGGCCGCGGTTTGCCATTCCCGGCCAATGGGAGCTGCAGGAAGTGGGTTGCCCACCACTGATCTAGATCACCCTGACAGGTGTTTGTCTAACCTGCTCTTTAAAATCTCCAATGATGGAGATTCCACACCCTCCCTAGGCAATTTATTCTAGTGCTTAACCACTCTGACCGTTAGGAAGTTTTTCCTAATGTCCAACCTAAACTGCCCCTCCTGAAATTTAAGATCATTGCTTCTTGTTCTATCCTCAAAGGTTAACAAGAACAATTTTCCCCCCTCGAACAACCTTTTATGTACATGAAACTGTTATGTCTCCCCTCAGTCTAATCTTCTCCAGGCAAAACAAACTCAATTTTTTCAGTCTTCCTTCATAGGTCATGTTTTCTAGACCTTTAATCATTTTTGTTGCTGTTCTCTGGACTTTCTCCAATTTATCCATATCTTTCCTGAAATGTGGCACCCAGAACTGGACATAATACTCCAGTTGAGGCCTAATGAGTGCAGAGTAGAGCAGAAGAATTACATATCGTGTCTTGCTTACAACACTCCTGCTAATACATCCCAGAATCATGTTTGCTTTTTTTGCAACGGCGTTACACTGTTGACTCATATTTAGCTTGTGATCCACGATGACCCCCGCAACCCCATACCCCTTTTTGCAGTACTCCTTCCTAGGCAGTCATTTCCCATTTTTACATGAGTGCTTCAATATGAGCATGTTCAGTTAGTGCTCCATGATCTGCACTGGCTACCTATGAGTTTCCAGGTGGGGTTTAAGGAGTTGGTATGGACCTATAAATCTAAGGAATAATATAACAACTGTTATCACACTAAGTCATTTCCTAGAGTATACAAGCCCTTAGTGGGGCTGAGGCCAAAGTAGAAGGTTTGTTCTTTGAGTGGTTTATAGAAATTAAAGGAAAAGATGGATTATTATATCCTGCAAAACTTTGGGTAATCTTCAGTAATGCAAAATATATCTTGTAGACCAAACTGCCCTCAGTTATACTAGTGCAACCTCACTGAAATCAGTGGGCTCGCACTGCCACGAGGTCAGAATTCAGCTGTAAGTTGTCTGATAATGTTCAGAGCTGTGTGGATGTCTGAATAAGCTGATTAGGGCATACAGATGTAACAGCAATAGTGCAGATTTGACGAGACTGTGAAAAGGGATTGATTTCTTTATTCTTCTTCTCATAGCCATACCAAAGCGAGGCTAGGAAAGAAGCTGCCTCTAGCTGGCTGGAATTAATTTGTTCCCTTGTTTAACTTTCTCCCCTTTCTCTCCCCCATCCCCTTGTACTTCTCTCTCTCAGTGGTCAGTCAGTCAGTAACTGGATTAAAAACCAAAGTCGGAGTCATGGTGTTTAGCTTAGTTATTACAACTGTAAATTAGCAAAATCTCATGCTTTTAAAATAGATTTTTAAAAAAAGTTTAGACTGGTGCCCTTTCACATAAAGACTTCACTGAGTAAATGGTAAGAGAGGATGAGTAATATGTGATCAGAAACAGAAAGTTATGATGCAGACTATTAGTGGGACAGTAGGAATTACTGATGTGTTTACTTGTGCCTTAGTGTAACTGTTTATAGTGCATCAGATGCACTAAAATGTTATGAAGTGCTAATGCAAAATAAGAATTTTATCACAAATATGGACTCGTTACTCCCTACTCTCATCAACGGAGGCAACGGATGGAGTTTTACATGGTGGATTCAGTCCCAGTGAGGTGTCCTTTCCTTATGGAAATCCTTGGATAGCACAGATCCACAATAGCGGTTCCTATACCACCACCTCTTACTTCTCCTCCCAGTTGAGGGGTCTAGCCAAGGAAAAAGGAGTGTAGCCAGTGTCTCTCTCAGCCCTAGCAGTCCCTGGCAGTCAGAACTTGTCTTGAGGTTGTGGGCAGTCAAGTATAAATTAAAGCAACCATATAGCTGCTCTGACCCCAGAAGAGGGAGGTTAGGGGGGAAAGTGTTAGTGACCACTTGGTAGCAGAGCACTGTTCAACTGGACCACAGGATCTGGCTCTACATTTTCAAAGAATGTGAAACAGACAAAAACAAAGCAGTTAAATGATATCAAGTGGGCAAAGTGTAGGCACTAAATACTTCATATTTGGGGCTTATTACGTCTGGCTAGGAAGAGACTAGAACACATATGATTGGAGTTGATGTAAAGGAGCATGTCTCTGAAACCTGCTCTATCTGGTAGTCAATCACAACCCAAGAGCCTAGTGCAAGACTTGTTCTTTTGGCCAGATGTTTGCTTGATAGATCTTTACACTTTCTCTTCAACAGTAACAAAGTTTAGACAATTAGAAAGTGAGAAATGCCTTGTAAAAATACTACACAGCTACAAAAATTTATTACATAGCTATAGCTTGTCTAAGAACTGACTAAGGGTTATAAATATCTGAAGGTGAACACCAAAGAGGGAAAGGAGTTCTTTTTCATAATTAACTAGAATACAACTAGGAGCAATGGGATGAAATCAATAAAGGAAAAATTTAGACTGGATATCAGGAAAAAACGTGCAACAGTGAAATCTTTTAGCCAGTGGAATACTTATCCAAGGGAAGGGATGAAGATCCAGTTACCTAACATGTTTATATTTAAATTGATCAAAACACCCACCCTGTTTAACATTCCGTAGGAACAACCTACAGTAGCATGACCAGGTGCTATCATGCCAATACCAGGTGTTTTCTACCTTTAGATTCAGATTCTATGATCAATCTTGTAAACATTAGCCAATGAAGGTGTTTTGATAGCAATCATGGTTTTCTGTTATATTTGGTTGATTTGTGATTATTTTAGTAATACGAGACCCAGGTACCTTGGTAATGGGCTACTATTTCTAAAGAGCTAAACACATTTTGTGTGAAGCTCTAGCTAAGGAAAACATCCAATACAATATTTTTGCTTTTAGAAATCTGTCTGCTACAACCAATTGTCCATTCCAACCATTTCTGTTTTACTTTGTGTAGTATTTTCTATATCCATGTGTACACAAAGATCCAGACTGTTAATAAGAAAAGGTCATGTTGAGATCAACAGCACATATTCAGAACAGGTTTTCACTTTCCTGAGCCTTTCTGTAATGATCTTAATATTACTTACAATTTAATTTACTTATGTATCCAGAAAAAACAAAATATTTTATATAGCTGTTACTAAAATCATAAAATCATTGACTTACAGAGTCATAAAAAAGGGATTTATTGTACATTTCCTGTTCCAAGCCAAGGTTTTGTTACAGCTCCCTCAGGTAGACAAAGCACAGGAGACTATTAACTTACTTTAATAATCTTTCAAGCTTCTCCTTGGACAACTTACAAATAGAAAGGAATAAGAAAAGGTTCTTTTCATATGATCTTTTTCAGACCTGTAATTTTTCATATTGTTCATTATTAACCATCCTGTGCCTTCTGGGTCTTTATGCATCACAGATTCAGATTTTTCATATTAATTTTTGCTCACATCTATCTCCTTGAAAAGTCAGGAAGAACGTGATTTGCCCTAGAACTCCATATCCTTTGTTACTAGTGAAATTAATATTATGGGTTTGGAAACATGCCCGGTTACATTTAGCTCTGCACACAATTGACAAACATTGAAAAGGCTCATTGACATCGACAACAGTTCTGTGCACCAAAAGAGCGTAGAACATGCTGGTAAAGAGTCTACTTTAGCCTATTCTAGGTACGTGGCATATATATACACACACACGTACATGTCTAATTTGGCAGGATGACAGTGTGAGGTGCTTGTGACTCTCCCAGATTTTGCATCCACATATGGATTTTTAGCTCTTGTTAGGGTTTGCCAGCTGTAATGCAGATTTTCAACATGGGCACAGCGATCTGTTTTGGTTTGCCTGTGTAAATTGACAGCAGGAGTCTTTATGTGGCATGTATGCTTTTTGTGGCATTTGGCCACACAGAAGAAACTTTCATCAAAGAATAAGAAGCTTTACAAATGGACGGTAGAACTCCTTTGACAACTGGCCTGCCTTTATCCCAAACACAGCTGCCAGGGACCCAGTAACTTCATTATTGTGTCTCAACATTGTTAAAGAATTGCTCCATTTTACAGTGTAACTGGAATTTATTAAGGCCCAGATTTTTAAAGGTATTTAGGCACTACAGTGCTCAGCGCTGAAATGCCTAATAACGTAGGAGCCTAAGTCTCATTTTCAAAAGTGATTTAGGCACTTAGGAGCCTAAATCCCATTGACTGATAATGGAATCTGGGTTTTAGTCTCCAAACTCTGCTAAATCCCAGGCCACGTCAGTGTCTTGTTAAATACAGTTTTCAATGTGGCAACTGACAACTGATGGTACTTCGACCGTTTCACCTGGGAGATCATTCCATAAATTGACAGAGAAGTTGTTAAACTCTGTGATTCTGACACCATCCAAATTTTCAGCCGTGACCCAAAACCCGTCACATTTTTCTCCCACTACTTTATAGTTCAGAACCTTTGCATTGTTTCAGGTTAAAAAAAAAGTTATACAATTCCCTATATATTATTGTAAATGGTAATTTGGGGGAAGGTAGGATTACGCAGATTTAATTGGACAAAAGATGTATTTACATTCAGGGCAGACATTTTTAATTTCACACTTAAAAAGTGTATCAGAACAACTTATTTATATGTTCATGCTGAAAATGTAATATGAACAAAACACTTCCCAGTGCAATCTACATTGATGCCAAAGTAGTTATATTCAGTTTACATTTGGATCATTGTCTTTGCAACCACAAGGTCTAGAAATATTAGTGAAAAAATTTCAAATGTTGGTGCCTAAAATTAGATGCCTAAAAAAACCAGCCTGATTTTGAGAGGTGTTGAGCACCTGCAATGAAGTCTTTATATGAATGCCTAGACCCTGATTCTGCAAACACAAGCGTGTGTGTAACTGTATTTATATGAGTAGCACCAATTAGTTCAGTAGGACTGCTAAGGTGAGTAAAGTAACACGTTTAAACATTTGCTGAATCAGGACTTCAGTCTGTGGAAAATTTCATGCCCTACCAAAAACATCTTTGCATGTAACTTGGGGTCCTAATTGCAAGCTTGGGTACCATGGGAAGCCAACAGATTTGAGAGACTGGAAGATTTTTCTAATCTTCTAAATTTTCCCATTTTAAAGTTCCTACCATTACTCTCCAATAGATCATTGGTCTGTTGTAATATGTCAGTTCTTCAGTGCAAAGTCAGAGACCGACAATCCACAATCCTTAACTGTATTTACTACAGTCTAATTAGTGTCATCAACACAATTCTTGTTCTGATAACTTGACTGAGGTACATAAACCCCTAAGGGCTCTGTTGGAATCTGATTCACATTTACAATTTAAATACTTTAGGATCTGCATCTCCATTGAAGGGGTAGAGACAAAAGGGGACAAAGTTCAGGGTTTCCTAAGCTTTTTCCTTAGGAGGGGAAAAGAAGACAGTTGCCTCAGTGATTAACACATGATGAAACAATTTCCTTTAACAACCTAACCAAAGCTTAAAATACAGAGTTAATTAACAATGTTTAAAAAAATCAGCTTTTATGTCATTCCAATAAACCCAGACAGATAAAAGCCAAGCAGTAGATTAGAATTCACACAGATCTGCAGCACATCAAAGAGTCACATTAATGAGGTGGCATTCAATTAGTTGAAATGTTTTCAGTTGCATAACTAATGTTTATTGTTGTCTTGAGTTGGGACCCATCCGGGCTAGCTGAGGGCAGTCTTCCTGAGAGCAACAGTAAATTGGCTGCATGTTTTAAAGTAAATGAAGTTCTGTAATCTCAAGGAACCGAGAGTTCTGTTTACCAAGAGCTAGAGCAGGTACCTTTCCCAAACTGTTCTAAAACAGAGTTCACACACCTTGTAGAGCCTCTGACTCTGAACACTAAGGAGGGGGTTTTCAAAAGCACCTGCATGATTTACAACCAGAAATCACCATGAAAGTCAAATTATTTACATGCTTTTGAAAATGCCACCCTAAAAGGCAACAAAGTTCAGTGGAAGCCTTCTTCTATGCTTGCCCGCTCCTGGGGCTCCCCACCAAAGGATTGCTGCTCAGCCCACACTCTAGTTCTTTCCCTTCAGAGAGCTACTCCCATCTCCTTTGCATCTGGGCGGGGTAATGAGCCATCTGCCTCAGTAGCCACATCTTTAGCAGGGAAAAGATGCTAACACATGATAACTAACGTAGGTTAAAATCCTAGTGTAGACAAGGCAAGATGTAGTTTGAGTATGTATTAACTGGTCAAGGTAAATCCTAGTCTCCCAACTACGTTTACCTCAACTAGCTAACACATTAATACTAAAACTTGCCTTGTCTACACTAGGATTTCAACATGTTGGCTAGCACATGTAAAAATACACCTTTCCCCCAAGTGTAAGTAAGCTCAGAGAGTCCAGCAGAACCTACCTAACCCTTTGTCAGTATTATCAACCCCTGCTTGCCAACAGGACAGGGATTTTAAGTCAAAGATGGCCAGCTTGTATGGTTATGTCTTGTGCAACTTTTCCACATGTGCCCTCTGTGGAACTCATTTCAGATTAAACCCAAACCAAAACACACTGCAGGCCATTACTAAGACTTATTCCCTACCCAATGACAGGGCCAAATTCTGCCCTCATTTGCACCAGAACCACCCCCTTATCAGAGCAGAGCAGTATTTTATGCCAGATCAAACCAATTTCTAAAATCAGAGTTCATGGTACAGTTAAATTTTACTGTAGGGGCACGATCTTGCAAAGTGCTACGCACCCTCAGGTCCCATCGACTTTATTGGGAGCTGATAGCTCAGCACTCACAGGCTCAAGCACTGTGTCTGTCTAAATATGAGCACGCAATGTTCACATATGTTCGATAAGTATTTGTGCATGTACTTTGCTCTTTTCAATCTCTACAAAGAGCCTCACTTAAGCGCACTACAGAAATCTTATTTTTCTCAATCTCTTCCTGTCTCTCTCTCTCTGAGACACACACACACACACACACACACACACACACACACACAGTCCCTCCTTTTGACCAGTAAATGCTTAGTAGCAGAATCCTCTAGTAATGTTTCTTATTACCAAGACTCCATTACTTCTATAAAATGTATTAGGAAGTTTATAAACTATACACTAGACTACAGTTTGTTAAAATGAATAGAATTATATAAAAATAACTACATTAAAAGAACATTAAGTTTGCAGAGTCAGGCTCTCCAAAATTAGGAAATGCCAGAATTAAGATGGCCGGTGCAACTTTAATTTGTCCCCATTGTGCATAAGTATTATGATACAGTCCTGAATTACACGGTCATATACCATTTTTTCCACAGGGCCCGTTTCATTCAGTGCACTGGACGGATGCTGCTCCCTGAACCTGCACTGAATATGAAATTATTGATGGGTTTCCACTCATTCATGTGGATTAACAAAGCCCTTCCGTTTCAGTTTATTTATTGATAGAGAAAACAGTGAGGAGGGGATGTACATTCAGGGAGGGTCACAAAAATTAGATGCACACAGTGATTGTGTACAGTAACAACTGATGATAAAGACTATTACACAATTAAAAAACTACTAGCTATACACAGTTGGGACTATTCCAGAACATATTTTTAATATCAATCTAAAAATAAAGTCCTTGTCTCTTTAAATTCCTCATTCCTGTAGAGTTTTGTCCCTGTTCACTGGCTCTCCCAGGTTATTGCATGATTCTACAATGTTCAGTATATCTGGTGATTTACAATTACTCAATTACTCTTTGGGCCACGGCTGGTGCTTGTAACAAAAATGGGTTTCTAAGGGTAATTTGAGACCTTAATAACTTTACAGTCTTGGGCCCCAATCCCACACATACTTAAAAGCTTGTAGAATAAAGATCAGAGCCAGGAAATTATTTAAAATCATGTTTACCTTTTACCTAATTTTCTCACAATGTAATAATTATTTTATATCTAAAACTATAATGCAAACAATTTGATGAGGAGTTTGCTGATTGCTGCCAAGCACACTATCTTACTTCCCTGACATATAAACAAACCTTCTTGGTTCAGTTAAAAACAAAAAATGCAAAATTCAGTTGGCATGTTTTTTCAGCATCTATTTTCAATTATTACAAACGGAGATCATTTTCTGACCATTCCTGACATTTCTGTTACGAGATCTATAAATCTAACCTCCGGACAATTTTTTTCCCCAGCCTAATTTTTTCCACAGTTATATACTGTATATAGAACGTTGCTTGCTTGTTTATTTTCCTCCCTGCAACCACAGGCTTGTTTACGAAAATTGGAAACACAAACCATTTTTAGCAGAAGAGCCAGCAAGCATACATACAAATATTTGCAAATCTAATGGATGGGAATAAACTTGATCAAGGTTCGTGACTTAAAACTACTTATCTATATAATTAATCTACACACTAAAACCTAACTTAACATACAACGATCCAGGTCTCTGTCCTCACTACCGTCAATCATCATTGTGCTGGAGTCATTAGGATAAAGCTTTATACAAATATATTTTCCCAAGCTGTAAAATACCACCACAGGATTTTTGATTACTACTTTTCCTTGACTGCCTTCTCCCTGTGGTTTTGTCTGCTTCTCACCTCAGCTCCAGTGCTTCTGGTAACTGCCAGTGCTCTCAATGCCCCCGATTCTACTTGGTTCAAATAATTTATACTGTAATATAACAGTTACTTGGCAGTGCTAGTCATTTTTAATTTTACTTTGCCTCCTAGTTTAGGATTTGATACATCAGCAGCCTACAGACACAGGAGTAGTTCATTTCAGTTAAATTAACACTGAGGTACAAGCACCTAACCATAAAATTATGATCTAAAGGTTGGTGCTTGGACTGCTCTCAGTTCCAATCTCACCTGTCCAAGATGAATTTTCTAGCAAATGGTCAGAATGGAGAAATTTGTAACTTGTGCAGTAGATTGTTAAAAAATACCTTAAGGATATTGGTAGGCGATTTCTCTTTTCTTCATTAAACATAAGAACGGCCCTACTGGATCAGCCCAAAGGTCCATCTAGCTCAGTATCCTGTCTTCTGACAGTGGCCAATGCCAGGTGCCCCAGAGAGAATTAACAGAACAGGTAATCATCAAGTGATCCATCTCCTGTTGCCCATTCCCAGATTCTGGCAGAGGCTAGGGACACCATCCCTGCCCATCCTGGCTAATAGCCATTGATAGTCCTATCCTCCATGAATTTAGTTCTTTTTGAACCGTTAGTGGTTTGGCCTTCACAACATCCTCTGGCAAAGAGTTCCACAGGTTAACTTTGTGTTGTGTGAAGAAATACTTTCTTTTGTTTGTTTTAAACCTGCTGCCTATTAATTTCATTTGGTGACCCCTAGTTCGTGTGTTATGAGAAGGAGTAAATAACACTTCCTTATTTACTTTCTCCACACCAGTCATGATTAATCCTTTTGCAGAAATTTACATTTTTGGATGATTCTAACCTGGTGCTTAATTGGAGTGTCCAAGGAGCTCGATTAGAAAGAGATCTGATGACCATCTTACCAAACTCTGGGCCTGATCCTCAGTTCACGTGGATCAAATGCTTCACTGAAGTCAAAGGAGATACACCCACTTGCACCTGCTGAAGATATGGCTTTCAGTATCAAATGAATTCTGACTCAACGTTATACTAATCAAAACAATATGAGACGAGCTTCAAATGGCTATTATGCAAACGTATGCTGCTATAATCTTTGTATGGGAAGGCAAACTAGCATACTCTGTGACAATGCAGGTCCAGATACCCCAAAGGGCAAACAGAAAGTTCAAACCTCAAGAATGAGCAGTGAAACTAATTGATTGTAAGACTGTACAATAAAAGTATATTGAGTAAGCTCTTATATGAAGGCTTGTAATGTTCTCCACTCGATGGTCATTATGAGCTATGTATACAGCAGTGATAATCAGGCATCAGTGGTTCAGGAGACAACTTAGTGATCAACATTACCCGAAAGAGCCACAGTAATGTGAATTCATTGTTTCATTTATATATATTCATAAAATTTCTCACAGCAAAATGACTGACCAAGTATTCTACAGTTGGTTAATAACATAGTAAAAGCATCCAAATTGGATAATAATGTAGATTAGTTAATAGTTAAATCACAGTGTTTTAATATGTGCTGCAGAGATACATTAAAGAAACACTTGCAGCTCCCGAGCTTCAGCCTGAGTATCACTGGTATACACACTATGATTATGAATCTATGTATTTGTGTATATAGAAAACTGGGCTCATAACCTGTACCACAACTTCAACTACACCTCACAGCAGGACGGTGAGTAGTCAAACAGGGAGAGGCACCTCCCAAGTCAGCTGTTCACATGAAAGGAGCTTCCAGTAAATATTCATTGTCCAGCCCAGGAAAAGATCATGATGGACCATTACAGTTAACAGAAAGACATTGAGACATCCCAGCTATCAAGTCAAGAGGGAATTTCCCCCACTTTTAATAAACAGTCACAAAGAGAGGGGGGGGGGGGGGAGGAGAGAAAGGGAAAATGTCTTTTAAAAACAGGCTTGAGATGAAGGTTTTTATCCAGTACTTGAGGGACAGTCTTGAGGCAGGAGGCTGACGGTGAATCTTGGATCCCTCCAATAGTGAGGAGGGGTGCACTGAGAAACTGTTTTAAGGCAATAACTTGTATTAGAAAAGGAATTTGATCTATTATAGAAACGTGATGCCTGAGATTGCGTCTTTATGTGTATTTACTATGTAACTTCTACATTTGCTTTCCCTGTTTCATCTTTGAATCTCTGGTTTTTCTATTAAATAAACTTTTTGCCTATATTTTTCCCAAGCAGATCTCTGGTGTGCAAACTGTGGTGTGTCCCCCCCAAAGTGAACTGATAATTGGGGGGCTGGTTTCATGCCAACCAGAGAGGAACAGTCTGAGTGTCTCATACTTAAGAACTCTGGGAGGATGAATTTGGGGAAATGATGAATTAAGTTAAACTTTTGACATGATGCCAAATACCCTTTAATTAATCCTGATTGATAAGGGCAGATGGTTGTGTGGAGGGTATCACTAAACATGGCTGACAGCAACTTGCATTTCAAGGAGAGAAATGGAATTGTGTTCCAAACAGGATAAGCCATCTTCATGTTTCTGGGTGATGACAGTAACTAGATCCATATTAACATCCCACAGAGTTGCCTACTTGGTCTTGACAAGCACAGCTCCCAACCATTATACCTCAGAAATGTGTGTTCTCAGCTCTTTTCTCATATGTAAAACTAAAACACTGGAAAAAAACTCTTTCCCACTTATGGCATGAAAACCATAAATCTTCTCCATTAGGACTGCAGATGCAATTGCTAAGTCAAGGAGAGGCAATCTAGACTAATTCTCCAAAAAGTGCTGTAAGACATCTTCACACCAAAGTAGTGCCTACCTAAGGAGCACCACAATGAGATGGGTCCAAACCTTGTGGACATCTGGATCCTTCCTAGCTACTCCTATCTTACACCACTGAGTCTTCCATGATCTCACCTTTTCAAACACACACTACTCCTCACACAAAAGTTTTCCTATGTTTCTCTTTCTTAATTCTCATGTCAAGCTGGCATAAGGTATATTTACAGTACACGCTGCAAGATGGCAAGCACACCTTTGAAATACCGACATTCATGTCTTTCCTCTTCTTGCTTTTCCATGGCTTTGAAAACACATATTATGTGTTACTTTACTTCTGTTGAAGCAATTAAATTTATATTTTAAAATAACATTGCTATACACAAGCAGAGCTAAACAGGCTACCCTGTTCTCTGCTCTCTACACTGGCTTCCCATAGATTAGTAGCTCAAGTTCAAGGTCTCAGTACCTGAGTATATATCCTACATGGTTCTCCACCTGCCCAAGCCATGCCTTCAAATCTACACTATTTTTAGCAGTGTGGTGTCCTGCTGCCTCCTAGCTGCTGGACCCTTTCCCCTCTGCAGGAAAAGACTGGCATCAGGGGATGGTTCCAGCCCTGGCAGTGGGGAAAGGCTCTGCAAGCTCCCTGAGCTAGAGCCTTTCCCCACTGAGGAAAAGACTCCAGCAGCTCTCCACTGTTGGAGCCTTTCCTCACTGCAGCTAACAATCCTGGCAGGGGGGAAGTCTTACTGAAAGGCTCTGACAGCAGGGAGTTGCTGTGAAGCCTTTCCCCGCTGCCTCGCCTCCTGCCAGTGCCTTTCACTGACACATGTAGCTACACACTGCAGCAGGGGTGAAGCCTACTTTTCAGTGTGGCATGCAGCTACACGTACCCTACAGCTGCCAAAAGTGGTGTGTAGAGTAGGGGCAGGTCTACACTTACCCCCCAAGTCGAACTAAGGTACGCAACTTCAGCTACGTGAATAACGTAGCTGAAGTTCCAAGTATCTTAGTTCGAACTTACCTCGGTCCACACGCGGCAGGCAGGCTCCCCCGTCGACTCCACGGTACTCCTCTCGCCGAGCAGGAGTACCGCAGTCGACGGCGAGCACTTCCTGGTTCGACTTATCGCGTCCAGACAAGACGCGATAAGTCGAACCCAGAAGGTCGATCGCTCGCCACCGAACTACCGGGTAAGTGTAGACCTACCCTAGATGTAGACTAACACAAGGGTAAAGATAGAGAAGGCAGTTACCACAGGCTAACCAACACTTAGCAACATTTAACATATATAAAATACCCTACCAAAGCAAAACACTACACTGCATGCACAATTCTCCCCCTGGGGAGAAGAATGAACTAACCACATGAAGCAGATGTTCCTAATATTGCTTAATAAATTACTGGAAAGCACTTAGATACTATGAGGTTGAGGGCAGTATAAGAACTTCTGTAATACCTAACTTCTGAGCACTTTTCATCCATAGATCTCAGAAGGAATAAAATTATCCCCCTTTTACAATTGGGGAACCTGAGGCACAGGAAAGAAAGTGACTTGCCCAAGGTCATCCAGCAAATGAAATCCAAGTCTCCTGGGTTCAAGTCCAGAGGGCCATAGAGACAAGCCTAAAACAGCTTCAGCATTGGCCACGATTCATGTACCTGTATGAGTCACACCATCCTCCACTTCCTTAAACGTGGTTCAGTAAGCAAAAGGCAGGTGGCTGGGATAGAAGAGTGACAATAGATTTTATAGAGATGTCATTAGGGAGTATATTTTCTATTCAAACTCATAACTGCTCCCTTAGTCCTGCCTATTCAGAAATAACAAGCAGTAAAGACCCATAGGGAGGGATGAAGTACAAGGGTAATTAGGACAAAAGAGTCTTACTGCTCTAAAAAGCCTGCCAAAGGAATCACCATGGCAGATAATTTATTAAGTGTAATAGACATGAATTCTAGCATAGAAAAATTGTTGGGGCTTTACAGACCTGTCTCCTTAGATGTAGCCTGTAATTTCTCTCCCCCCAGGATGCACCTGTGGTTCTTGAGTGAGCAGTCTGGTTACAGGCCACGTAAAAGTCTCTGATGCAGCATTTAATCCTCCTTGCCAGAGAATACTTTGGAGATGTAGCCCCTTTGCACTGAGTAGAAAACACGAACAGAAATCCTCACAGCCGCTGTGCAACTCAGCTGCATTAATATTGCTGACTTTGTGCCACAATTTGTTAAAGAATGTTGTTTGCATTGAAAGAGCAATTTACCTTGTTTATAAAAGGGCGTGGAGTTTGGAGTAAGTCTTGTGAGCCATACACGACAGTTTGTGTATAGACAGCTCATGTTGCACACACGATTGTCACAAATGCTTTGAGACAAATAAGTTGCAGTCATGGATTCAAATGTGATTGTAACAGCTTGAAGCACCAGAACTCATTTATCAACCTTCGATGTGGCTATTCTGTTTTTAGAAATCTGGCTGGGGGAATAATCAATTAGAATTTATGTAGTTCTTGCAGAGAGTATTTGTTGTAGGAGACACATCTGGTTGGCTCAAGGACTAGAGCGCTAGACCGTCCTTGAATAATTCTTGTAGTGTTGGAATACTTGGTCTCCTGGCGTTGAAGCCTCTTTCCTTGCATCAAAGGTTAAACTATGGCAAAAAGTTTTTTTTTAGATGAAGGGCATTTGGATGAAATCACATTTTCTGCAACTGCCTAAATCATCTCTTTCAACATTCTCCTTTCAATTTCCAAACTATCAAGTTGAACTACTCTATTTCTTGGAGCAGGAGTCATCTTTGGCTATGTTCATGTCTGAGTGGTGAAAATAATGGTGTTTTTATTGCCATTGCTATCTAGAATTTCTTTGGTGGCTTGGGCCATCGTGATGTAATGATGACAACTGATTACATTTCCTTCCTTATTTTCAGAATCATCCTCCTCAATTTTTTTTTAAATGGAGATATCCTATCTCCTAGAACTAGAAGGGACCTTGAAAGGTCATCGAGTCCAGCCCCCTGCTTTCACAAGCAGGACCAAGTACTGATTTTGCCCCAGATCCCTAGAGTGGCCCCTTCAAGGATTGAACTCACAACCCTGGGTTTAGCAGGCCAGTGCTCAAACCACTGAGCTATCCCTCCCCCAATTTTACGCTAGGTCTAACTAATAATATGGTAAGGTCTTTTGCACATATTTTCTTTGGTAGGAAGAGGTTTTTGCTGTGTTCCTTTGTGGTACTTTGCCTCACTTGATGTCTGTTCAGCACATTCCTTGTATTCTGCTGAAGTATTCATGGTGCGGTGATGGGATGATGCTCCTTCATGCCCGAGTCCCCTTTCCTTCGCATTGTGAAGTTCAGTGGGCAGGGGAGCATGTTTTCAGTGTTAACTTGTTCTCAGCAGTGGTTGGGAGTGTGGTCTCACATGCGGCGAGCATTCCAGTCTTGGACTAATAATGCTGCTTTGCTGGGTTTGTGATGTACTGAGGCAGTGTGGTGAGGGCGTGCTCCATCAAGAGTCACAGACAAGCTGTAAACACCAGAATACTGCCCTGAGGGTCAGATGTTGGCAAGTCTAACACAGAAAGCAAGCTTGCTACCTGCCCAAAAAAATTAAAATTTTCCACAATTTTATGTCTGAGTGTTGGTGTTTGCAGCTGGTAGGTGTGTAGGAGAGCCGCGAGAAAGGGTGTGGCCAAACCAGGTATGATTTCCTGGCAGTAAAATTCAGCTACCTCTGGATACGCTGGAGAAGGGACATGTGCAGTAATCAGGACTAGTGAATGTTAGGATTTAAAATACCATTGACACAGATACGTTGCCAAAAGACCAGTAGAGAATTGGCTAATTAACATCAAAGCAACCATTGAACATGCAAAGCTTCCCCCTCCCCCCCATACACAGCTGTGCTACTTCCTTAGCAGATTTTGACAGCAAAGCTCGAGACATGCAGGACCTGTTGTCAATTGGAAGTCCTTTTTCCACAAACATACTGCACTTCAACCAAGAGCTATTTTAATTAATATTAGACAACAGAATTTTGACATCTTAAAACTAGGGTACTGAACTAATAAGCTGCATCAGATCTCCCATCTAACTTCTTCATAAACCAATTAACTTATCTACGTTATGATACTGTATAAGCAATATAAAAAGCAACATTTTTATTTCCCTAGTTTTAAAAATAGATTGAATAAGTAATTAATATGGATGTAATGTGCTACTTCCTTATTATTTCTATTTCATCCCACTGGCTTGTTTTCTTTTGGACAGAAAAAACTATTATAAACGATGAGCACACAACAGCTCTTTGATCACAGAAAAAGTTAGCTGTGTGTACATAAGTTGCGTCCAAGAACAGGGTCCTATACAATGTCCAGAGTCAGAGCTGTTGAGAACCACAATCTTTAAGGTGCTGATCAAAAAACAAACTGTCTGGCAAACCAAATGAGCCAGCTCTATCCTGCATGCCAATCTGCATGACTGACAAAAACAGATTATATATCTGTCTTGTTCAGTAATGTTTGATGTCATGGTTTTAGCAGCATTCTCTCAGATTCTACAATTATTTTAATTTTTACTCTTTAGAAGGGCATTTTTTCCCTTATAGGTGCAATTGGTGTTGGTATGCACCAGAGATACATTTTTCTTGTTGTATCTTGTAAAATGAAAAGTTGAAGGTCAGTGGCATTCAACTGAGGTTTCATGTGTTTTTTAAAATTCCTTCCTCTGAAGTTTTTATAAGTTATCTACTCTACTGTAGAGCTCTACACAAAGCTGAATATTAAAAAAAGTCTTCACTTGAAAGGATTAAGGGCTGATATTTAATCAATTGAGAATGGCAAAGTAATGCACAAGATCAGTGTTAAAATGTAATGTGCTAGGATAAATTAAGATTTTAATTGTAATTTTACATTAAAAATAATTCACCAACATGTAATACAGTCTAGTGTTTATTGTAGGTTATGGAAGGTACACTTGAATTTCAAAAATTTAAAACATATAAAAAGTGGTTAAGGGCTAACATTTTTTATCAACATCTGATAAATGTGTAAGAACGTTTATTATACAGCAGGGTACAATGGTAGTGTTAATGCCAACAGGGCACCATGGAAGTTAGTCTAAAAATTTTTCCCACATTGCTTTATACAAACAACACCACTTGCTGTTGTTTAAGAATATCGGGAGAGGATTGCTGTCTAAGGATAAGCAGTCCTATAACATTTTTAATGTTATATAGTGTCATAGTACTTAGTTTAGTGAATGTTTCAAAATAAAGGAAAGTAGAAATGCTGTAATTACTTCACAGAAATGCACATCCAATTCTTGTTTTCAATAAGAACAATAGGTACAGATTATAACTTTCCCTATATGAAATAATTTACACACAGATGAAAACTAGAACACTATCTAAAATAATCACTAAATCCATTTTTCTTCTTGGAAATAAACAAGCAATTATGGTTTTGCATGATCAAATATCAAAAACATATAGCAGAAGTAGTGTTTTTCTTTTAGAGATAACCGATACTCTAAAAATAAAAAAAAGTAGTATTTTCCATGAATGTGCAACCTAAAATCAATCAAGCTCATATTGTAGTACAACCATATTAAGAAACCACTGATCAGAAATACAACCTTATGGAAGAAAGTTTATAATCCACAAAACTGTTTGTCAGGCCATAACGTAAAAGAGCTCCACAGTTTACAGGTAAAACTGAGGCAACATAGATGCGTGCTAAGTTTTTAGTAAGTAGATATTTATGCAGAGGATGTGACACTTTGTTTGTAGACAGCATGGTATGCGTTTCTCAGCAAGACATAAGGGAAACAAGACTCCAAAAGATCCATTGTCAGGAATGGAGACTCCTGCACAATCTGAAAAATACCAAAAATGTATCAAGATTCTCTAATGTTCAAAAATAAACTATCAGTTGATGAGAACCATCTACACTATTTGATCAGCCTGCACCACAACAGCATTTATATTTCTTAGGCTTAAAAGGGAAAAGGTAAATACTGCAGCATGTTCATCCCACAAAGTCCTTTCAAGTACAAAGTTTAAGCAAACAGATACAAAGCTTTTCAAAGCTAGTTGCAAATATTTCAAACAGGCTTGCGGCACTAAAAGAAATGCTCAGAGCAGACTGTCTCATGGGTTATCCTCACTGTTTAATTTGCACTAATTTAATGTGACATCAATATAAAGCTGTGTCCACTAATCAATTGTGAAAGTTACTTGAATACTGCTATAACTTTTTCTGGCATTTCTAGGCAACACAGAGAAAGATAATACTCAATAGTAAAATACTTGTGGGGAGGGACTGGAGAAAAAAAATCAAAAGAACTTCAATTCTTAATGTCATTCTATTGTCATGATGTCAAAAAGTATTTCTATTGGTTGATGAGTTACAATAGCAAGGGTGTCTGTCAAAAAGGCCTTTGTTGTTAGGAATAACAATGAGCATGAGAACTTACCATGTCTAGCAGTAAATAAACAGATTCTCTGTTCCTTGTAGTAGTTTTGTCTGTCTCCTGACCAATTTTCAGTAGACTAGATGATGCAAGCTACAAAAAATTATTGAAAAATGATAAACATTTTAAAATATCATATCATTTTTGTGCTCTATTTTAAGTTGATCAGTTTTTGCTACTTTTGTTACATTTCTTTTAACTAATCTCCCTAACCAGTGTAGTTATTAGTACAACATAATACATAATGGAAAGGAAATACCATGACTACATTACAAGCATGCTTTCTGCATATTGTGTTTTGCTCTGCTAGGCATGTGCATTTTTTATACAAAATGAAGGAGTTTCTGATTAGCAGTGTTTGACATGTATATTTGAGGGGAGAAAAAACAAGGTTATTGCACAGAATTTCTGGGTGAAATCCTGGCTTTCACAAAGTCAGCAGTTTTGTCACTGACCAATTTTTTCCTTCCAATATGTATGCAAGTTTATGTACTCTTCTTGCATAATCAATACAAATAATTTTTTTAAAATTTATCATTCCATATCCGGGTCATGATGTGGTGGAGAGAAAAAACAAAAAAAACAAATGCTCAAATTCCAATACTACATATAATTAAAGAAATGCAGACATTATTATTTTATGACAATTGCCGGTTAAAGTGTAGGCAAACCAAACTACTTTTTTCAGTGATAAAGGCCCAGATACAGGAAAAATGAAAGCACCTGCTTAAGTCTTTGCAGGATCAGGGTCACAGACTTCAATAAAATATTTTGATCACAAATGAACTGTTAATTTTATTTTCATGAACTGCAGAATACACAAAGAAGAAATAAAATTCGTTCAACCTACAGAAGCAGAATTTTCAAGATATAGTACATGCCAATGAAGCAGCAGCCCCATGTCTAATACCTGCTCACAAATCTAAGTTTCTGAGTTGGGAATTTTCACTTTAAAATATTCTTGAAGACTGAATCACCATCCCTTACAAAAAAAGAGGTTAATACATTTGCCAAAAGAAAAAAAAAAAAAGAGTCTATTTTTAATCTAAGGTGATAGTATTCACATTTCAAAAAATCTTTTAGAACATTCCCATATTTAATTTCAATTGGTAAGAGCAATTAGGTTATCTAGTACATTCCTTTATCAGAAGATAATTATTTCCCACAGTATATTTTCTTGAGCTCCAGGTCCTCTCAGGCTAATCGTGAAAAAAAAAATTCTTTAAAGATAAGAATTTGGAAGACACCAAGTTGAATAAAATAAGGTCAGTGACTACACTACTGTAATTACAGTCTGAGCAGTCAAAGGAAACAGGTGTACCTTCTAGATCACATGATCAAAAATTAAATTCTTGCAGGAAAAATGTTTTTATATCACATGAAACTGCACTGGTTTCCTTTGCTTGTCAAGCATATACAACTTGACATGACCATTTTTCTTTTAATCTTTTACTACCAGCAGCTGCGGCAGACAATATCAACTCATGAGGTCAATGGGTTAAGATGCTTTTTTTCTTCCACAAAGTAACAATGTATTACCAGAAGTGAGAATTTTTTTTGCAAAAAGTACTGCTCACTATACCTCTCTAACTGTTAAAGATAAAGACAGATTCCCGCCTCCCCAAATTCACACAAAAATATGTTTAATATGCCCAAATAAGGCTGTCATTTCTGACCACATTTCTTAAAGTTGGTCATCCAAAAACAAAGGCAATCAAAATCACTGGCTATTTTTGAAAATTTAGACCAGACTATCTACTTGGCAGGCTGTCATTTTAACCTTATGTACCTCTGAAGTACTGAGAGCCAATTTTTAAGATGAATTTCTATTTTAAAAACACAAGTATGCTAAAACTCATACCAAAAAAATCCCCAAACCATAAACCACAGATTTATGTATTTGACAAGTTACAAAGACCTGATCCTAAAGCAGATAAATGTTGGAGACAGATTTTTGAGCATGATGGCGAGTCAGGTTGTTCTGGATTAATCTAGATATACTAACCCAAAACATTACATATCACAGATAAGACCTGGATCTCCAATTCACCCTGAGGACACCACTAATTCTCTTACACAAGTTTTCTTGGCTCTCTAGAGCCCTATACTCCACCTAATGGTGACTGCACAAACAGAACTTCAACGTCAAAAGTACAGTCCAAAAGATACACCAAGTCAGCTAAGGTTACTCATTATGACAGACTAACATATAATAAACTGGAAGTATATATCTTGTGGAAAATCTCTTAGAGCTTCATAAGGATATAAACATTGATTTCACATACACTATACTTAACTCTGTTTCCAATCTTGCATTACAATCTAGAAGATCATGTACTCTATTTTTAATATATACACACGTGTGTAATTACAGTATATATATAAATATATATATTTATTTATATATATATTTATTTATATATATATTTATACACACACACACACACACCCACACACACACACACACCCCACAACACAACACTACAAAAATGCTACATGAGTTTCAGGTTCAAGTTTAACTTTCATGTAATAGCATATCAACTAACCGATGTTTAACCACCTCTTGTAATATCACACATTTAATCTATACACATCTAAGACTGTACTATTCATTTGCATTCTGTGTATCAAAATTAAGACAATTTATAACAAGTTTAAATATAAATGAGAGTAAAATAGGTAGCTCCTTATAATTACATTTTCAATCTGAATTTTGAAAGTATCTGTAGACCACTAAATCAGAGATTAACTTCTTAAGAATAAAGTACAACTATTTACTCTTGACACAAAGTTTAATAAAAAGGTTAGATCTTCAAGAAATACTTATGACTAAGAAAGCTGGGCAAATAACTGATTTTTTGGTTTGGCCAGCAAAAAAAGTCCGCAAATTGGAAAAGTCCATTTCAGGGTCGGTAAACATACACCCACGTACATCTGAGTCCCTTTATAACCTTTGGCCCAGAGGTTACAGCCTTTGCCCAGGATGTGGAACTCCCAGGTTTGAATCCCCACTCTAGAGCACGGACTTGAAGCTAGGTCTCTCCCTCAAGCTATACGCTATTCTAGAGCAAGTTACTCTCAATCTCTCCTGTTGAAACTGTTCCACTTTGTACAAATTTTTAAGCAGTCACTGGCCAAAGAGTGTGATGATGATTCTATAGCCTAGTTATTAAGGCACTCACCTGGGAAGTAAGAGATGTAGATTCAAACCCCTCCTCTGAATCAGGCAAAAAGATGATTAGCCTATAGCATGGTAGTTAGGATGCTCACTTGGGAGGCGGGAAATCTGATTTCAAGTCCCTGCTCCAGAGTGGAGATTCAAACCAGGGTCTCCCACATCCCAGTGCCTACGCACATGACTAAAGTTAATTATTGCGGACTTTTTTTGGGGGTGGCAGGGTGCACGCACACACTCACTCTGCTGACTCTGAAAAACTTTTTTCAGGCCAGAACTATTGGGTTGAATTAGCAAATGGTTTCGGATGCACTGAAACGGCATTTTTCGGTGAGTAAACCATTCACCCGAAAAATTTCACCCAGCTCTAATGATTACCCAACTGATTGTGTCCCCATATCTGATTTTCTCCAAATGAAAATGAAAACTATGAAAACACTACTGTGGATAATTTAGCCTTCTTCTCTTTAGCTTAAGACTAAAGGGAAAATAACTACCAATACTAAACAAAGTACATATATACAGTTACGTAAGAAGCAAAAAGATATTGCAGATCAACTGAAGTCACTTCTATTAAAATCTTTATAAATGTTATTACAATGAAGATTACTGTAGCACTCTATTCTATGCACGGGGAATACCACACTACTATCTGTTTGCAAAGGCAAAATGTTGAAGATTTTAATAGTGACCACTGTACATCTAAAAGGTAAGTCTGAGTTGCAACAAAGGTTTAAGGTTTTGTTTTGGTTTTTTAGTCTGATTTTTGTAGCAGTCAATTCTGTTATCAAATTGTACATACAGCCAAAAATTCTTTAAGACGGTCTTCAATGCTTCCCTTGTGGATGGTAAATAAAGCTGCAGCAATCTGGTTGATAGCTTTTGCCAGGCAATGTATATTGTTGCAGTGCCCTAAACAAAAACAGACATGTTATTACTTTAGCAACACTTCTCAAAACCAAATGATTATTTGAATGTTTTAGCCAACAGGAACATAATTCGTAACTGCAACAGGGTCGTTTTGCAGTGAACTACTTGAAAGCTGCTAGCAATTGTGTGAGTGCTTTGGATCTCAGGGCCACATTCAGTAAAGAGCTTATAAAGGAAACATGTTTAGAATTAATACAGTGAAATACACTATTATATTTTACTTCGATATTGCAGGTAAGCTGCATGTAACATACTAAAAATAACAGACATTTATTACAACAAAGGCTCACCTTATGCTGCCATTTAAAGGATCATTAAAAATCACAAGGTGAGATGATTTCAGTGTTTAAACATTATATAGATTGAACATGAAATCATATAGGTAATGAAAAATTCAAATCCCCTCCCTCCTAAGGGCTATGATTATCACCATGCTTGGGAAAGATCCCAGAAACTCTTGGAATGAAGGGAACAGCCATGTATTGGAAAAATACTTAAGTTTCTGCAAAAATGAAAGATTTTGTAACTAGCTGGACATATGGGCATGTACACACAGGCGTCTTTCAGGTTCAATGAGCACAGGATTATTCATTTTCCATGTGGTGGTTGTGGAGCAAAGGAGAGCTCTTGAATAAAGCAGGGGAAGGACCTCCATTCTCAATCTGGATTTTACACACATCTGGAGAGACCACCAGTCCAGGATAGGGTGTTAAACAGCCTGTCCTCTAAAACTTTGTCAATAATTCTCTGATGGGGGAACGCTAGTAACAGCTTTTGGAGTGAACAGTTTGCATGTCAAGACCAAGAGAGATTGCTTCTTCTCTGACTAGAGGTAAATAAGTGAAGAGGCATTATGGTAGACAGGGAAGGAGAATCTGACTGTGAAACTGGCATGAATGATCTCTGCTCATCTGTCAGCAGGTGACTGGTCCAAGTTTTAAGGAAAAACTAATCTCTGGCAATTAGTTTGAAATTTGGCTAACTGTCAATATCTCAGTCTTCTGTTAGCAGGAGCAAATATGAAGGTTACTTTTGGGTCTGGCTCTCTGCCAGGAGACACAGAAGGAACCCAAGGTCTTGAATAAACAAATGGGAAGCACTCAGATATGGCTAGAATATCTTGAAGTCTGTATTTTTGGGATAACATTTTCCCTCTCTTTTGCTTGGCTTGGGAACTGAAGCTAGTTCAAGTCTATAACTTTTTAGACGGCCATATCCAGGATCTTGCCAGAGCTGAATGACACTAAAAGGAGCACAGCACAAATGAGATTGAATCTCTAGCTTACATCCAAAGCCAGATGCTACACTTCAGGATTGTAGAACACAGAAGGGGAAAAAGTGATAAAAGAGACAAAAGCCATCTAAAAAGTGTTAAGTGTCCTGCTTTTAGTTTTGACTAACTCAGATTAGTCACCCAAGAAAAGGAAGCCCTGTATATCCAAGGCAGGCCATGGAGACAGAGTCCCTCTCTTCAAGGATTGCTTGTCCACCAGATAAAGGAGATTTGCCCCCCTGACAAAAATAAACCTTTTCTTTGTTCAGTCTCGAGACTGAGGCATCTACCTGAGCCTATAGCAAATTCGATGTGTTTATCCTTCTGATCTTGTACAGTCAGTGGCAAGTCCTGATATAGATTTTTTTGTGCTCTAGGTAGGATCACTTAAAGGGTCTGGGAAAGTTAATGCACTTCCAGCTTTCCCCACTTTAAAGGGTTCCTCTTAGGGCCATCACCTTTGCCTGACTCCTTCTCAGAGCTGCTAAATGGAAGAGTCAGACTGCCATTGGAAGAGAAACTGGTGACAGACGGTATTTTCTAATGCAATATATTTATCAAAATGTACACATGTCCTGTTCATCTTGACGAGAAGTGCTCAAAACTATATATGAGCCACTCTAATGCAGTAAGACTTAGACTGCAGCTGAGAGAGTCAGGCCTGTCACCATGACTCAGTTCCCTTCTCTGGTTCTTGGTCTGTCTCTTCTCTTTTAGCACACTTTCTGGTCCTCTCTCCTCCCTGTGCCCTGAACATTTAATCTGGAAACAGTTTCTAGCCCTTACCGGTTTTGAAAAAAGCCTCCCAAAATGGAAAGCAATGCACTTCTGGCTTTCCAAATCTGCAGATAGCCTGAAGCAATAGCTCTGAGGGTTATGAATTGTTCCCCCTATTCATCTAAGTAAAATGTTCACATTTAAATTTGTCATTAGCTACACTTAATTTCTGTTCATTACAGATAATGCCAGAAAAGATGGATGTATGTGCAGAGCTCAGACTATTACTCTACACTTACTATCTAAAAGTTACAGTGTACATACCTATACACCTTGAAGATTAAAGAAAGTATGTCCCCATCAAGGAAGTTAACATTGTTGAATTAAACAGAAGCTTGAAATATAAATTTCTACAAAAATTCTTGTGTACATAATAATACATGGCAATTGCAATCTGAGTCTGCAGACTTAATTGTTGTACTGGACAAGTGGCCAGCTATGCACACAAAGATTTGAAACACGGGATCTTGTGCATCTAAATTATTACATACTATGTTTTCTTTAATTTGATATTCAAAGCTTTAGAAATTTTGGCCTTTCCCCTGCTGCTTCTACTAATTCTGGGAAAGCTGGGGAAGGAAATGATTGACAAGCTAGATGTCCTATGTTAATTAAGCTTTGTCCTGTGCAGGATACAGAGCCGATTCTGGTAAAGACCAATAAAGAAAACTCTGTGGGTCAAGTGAATGGACACAGACGCCACATATTCCTATCTGGACCATGGTACACAGCAGTGAAGGAAAGTCTGAACTGTTGAAAAGTGATTTGTGTGTGTGTTGGAGCAGTTTTGACAATCTTTTCTGTTAAACTTAGTTTTGTGTGAAAGAGCTAAACATTTTTTGTGTGGATTACAAACAAAGAATTTCCTTGAGGCAAAGATCTTTTCTTTTAATAGGAAAGGAAAGTAGCAAGAGATTCCTTAGAAGATGATTCTACTTACAATTCATTCCTTCTAGATTTAAAAAAATAATAATTTTATTCTTAGTAGCTGAGATATTAAACTATCAAGTCATATGAATAGGCACAAATCCAAAGTAGCAGTAATAAATTAACAGTTACTAAAACAACGCATATGCTAATCAATATAAATTCTTAGACTAATCAAAGTGGAAAATATGTTTTAGGTCATCTGCTTTGTGTGTGAGTTAAACATTAACTCACAAAGTGCATATTCTAGGACAGGGGTCGGCAACCTTTCGGAAGTGGTGTGCCGAGTCTTCGTTTATTCTCTCTAATTTAAGGTTTCGTGTGCCGGGAATACATTTTAACGTTTTTAGAAGGTCTCTTTCTATAAGTCTATATTATATAACTAAACTTTGTATGTAAAGTAAACAAGGTTTTCAAAATGTTTAAGAAGCGTCATTTAAAATTAAATTAAAATGCTGATCTTACGCCACCAACCTGCTCAGCTCGCTGCCAGCCTGGGGTTCTGTTCACCTAGGCCGGCAGAGAGCTGATCAGGGCCTGCGGCCGGGACCCCAGACCTGGGAGGGGGGGGGGTGTTTCAGGGTTCAGGGCAGAGGGCTGGGGGTTCAGGGCAGAAGGCTGGTGTGTGTGTGGGGGGGTTCAGAGATCAGGGCAGAAGGCTGTGGGGGGTGCAGGGCAGAAGGCTGAGGGGTATGGGGGTGCAGGGCAGAGGGATGGGGTGCTCGGCTCGTGGGGGTGCTCCCAGCCCCCTGCCCTGAGCGGCTCATGGCAGGGGGCTGGAAGGGATATACCCTGTTCCACCCCCTTCCCCCAGGCTCCGTCCCTACCTCTCTCTGCCTCCTCTACAGAGCTGTGTGCACGCTGCTGCTCTTCCCCCTCCCCGTCGCTAGGGCCATCAGCTGATTGGCCAGGGAAGGAGAGGAGACGGGGCAGGAAAGCACAGGCTGGGGGAAGAAGCAGGGGAGGGGGGAAGCTTGGCTGCCGCAGAACCAAGCTTCTGCCTCCTGCCCCCGCAGGGGAGAGCGGTGGGCGGGGGGGCTGAGTGGGGTTGGGGGCCGGGACCGCGGCAGGGAGCTGCGTGCCACTCAGAATCGGCTCGCGTGCCGTGTTTGGCACGCGTGCAGTAGGTTGCCGACCCCTGTTCTAGGACTATGTCTAGTCTTCAAAATTTCAAGTGGATTATATTCATTTTTAATACATCATGTTTCAAAACAAGATTAAGGTAAATGATTTAAAAAATTTATAATCATGTTTCTGTCATGATTTAGATTCAGTTCAACCTGACTGTTAGATCCATCCACCATAACGCATATGATAATAAAATAGAAATCAATTTTGCTACTCCAAAGAGCAAGTATTTGAGAAAAAACACTTACAAGATTAATAATCAAGATATTTCAACAAGAAAATATCCATACCAAAAATTTACCACCACCAAATAAATAGTACCTTCAATGGCAGGGCTATATTGAGACATCACGTTACTGGCTAAAGTTGGCAAGGAGACTGCCACAAAGACCATGAGAAGGCAGGCGATTTTATATTCTTCTTCTGGACTAATATTTTCTGAAATTAAGAAGAAATTCCTTAAATTTAAAAGCTACTCTGGGATTTATCCCATGACAACTGAGTAGAAAGTTGCCTTTTTTAGGTCTGTCATGATTCATGTCACATTTTCTAAAATATTATTGCTGCTACCTTTAATGGGATTATAAAGTTAAAAAAGTCAAGTAGTGAATTACAGTATCTAGCGCACTATTAATGGTCAGCATGTATTGACTAACTGATGATAGTAAGTCACTCCATCCAACTGCAGAAATAGATGGGAATTAAAATACGAGACCCCAACACCAAAAGGAATGAGCTAAAATAAAATGCTATGTCCTGTTTACACAATTTAACGCCTTCATAGTTACTAGAATATGTTGTAGCTAGAACTACCAAGGGAAGAGATATCAGAATCACACAAATGTTAAATATTTACTTATGACATTTTAAAAAGCCATTCAGGTAGTTTGAACCCAATATGTGATTTACTATTAAAATAATAGTGACAAATGTCTTCAGGAACTTAAATATGTTTTCTATCCCTACTGAGAAAATGGAAAAAAATAACTTTAGGTAGGATCTCTAACGGTTCATGCTATATAGACATCCAGCCAATAGCAAGAACAAAGCAAATAAGAAGTATTCATAGATTTGTGTTACCACTGTTTCATCAGCTTTTTCTTTTGTACGGAATAATCAAAGTGTTTGATAAGAAACATAGGGAACAAAATGAAAATCTGCCAAACAGCTTTAAGAATTTCATTTATTTTTACCCCTCTAAACGCATACTGTCAGTCAAAAAAATTGGAAAACTGGAAGGATTTGCAATGGCCCTTTAAAATGAATGCCGTAGAATCTGAAATTGTCCCAACATGCCTTGGATGCTTTCACAGGCATAGTTTTAAATGTTTTTGTCTGCCTTCATGTTAATGTTTGCATAAAACACAACCTTCATATATTTCACAATATTGGTTTATTAACTGCTTCGTAAAATCTAACTGACATTTTAAATATTAAAAGTAGAGAGGAATGGATTTAATAGTTACTGTGCATCAAAAAATAGACTATTTGCCTTCTGTTAGCCTCAACACAACCCAATATTTTCCTCTCCTTAAATGAATCCAGTTTTTTCCCCAAAGGCATTACATTCATCCATGTTTCACCTATTATCCATTTCTACAGCAGTTTCCCCAATGCAGCTGGCTCACAAAACTCCAGTCTACATGAGTGCATTTTATGCAGCATGCATAGCAAATGCTTAAGTTCCAAAGGAAAATTCACCTGGCAATATACATGGCTCATCTGAGGCAATACAGAAGAGCCAATAATCCACCTACAGCTCTTTGCCTACTACTGCAAACATCTGCACACGTTTCTAGATTATTTTTTTTACATCAAAAAGAGTCAAAGTGCATTGCTAACTATACTTTTCAAAGATTATATCACTTGTTACCTGATTTTTGGGAAGACAGTGCTACAACCAAGGCAGGATCAATCTCACATGGCAATCCAGCAGCAGATGACAGCTCATATACATTCATTGCCACCTGAGACACAAAATAGCAATTATCACAAGGTGAAAAACACCAAATGTTTTCTAAAAAAATCTCATTTCTGAACACAGCTGTACTGAAATGTTTAAACTGCAGAGTTTGAGAACACTAGGGAATTTCAGTCTCTGAAATATGATAAAGAACCTTTGGATTTGTATTATGTCTAACCTACACTGAACAGCTGTTTCAGTACTTGGTGTGCTAGGAGGTTATCATGTCTTGCTGTCAAGCCAAACGAAGGTTTTGTAACTTTCCTCAACTGCCTCCAGCACAAACATCTTAGCATCCAGTTAGCTCTTCTAACTGAAAGGAAAGATGCAGAAAGTAAAACTATCAAAGATGTAAGCAATCAGATCAGAAGCGTCAAACAATGTTTTAAGAAGTATGTTAACATAAATATAGCCAATTAAGACCATATGTTGATACAGTGTTACAAATTAAATGCACAAGAGTGAGGAAAAAGTTAATGGTCCTATAATAATGTTAAATTGGGTGAACATTTTCAAAGTGACAAGAGATTTTGGGTGCCTGTAGTGAGTCGGTGTGGCTCCCCTCCTGCCCAGAGGAGGGAGCACCAGTGCAGACACCTGAGTGGGCGGAGCCACCACCACCTGTCCCCGCCCCCCGGAAGTCAAGGGGCGGGACAGGAAGTATAAAGGCTGGCCGCCAGAGCTCAGTCAGAGCCCGGCCACCGCAGGGAGCAGACGTGCGGCCGGGAGCTCCCGACCAGGATACCGCTGAGGCCCGAGGATATTCTCCTAGCTGGCCGGAGCTGCCCCGGGCTCACTACGACGAAGAGCCGCCGGAGCCCGTCCGTTCCCGCCATTGGGGGGAGCCCTTGGAACTCCCCCACAGCAACCCCGACGGTGAGACCGCCCCAGAACCCCTTCGGCCCTGCTGTTACCCGGAGGAACCGCCCGAGTGCAACTGGCCGGACTTCCCGACGGAGCTGCCGGACCTGCCACCAAGCCCCGGCCGGGAGGAGCCTATGCTAGTGGACTGGACCCTGCCCGGTGCCGCGGACGAGGTAGGCCCTGAGGGGGAAATTGGAAGTAGCCCGGGGGTAGCCGACCCCGGTCAGGCTGCCGAGGCATGCGAACCCATGTCAGTGTGTTTCGGTCAGGATACCCCACTGACCGGCAGCGGCAGTAAAAGACGGTTACTTACCTTCTGTAACTGTTGTTCTTCGAGATGTGTTGTTCACGTCCATTCCACATTAGGTGTGCGCGCGCCGCGTGCACGAATCGTCGGAACTTTTTCCCTCAGCGGCTCCCGTCGGGCCCGCAGGGTCCCCTTCCCGCCAGAGCGGCGCCCCGCCCTCGCGTATATATATCCCTGCAGGCCCGACCCTCCCTCAGTTCCTTCTTGCCGGTGACTCCGACAGAGGGGAAGGAGGGTGGGAAGTGGAATGGACGTGAACAACACATCTCGAAGAACAACAGTTACAGAAGGTAAGTAACCGTCTTTTCTTCTTCGAGTGCTTGTTCACGTCCATTCCACATTAGGTGACTCGCAAGCTTACCGTTGGAGGAGGGTAGGAGTCAAGGAACAATTGATTGCAGCACCGCCTTGCCGACCACTGCATCATCTCTAGCCTGATGGTGGATCGCGTAGTGTGCTGTGAAGGTATGCACCGACGACCAGGTGGCTGCCTTGCAGATCTCCTGGAGCGGGACCTGTGCCAAGAAGGCCGTCGAGGACGCCTGGGCTCTAGTGGAGTGAGCCCTGATCTGAGGAGCAGGCGTGTTGGCGAGCTCGTAGCATGTACGTATGCAGTGCACTATCCACGCCGACAGGCGTTGCGTAGAAATCGGTTGGCCCTTCATGCGCTCCGCAATGGCCACGAACAGCTGAGACGACTTACGGAAAGGTCGGGTACGGTCCAGATAAAAGGCCAATGCCCGCCGAACATCCAGGGTGTGCAGGCTGCGATGGCTCGGGTCCGTATGGGGCTTAGGGAAGAATACTGGTAAACAAATGTCCTGCCCCATGTGAAAATTCGAAACCACCTTCGGGAGGAATCTAGGGTGAGGCCTAAGCTGCACCTTGTCTTTGTAGAAGATGGTATAAGGGGGCTCCGAGGTGAGGGCCCTCAACTCGGACACTCTTCTAGCCGAGGTAATGGCCACAAGGAACGCGACCTTCCACGAAAGGTGCGTGAGGGAGCAAGAGGCCAGGGGTTCAAAGGGGGGCCCCATAAGTTTCGTGAGAACCAGATTAAGGTTCCACGGGGGAATAGGAGGGCGTGAGTAGGGAAACACCCGCTCCAGACCCTTGAGGAAACGGACCACCGTGGGGTTGGAGAATACGGATCTGCCCGATTCTCCAGGGTGGAACGCCGAAATGGCGGCCAGATGCACCTTAATAGAAGCGGGGGCGAGGCCTTGACGCTTGAGGTGCAGCAAGTAGTCGAGGATCAGAGGTATCGAGGCCTGTAAAGGCTGCGAGTGGTGAGGCGCACACCACAAGGAGAAGCGCTTCCACTTAGCCAGGTAGGCTGCCCTCGTGGAGGGTTTCCTACTACCAAGTAGGATTTGCTGAACCTCGTGGGAACACCTGTGCTCCACCCCACTTAGCCAGAGAGTAGCCATGCCGTGAGATGTAGCGCTGACAGGTTCGGGTGGAGTAGGTGACCTCGATCCTGAGTGATGAGGTCGTGATGTAGGGGAAGGGCCACCGGAGAGGTCACGGAGAGTTCCACCAGAGTTGTGAACCAGTGTTGGCGTGGCCACGCCGGGGCGATTAGGATAACCGTCGCCCTGTCCCTGCGGACCTTCAGGAGGACCTTGTGAATGAGTGGGAACGGGGGAAAGGCGTACTTCAGGCTCCCGCCCCATGGGATAGCAAAGGCGTCTGCCACTGAGCCTGGGCTGTGACCCTGAAACGAGCAGAATTGCGGGCACTGACTGTTGTCTTTGCTGGCAAATAAATCTACCTGGGGAAACCCCCACCTCAGGAAAATGGACCGGAGGACGTCCCGTCTCAGCCGCCACTCGTGCCTGAGGTAGGACCGACTGAGACGGTCCGCCAGCCCGTTCTGTACCCCGGGAAGATACGCCGCCCGAAGTTGTACTGAATGGGCTATGCAGAAGTCCCAGAGGAGGAGAGCCTCGCGGCAGAGGGGAGAGGACCGGGACCCGCCCTGCTTGTTTATGTAAAACATCGCGGTAGTGTTGTCTGTCAGAACTGACACGCTGTGTCCTTTTATGGTGGCGTGAAAGGTCTGGCAGGCGAGGCGAACCGCTCTCAGCTCCTTTAGGTTGATGTGGAGCAGCCGCTCCTCCCTGGACCACAAGCCCTGAGTGCGCTGGTCCCCTAGGTGCGCACCCCAACCCAGGTCCGACGCGTCTGTCACTAGCGTCAGAGTCGGTTGTGGGGCGGTGAATGGGACCCCTGCGCAAACCTGCTGCTGGTTGAGCCACCAACTGAGGGCATCCGATACCCGAGCCGGGACTGTGACGACCATGTCCAAGGGGTCTCTGTTGGGGCGATATGTCTGAGCCAACCATAGCTGCAGCGGTCGGAGCCGGAGACGGGCGAACCCGACTACGTGCGTGCACGCTGCCATGTGACCCAGGAGTTGCAGGCAACATCTGGCTGTGGTCGTCGGGAATCGTTGAACGGAGGTTACGGCCTCCTTGATAGCCAGGAATCGGGATACGGGAAGACTTGCCCGTGCCTCTACCGAGTCCAGGGTTGCCCCTATGAAATCCAGCCTCTGTGTGGGGATTAGCGATGACTTGGGCACATTGACCAACAGCCCGAGTTCGCGGAATACTTGCAATGCCAGCGTCACATGGGCGCGGACCTCTGCCTCCGACCGGCCCGCCAGGAGCCAATCGTCCAGGTACGGGTAGACGCGCATCCGTCTTTTTCGAAGAAAGGCGGCTACCACCGACATGCATTTCGTGAAGACACGCGGGGCTGTTGCAAGGCCGAAGGGCAAGACCGTGAACTGGAAATGGCGCTGTTGGACCGTGAAGCGTAGGAAACGCCGATGAGCTCGGCGAATGGCAATGTGAAAATAAGCGTCTTTCATATCGAGGGCAGCGTACCAATCCCCCGGATCCAGGGAAGGGATGATGGTACCAAGGGAGACCATACGGAACCGTGGCTTCTGCAAGTACTGGTTCAACTTGCGGAGATCCAGGATAGGACGGAGGCCCCCTTTGGCTTTGGGGATGAGGAAGTATCTGGAATAGAACCCTCTTCCTCTGAAGTCCAGAGGAACCTCCTCCACCGCCCCCGCCTCGAGGAGGGTTTGTACCTCCTGTATGAGGAGTTGCTCGTGAGAGGGGTCCCTGAAGAGGGACGGGGGCGGTGGGTGGGAGGGAGGGGGCGAGGAGAACTGGAGGGTGTAACCTGATTCCACCGTGCGCAGGACCCAGCGGTCTGATGTTATATGAGACCAGGCACGGGAAAAATGGGACAGGCGGTCCCTGAAACCTAGGGGTGGATCCGGAGAAGGGATGGGTACGCTGTCCTCGATCGCAGCTTCAAAATCCTTGTTTATTTCCCGGCTGCGTCTTGTTTTGGCCCTGGTTTTGGCCTTGGCTAGGCGTATTGTTGCGCCTACGTCTATTGTCCCTGCCCCGTCTACGGTATGGTTCCTGACGAGGGCGAGGATGATACTGCCTTTGAGGAGGTTGGGGCTTGAACGGCTTCCTCTGTGTCACAGGGGTGTGCATCCCCAAGGACTTAAGGGTAGCCCGAGAGTCCTTGAGGCTGTGTAGCCTGGCGTCAGTCTGCTCTGAGAAAAGACCCGTACCCTCAAACGGCAAGTCTTGGAGGGTATTTTGCACCTCCGGGGGAAGGCCCGAGGATTGCAGCCATGCAGAACGTCTCATCACTACGCCCGACGCAATTGTTCTAGCAGCTGCGTCGGCAGAGTCAAGTGAGGCCTGTAACGACGTTTTGGCTACCGCCTTCCCCTCGTCCACTAGCGCCGCGAACTCAGGTTGTGAACCCTGAGGCAAGGCGTCTTTAAACTTGGACACCGAAGCCCATGAGTTGAAGTTATGTCTATTTAGGATCGCTTGCTGATTAGCTATCCTCAATTGGAGGCCCCCGGACGAATAGACCTTCCTGCCAAAAAGGTCTAGTCGTTTTGCCTCCTTGGCCTTGGGTGCCGGGGCCTGTTGGCCATGTCTTTCCCGTTCGTTAACCGCCGAGACGACCAGCGAACATGGGGCCGGGTGGGAGAAGAGAAAGTCGAACCCCTTGGACGGGGCGAAGTACTTCCGTTCTACGCCTTTTGCGGTTGGCGCGGAGGAGGCTGGCGTTTGCCATACGGTCTTATAGTTTGCCTGGACCGTTTTTATAAGCGGGAGCGCGATCCTGGAGGGACCCTCTGGGCTCAGAATGTCCACCATCGGATCCTCCTGCTCAACCGTCTCCTCTGCTTGTAGACCCAAATTAAGGGCCACCCGGCGGAGCAAGTCCTGGTGAGCCCGGTGGTCAATAGGGGGAGGGCCGGATACTGTTGTGCCCGCCACGGCCTCGTCCGGCGAGGAGGAGGAGGTCATGGCTTTCTGAGCTTCCTCGTCCTCCTGTATCTCCTCCTCGGTGGGGCGTCCCTCCGGGGTGCGCCCCCTGTCCCGAGTCAGGGACGGTGCCGAGCTCGGTGCCGAGTCCGCCCTCTCTGCATCCGGTGGTCTGGAGACCGTGGCCTCCGCACGGGAGGTAGGGCGGCACCGTGGGGAGCGGGACCGGTCTCCTGAGGGACCCGACCGCGAAGTCCTGGATGGAGGGCCTTGCTGATGATAGGCCCACGGTGTCCAGAATGGCCACTGCCCAGGATGGTTCCAATGTGGTTGCCAAGAGGCCTCGTGTTCTCTAGCGGCATGCCCTCTGCGGCCATATCTGGAAAGGCCCGAGTCCTCTTCCGACGCTAGGGACGGTGACCTAGAGGGCCATGGCGGTGCCGTGGGGCGGTGCCGGTCCGGTGTCGGGGAGCGGTGCCGTCTGGACCGGGACCGTGAGTACCGGCGTGCCGATCTGGACCGGGAACGGTACCGTTGACCGCGGGACCGGGAGCGGCTGCGGGAGGGTGGTCTTGGAAGTCTCGCCATCGAAGCGTCCCGGCGCCTGCTCGAGCCGGGTTGCTGAGGCGGTGCCACGCTCGCATCGGGCCCTGACTGTTTCGCGGCCCGTTGTGCGGCGGGAAGCCGGGAGTCCACCGAGGCGGAGCTCGACCGGGACCGGCGCCGTGAACGGTGCCGAGATGGCGACCGCGACGGGCGCATCATCGCCGGTTTGCCCTTGGATGGCAGCCGCGGCGGAATGTCTGCAGCGCGGAGTGTGCTTTCGGAGGACAATTCGATGAGGTCCTTTGCCGCCTCAAATGTGTCCGGGGTGGAGGGCTGCTCCAACAGTTCCTCCAGCCCATCCTCCGCACTCGACGCGCTCGTCCCGGGGCTCGACGGGCCCTTCGGCGCCGGAGCCACTGGTGCCGGGATCTGTACCGGGGCCGTTACGGCCTTGGCCGCACTTGCGGGCTTCGCCGGTGCCGCCTTCTTATGAGGGGAGCGTCCCCGGGTCTTAGGCTGGCCCTTTGCCTTGGCCGGCGAAGAAGATCGGTGCCGGGCATGTTCCCGCCTTGGCGGTGCCGCGGCTTTAGTCTGCGCCGCCGGTGTCGGGTCGCGGACCGATGCCGGGGCGCTCCGCACCGAAGCGGACGGTGCCGCGGAAGAGGAGGGCTGTAATGCCGCCTCCATGAGGAGCTGTCTAAGGCGAAATTCCCTCTCTTTCTTGGTTCTGGGCTTGAAGGCCTTACAAATTTTACAGCGCTCCTTTTGGTGAGCTTCCCCGAGGCAACGGAGACACGACTCGTGCGGGTCGCTCACTGGCATAGGCCTGCGGCACGCGGCACACGCCTTAAAGCCTTGGGCGTGCGGCATGCCCCGCCGCCCAGGGCCGGTGCCGGGGTTGACCAAACCCCTATCACCAAGTGATTTTGGTCCTTAGAAGAACTAAACAACTACTTAACACTAAAACTCTTAACTGTAATTATGAACTGCTAACTACTGCTAATGGCTATGCTAAGGGACACTCTCAGGCGAGAGACAGAGTTGTTCCAACGTCGCCACGGGCGGTAAGAAGGAACTGAGGGAGGGTCGGGCCTGCAGGGATATATATACGCGAGGGCGGGGCGCCGCTCTGGCGGGAAGGGGACCCTGCGGGCCCGACGGGAGCCGCTGAGGGAAAAAGTTCCGACGATTCGTGCACGCGGCGCGCGCACACCTAATGTGGAATGGACGTGAACAAGCACTCGAAGAAGAACCGCTGTTAGGGCCCCGGGCTGGAACGCAGTGGAGTGGGTGGGCCTGCGTTCCCCCCTGCCACCCCCACACACGGGTGGCAGGCTTCCCCCTCACCCAACGCTCTGGTCTCGCCGCCAGGGCTTACCCAGAGTGAGTGTTGCTCAGCCCCTGTGTAAGGGGGCCTGAGCTCCCTAACTGGGTAGCTGCTCCGCCCCTGCTTCCAAGGGCCTGAGCAGTGTCGGTGTGTGCCCCGCCCTGAGCTAGGGCCTGGGCTATTGAACTGCTACTTACCCAGCCCCCCTGCACCAGAGGGCCTGGGCTATTGAACTGCTATTTACCCAGCCCCCCTGCACCAGAGGGCCTGGGCTGTTGAACTGCTACTTACCCAGCCCCCCTGCACCAGAGGGCCTGGGCTGTGGAACTGTCGGTGGATTATTCAGCCCTGCACCGAAGGGCCTGAGCCTGAGCTAACCGGCTATTTGTTTCGTGGACAGGGAGTCGGTGTGGCTCCCCTCCTGCCCCGGAGGGTCGAGCCCCGGCACCGAACCTTTTACAGTGCCCAACCTAGGACATCTTATAAGGGTCCTCATTTTCAGAGGATGGGTATACAGAACTTTCTGAAAAATTAGGTCCACATAAGGTGTCTCAAGTTAGGAACCCAAAATTCACGAGTTACTTTTGAAAAATCTTAACCTTAGAATGTTGTTCACCCTATGTATTTTATATTAAAAACCAGTGATGAAAAATTTTGTTTTTGTTGAAGACCCCCTGTGGGACAGATTGACAGGTAAACACTCAGATTCCATACTCTCTTACACCATGTTCTGAAACATTTGCCTTTTTTCCTGTTCATTCTCGCTCTCATTCTTTAATACCCTTTAAAAGTAGATTTACTACCTTTCACACCTCTTGTACAATAGCTAATTTTTAATCATTAAGGCTAAGAGATAAGTAAGATTAAAAAAGGATTCGACTTTTATAAGCTTAATGAGAATATTCACAGTTAAATTTAGCATTAAAAAAAAAAACTTAATTTTTTTCCCTTAGAAAGACAAATTTTCATTCTTCTGCCTTAAGCCAAACAATAGCCAACATGGGAAACAATCTCCCTTTGGGCTGGCTACTCCATAAATGCCCACTACAGAGTTCCTGGCATCCTACTCTGAAGCATCTGGTACTAGTTTTAGGCCACTGGACCACATTGGCTTCTGGTCTGATCCAGTATGAAAGTATCCAGTCTCCTAGGAGAGATTGCATATTTTTGTTAGAAGCTCAGCCACTTCATTTTCAGGTTCTTTCAGAACTCCTGCAAGTAAACAATCCTGCTCTTATTAAATCCCCCTCTCATTTAGCTACCTGTTCCAGCACCACCTCTTTTGATATCTCAACGTCTGGAAGTACCTCATCTTTATTTCCTAAAACGAGAAAGCATCTTCCTAACATGCTCTGTTGTGAAGGTTGATACAAAGAAATTATTTAGCTTCATTGCAATTTCCCTCATCTTTTTTAATTGCCCATCTACTCTGGTAGTTGAGTAGGCCAAACATTTTTCTCAGGAGCTCCCTGCTTTTAGTATCTGTTTAATGCATTTCATATTGTTTTTATGTCATTCAATATTTGCTCTTCTAATTCCCTTCTAGCCTTCCTCATTTTTAACCTTACATATTACATGCCATAGTAGTTTATGTTCCTTTTATTGGCTTCACGAGGAGGACTGGATCTCCACTTTCTGACAGATACCTCTGGTTTGAATAGCCTCTTGAACCTTGCCATAAAACCATGTTCTTTTTTCCTTGCCTTCCTTTTTGTTGTTCTTTATTGGTATACATTCTTTTGACATTTCTGTTGTAACCCTTTTTTTTAAAAAAAACCCACACATCTGGTGCTGTAAGGCTTGACATCACAGGATTTACTTATGTTTACTGGACTTGTACAGTTTGAAGTAAGGCGATAAAGTGGCACAAATACCTTTCGTTACAAGCTGGTATATTAATAAAGTATACGTATTTGGCAGAGTTACCCTATAAAGTGGCCACTTTTTATAGTGCCCCTTAAATCTTAAACACACTTAAGCTGTAACGCTTAGTGTTTATCTTTACCCTCAATTGATCCTAGTTTGGTTAGATAAACAATACTTGGTGCTTCTTCAGCTAACAGACACAGGGTTCTGCATGAAGTTTCCTACTACAGGGAACTCCTATAAATCATACTTTCCCTTACACATCTTATTCCTATATGAATATGAGAGAGAAAACCACACCCAGTTTATTCTTCTAATGCTGAAATGTCTATGGCTGACCATACAATTAATAGAGTACATCATTTATAAGCACCTAGAGGATAATAGGGTTAATAAGGAATAGCCAACTTTGATTTCTCAAAAACAAATCATGCCAAAACCAATTTAATTTTCTTCTTTGACAGGGTTACTGGCCTACTGGATTGGACAGGGGGTGGGGTGGGGGGGGGGAGAGATAAAATTTGATTTTTAGAGAGGCTTTTGATACAGTCCCACATGACACTCCCTAAGTAAACTAGCGAAATGCAGTCTAGATGAAATCGCTATAAGGTGGGTGTACAACTGGTTGAGAGACCAACTCAGAGTAGTTATCAATGGTCTGCTGTCAAACTGGGATGGCACATCTAGTGGAGTTCCACACGTGTTGGTCCTGGGTCCAGCATTATTCAATATTTTCATTAATGACTTGGATAATGGTGTGGAGAGTATGCTTATAAAATGGGCAGATGACCCCAAGCTGGGAGGAGTTGCAAGCTCTTGGAGGGCAGAATTTAGAATTCAAAACAACTTTGACAAACTGGATAATTGATCTTAAATTAGCAAGATGAATTCAATAAAAATAAGTGCAAAATACTTCACTTAAGGACAGATCAAATGCACAATTACACAATGTGAAGTAACTGGTTAGTGGTAACTGCTGAAAAGAATCTGGGGGTTATTACGAATTGAATGAGTCAACAATAGGATACAGTTATAAAGAAGGCTAATATTCTAGGGCATATGTAAGACACAGGAGGCAACTGTCCTGCTCTACTTGGCATTGGTGAGGCCTCAGCTGAAGTACTGTGTCCAATTCTGGGTTCCGTGCTTTAGGAAAGATGTGGACAAACTTGACAGAGCCCAGAAGAGAGCAGGTTTAGAAAAACTGACCTATGAGGAAAGGTTACAACTGGACGTGTTCAGTATTGACAAAAGATGACTGACGGGAAACCTGATAAGTGTCTTCAAATATATTAAGGGCTGTTATAAAGAGAATGATTATCAATTGCTCTCCATGTCCACTGAAGGTAGGACAAGAAGAAATGGGCTTAATCTGCAGCAAGGGAGATTAGGTTAGATAGTAGGAAAAAGTTGCTAACTATAAAGGACAGTTAAACTCTGGAATAGGCTTCCAAGGGAGACTATGGAATCCCCATAATTCAATAGTCCCCAAATTTTTCAGGGTCGCCCCCCCCATACCTCTGTCCGCACTCTCACCCAGCCAGGGTGGGAGTAGGGACACAGCCCCAGAGTTGAGAGGAGGACATGGACAGGGATAAGGCAGCTGAGGCTGGGGCCACAACTGGGGACGGGGCTGGCATCCAGGGGCAGGGCCAGAAGCGGAGCTGGGTGGTGCTTCCTTCCCCAGCCCCCATGGGGGCTGGCCTTAGCCTGAGCCTCGCCCCCCTCGGTACATTCTCTCCACTCTTTTTGCAATAGGTGGCAGGGACAATGGGGTCTGCCAAAGAACCTTAGTAGGATCTAGAATAGCCTTGTTAATAGGCAGAGCTATCCTTAATGGAACCACTGATGTTAAAATGTCCACAAGCCTGAGGAACTTTTACTGGACCCTCCTCTGGATGGATGTCCAAAGCCATCATTCTCAACAACTCCTGCTGGACTTTGTAGTCATCCAGCGGTGGGAAAATTGGTTCCACCACAATAGCCTCATCAGGGGATAAGGAAGAGGATACCAATGGCTCTCGGGGTTGATTCTTTTCCAACTCTTATTGGGGTAGCTCCTGAGAAGGGTCCTGTCCACTGTTCCCTCTAAACTGTGCGCACGCACACAGATCCTAAACCCCGTGCACACGGCGAAACACCTGCGCACACAAAAAATGAAATACTACATCGGAGCCAGGCCAAAATATCATTTACGGGCGACTTTTGACATTGTTCGCCCGCCATCTATCAACACAGCCAGATTCTACTAGCTGGCAAGGGGAAGGGAAAGGAGGGCAATGAATTGTATCCCTCCCCGCCAGCATTTCGAACGTGGAACATTGATCACGTCGGGACCCACACATCTCCATTTTCCTGCGTTTTTTTGCCACAGATGCATGGACGTAATCGGAGCTATGCACTATTATTATCACAAATTGCAAATTAAATTTTTTTAAATGTATAAGCATTTTACTCGCTGGGGCGCATTTGCCTCATGGCGCACAAATTTGAACTCTGCTTCAAAAATTTGCACAGAAGAAATTTTTTGCGCACACGGCCTGTCAAAAATTAGAGGGAACATTGGTCCTGTCCCTGCCTGGTGCCGGGGTCAGTACATGCTTATAACATCAATGTTCTTGTCGACCACCCGAGGAAGCAGGTTGGGAAGGAGATGGGGATGCTCCTGATTGAGGGGGAACCCCCACAAGTTCCATAAAGGCTGCTATGGCCTTGGCCCCCAACTGTGCACAGACCAAGGGTCCTTGCAGTATGCACCCTGCTGGAATTGAAGCTGAAAGCAGGGTGGGTAGGCACTGCACACAGGTTACTGGACATATCCAGGCTGAGACACATACGAACGCACTTCAGAATCCGAAGAAGAATCTGATTCTTCAGACCATGGAGGAGCTGCCCCCATCAGTACTGGTGAGGTAGAATCAGATTCTGGAGAAGAGGATACCTGCGAGATCATCTGCAGCTTTCCCTCGACAGTACCATTTTAATCTGTATGCTAACTGTCAAATCCGATCGTTCCACAATGGTGTGGTGCTGAAGCTGTGACCATTAGTGCTGATGCCAAGAGAATCTTGAAGAGCCAGGGAAGATGGCACCAAGAGATTCAACAACTCTCTCTCAGCCACAAACTCCTCAGGCATAGATGGTACCAGGAAAGCATACTGATTTTGTGGCACCGGAATCTGAGGCAACAACGATGAACCTGGCACATCAGGAGTCGGTCTCACCGGGCCTGAACTAGGCTTTGGAGTCAACAAACTCCCATTTTGAGGTTTGCTCTGCGAAGTGCCTTCTTTTTGAGTGCACCTCCAAGTCCTTGGTAGAGCTCAAACCTCTTCACCTCCGATCTTGAGGTGCCCAGTACAGAGTGCTTAGATGACTTGTGGTACCTCTTCTTGGCATTGGTGAAACTGATCCATCTCTCAATTCTGTCAAAGCTGGAGGAGCACTGTTGACCGATGCAGAAGTGCTCGATACCCAGACTGAAGAGGAAGGTTCCGATGGAAGACAGAAAGTACTTAAGTTTAGCTGCCCTATGCTTTTTGGATCAGGGCTTAAACCCCTTACAGATACTGCACCTGTCACTAATGTGAGCCTTCTCCAAGCACTTAAGGCAGCCGGGGTACAGGACACTAACCGGCATTGGTGTGCCACAAGAGTGGTAGGACCTGAAGCTCAGAGACGAGGCATAACTCTGGTACTGACATCGGTGCCCAGGTGGGAAGTGGTGTCAAAATCTTTTCTTCTTCTTTTAAAAGAAATACAGTGGAATGGACATGTGCAATCACTCAAAGTAAAAGCATCTCTTATACCAGAGCAGTTCATATGTACTTCAAGTCTGGTATGCGGCCTCTCACAATAGCCCTTATCAGATCCTTAAGGGGAGAATATCCCCTATAATGAAGAGTCAATTGTGCAATGTGGTAAATTTGAGGGACCCTGACCCTGCTCATGCCTTGAAGTATGAGAGTTAATTATGCCTGTTATAGAAAACAAATACAAGTATCTTTGGTCAAGATTATCCAGCTCCTTTTTACAGCTAGCTAGAGTACCAGACTTATCCCCTTGTCCCTGTACAATAAATTAGCATAAAAAGCAGGGATTTATCAGTTTTCACTATACCTTACATAAGCTCATACTTCATTTAACCTTCTGTCTAATGCTTCCCTTTTCAGGGCTAAATAATCCTAGTTTTTGCACTGCTCTCATACACGTAATCCCATTAAATTCAAGACATTTTTAGCCCTTCCCAGGGACTTTTCAATTACAGCTACATTTTTAAAGTGAGGAAACCAAGCTAAATGTAGTTTTCCAAATGATGTCATATCATTCGCAAATATCACAATAGGCTTTGTACTTTTTTATCCTTTTAAATAGATCAAACATCCTACTTGCTTTGACATTCCCCCAGTTTGTGGCAACAATCTTCAAACTGTTGACAACTTCACAGGTTCCTGTCAACTCTAAATTCAGACTATTTTACTAATGTATTTATGCATTTTCCCTTTGGCTTCAATCCCCTAATGTGTTTAAAACCAAAAGAAGTTTCCACCTTTTACTAGCCAAAATAACTTAGTGTCATCAACAAACTGCATCAACAAATCATTAATAAAACAAGAATGGTCCTTTTTCTGCTGCTTAACCAATTTAAATCCTTGATGAAACTTTGCTTTTTAACCCTTTGTTATATATTTCCATAAAAGTCTTAGTGTTCTAAGTTTTTGATAATAAGGGTCACATATAAGAGGTTACATAAACACAATAGCCTACATTCACAGTATATTCTTTGTTTCTGGATTTTTCACATCAAGTGTTAATGATTTTGCCCAATATTTTTAGTAAGCCATAAAAATGACTCTCTCAACCAAAAACATTACCTTCATGTCAGTCTCCCTTGGAATGTGATCCTTAAAGTCTTCAATTGAACTTACAAGGAAAGGAATGTGGTAGGATAAGACCTAAGAGACAAACAAATATGCAACTAGAAAATTCTTTCAATAAAAATAATCTTAGACACTAACTTATCACTGGATTTACTCTACTTTGTCATGAGTTATTATTTTATGCGTATCAGATAGTTTAATCTATGAGAGACTTGGAAGCATAATACATTCAAAATTGAGCCTAGCATTGACCAAGTGGACAAGCACTTTTAGACATTATTAAAGTTGAAAAACACACGCTGACACACTGACAAAACTATCTTACAGATTCTAACATCGTCAGCAAAATGGTTTTGAACAGTACCCAATGAATTCTCTGTAAATGCCTATTTCATCTTGCAGAACTGGGAATCTTGGGTTCAGTATGTTTCTGCATATACCCATTTTACCCACAAGGCAACTTATTTTAAGTTTGGTTTTATTTTTAAAACACAAGACACCTGAATGCTGAGACATTTAAATACAATATTAATTCATCTTAACATCATGCAGAATAAATTTAGTTATTTCTTACATCTCTAAGTGCTTCCTGTGCCAATGAGCGAAAAGACAAGATTACGCCAATAATGGTCATCCTCTTCAGAACACTGTCAACAGCTGAATTAGAAGAAAAATAGTGAACTAGAACAGCATTTCTCAAACTTGAAGTCCTGACCCAAAATGGAGGTCACAAGGCTATTGTAAGGGGATCGCGAGATCACCTTTTTCCTTGCTTTCCAAGCTGGGCAGCCGGACAGCGGTGGCTGCTGGCCGGGCACTCAACTCTGCAGGCAGCAGCACAGAAGTAAGGGTGGCAATACCACACCATGTGACCCTTGCTTCTGCACTGCTGCTGGTGGTGGCACTGCCTTCAGAGCTGGGTGGCTGGAGAGTCAAGGCTGCTGGCTGGGCACCCAGCTCTGAAGCCAAAGCTACCGCCAGCAGCAGCACAGAAGTAAAGGTGGCATGGTATAGTTACTTCGCTCTGTAGGGATCTGGACTGATGTCATGAAAGCTATGTCCAGTACCAAAAGGGAAAGGGGATCATCACACTGTGAAATATTTTCAAAGGGTGGCCCAGCAAAAAAAAATGTAAGAACCCCTGAACTAGAATATATCCCAAGATTTACAAAACAAGCCTTTTCAAACATTCTACCCCAAATTAATATCAGCAGGAAAATATAGAAACAACTTTAAAGTATGTGACATTCTAACAAAGGCAAAAATCACAAGAACTAAAATATTCCTGACAATTGTTTTTTGTATGTAGCTGATATTTGTATTTGGCAATAAATGTATGAACTCCTGTTGACTACTTCAAAAGAATGAGCATGTTTACACACAGATGTCAATGTCTGGATGTAAACACTCTTCTCTGCATAGTTTACAATGTCTCAGTTTAATACTTACTTTTAAACACCCCTGTTTTTCTAAAGAATGCAACAATACACCATGATGGAATCATATTTAAAACTGGTGTATCCACATAACACTTTTCAATTTCTGCTCTGCATGCATGTACTTCTACATGCCTGTACTTTGAAGAATTATATTTATGGCTATTAGAAGTGGACAACAAGATCTGTTTCATCCCAATGCATGACAGCCCCTATCCCTTGGCAGAAAGGCATCATATTTTTGCACATGCCCCCACCCCAGCTTTTATATCCAAGTGTTTATGCACTAATTTACACTGAAATCTCATTTTGTTTACACATGAACAGGCTAGATAAGTTTCAAAATTTAATCAGTTCACATACATTATGAGTAAACTCTAGTGAATGAAATATACATTTCAACGTTCATGTATATTAAATTCAGAGAGGATAGTTTTCACAAAGTTGTTTTATTTATGCAGACAACTGCAGGGACAAAAAGAAAAAGAAAAAGAAAAAGAATATTGCTAGGTACCCACATGATAATCTTTTAAAGAGTGCTGCCATCTGGTCTGGTTTGTCAAAGCTGGTCCTCATTTGTGTTAGCACTTCAACATTCTCCACCACAAGTTTCTAAAGAGAAGCAAGACCTCAGGTCAGCCGTAGATCTCAGTATGTTAAAAAGATAGGTGCATGCTTTAGGACATTTCAATCTGGTAAGCAGGAAATCAAGCTCATGAAATCCAGATGTTCCCGCTATCTTTCTTCTGAAGGAACGACAGGATTATTCTGGTAAATCCTGATTGTACACCAAAGAGAGCTCTGAATGATCAAGAGAGGAAGAAAAACTGCTGATGGGAATGCAGTTTATTTTTTCAGAAGAATGTGCAATTTCACAAAATGAGTTTAATGATTTTAGACTAAAACTTAACAAAATAAACCTTGTATAAAGATGCTTTATACTAATTATATTTAACTCCAATAATATTCTAATTATTCACATCTCAATAGCTTTTTTCGTACAGCAGCCCACTCCCTTGCTCTTTTCACTAGATGTATGCTTTGGTGACGGTTGGATTGTAGTGAATTTAGGAAGCCTCCTTAACTGGAAAGCAGTGCTTCTCACAAATTTTGATTGCTTCACATTTTAATGTAAAACAAGAGAGGTTTTATTTTTTTAAATAATCTGGTCCTCATAAATTATTCAAACATTAAATATCAGTGCAGCTTTCCTAAGATTATTTTCTTTGACTCTGATCACAAAAACAGAGTATTAAAGAAAAAGGAATATGAAATTGTTTATTTAAATCCATGCAATTTAGTCTCAAGCAGTAAGTCAACTTTAAAAGAAAGCCAGAATTCTTCTGCATGTCAAACACAGTTTGGCTGAAACAATATGTAAAGGAAGTGTTTTTCTTTGATTCTTAAATAAACACATATGAGCTAGAGATCTCCGTAGCAAGTATGTAAGTGTAATAATTATTCTCCAAATATATAAATTATAAGGGATTTGAAGGACTGTGAAGCTGCATAACCACAGCTATAAAGTTGAACCTGTTGGATCCAACAAGGCATTTTTTGTACCACCTGGTAAGGCACCTATGCTACCTCAAGTCCTCCAACCACAAGCAAGAAGTGGTTATTTTACTCTTATAAAAAGGGAAGCTACAGTAAATGAATGATAATCCATTCAAATGTTTATCTTTAGAGATAGAACTATTGTCTTACATGTTAATTAAGCTGCTTATGGAGAGGCCAACCTCCATGTAGCTCTGCATACTACTAAGTGGAGGAAAGATTATGCCTACTTCTCCCTAGACACCACTCTCTAACTCTTTAAGAGTCCGTTTGGTGCTTTATGCCCCTGAAAATACGGCCAATGCTGGAACATACATAAGGAAGATGGGAGACGAAAACAGGAACACAGAGGAAGGGACACTCTGGATTGGAAGATAATAAGCACTCTCAGAATAGCCAACATGGAAAACAATTGTCCTATTGGAGCAGACTTCTGCCAATATAGATCAGCTACTGAGTAGCAGTAAGCCATAGCCTAAAACATGAGGGAAAAAATGATACCTCATTAACAGGAGTACATATAACTATAAAAACTTTGACTTTTCATCTGTACTCTAAAGAGAAGATGGACTCCATGATCCTACAACCAAAGCAGGCTCATGAAGAGACAACAAGTTGTATCTAAACACATTTGGGGAAGGGAGATGTAAGGCTCAAGTAGTGACTTTTGCAAACATCTTTATAAAAGAGGCCTTATAAGTCTGCAACAGACAGGGTGAAAACATTAATTGGTAAGCATGGAAATTCAACAACAAATTAAAATAATAATGTGAACACAAACAATGAGACACAAATACCATAGTATTACTCTATGTAACTTGACAAAATTGTTACCCACCCCCAAACTACCTGGAAATGTTGTTCCCCTGCGGACTTCAACTACCACCAACGACTGGGTATTACAAAACTGAAGGTGTTTGTGAAGGTCATGCCCCCTATGCCCTCAGGCCTGCCTAGGGACTCTGGGCTCCCCTCCTCCACACTGAAGGCAGGAGAAATAACAGAAGGGAACCTACAAGCTGCGAGAGACTGAGGCATACTTCTTAACCATGCAATGCTATGCCCAGGACCAATGTTCAAATAGCTGATGGGTTACAGGGACCTCAAATGGACCCCTTATAATCTACCAACTGCATTGTAACTACCGAAGTTGCGACAACTGGAATGTAACCCCCCTAAACCACCCTAGAGGTCTTCCAGATGGAAGGTAAAAACCCATACAGGATGTTTTCCAATTCTGCCATCTGAGTAAAATCCCATAATTGGCGATCAGCCTACCCCTAGGCATCACAAAAGATTTAGTATCCCAATTCAAGGCTGGGAAGGGTAAGTCTGAAACGGAGCCCAAAATGGCTACTCAACTAGGCAACAAGCAGTAGCCACTCCAGTTCCTCAGATAAGAACTAATATGTTGCCAACTTCACTACCCATTAGTAACAGCAATGGCTCCAATGCCCTGAACCAGCATGAGACAACCTACCCTCCTCCCCAAGCCATGCATCATGAAGAGGGGAAAAGGAAAGTACCACCTCCCACACATGCCGAAGTATAGTCTGAATCAGTGGCATCCCAGCACACCAGGTGACACCCCAGGGGGCTCAACCAGTCATACACACTGTTTAGGGAAATGGGAAAGCTTGCAATATCTCTGCTTAACTTCATATTTTCAAGGGTATCATACACCCTGGCAATTCAATATCACTGAAATTCACAATAATGAAGGAAAATGCATATGGGGTGAGGTGGGGAGAATGAATGTATATAGATGTGCACACACTTTAAAAGGGTTATGGTATTCTAAAAGGATTTTTTCAAGAACAAATGTAACTGGAAATCAAAAATTCTCCAAGAATTTAAGCTGTTTGTTTTTAAAAACAGTAAGTCAGCATCCATCATATCAGGCAGTATGTTCCAAATAAATGTAAACCCATCACTAACTGCAATGAGAAAAAAAAGAGTGGAACTCAATATGGCTACTAACGTGCTACTAAGTCCATAAATTACAATATTAGAGGGGTTAATAACATGAATAGCACAGTTTTTATAGCCCACAGTCTATTTGCATAAACAGGCTACTGTCTGGCAAAAATATCAGAATAATCTTATTAGATATTTTAAAATGTTCACCTAACAAGAGTTAGTATAAATATGTATTAAATGTACTTTTCCACTGTCAGTGTTAATTTACGTGAATTTGGTTGCATATGTAGGAAACTGCTGGAATACCCACTTACAGTGTTAATTTCCATTCAACTTTTGCAGAGCAACACACTAGATTTATTGCTTTTGTATCAGCAGCAGATGCACCCTCCCTTTTTAATAGGTGCACTCCTCTTTCTCCTCTTAGCCTTGCTGGGGGGCGGAAGCACCAACCACCCGCAGCAGCACATCTGCCCTGGCACCGCAATCCTAACACTAGTTGTGGAAGGGAAGGCCGGAGGAGGGAAGAGTGTGCTGGAAAACAAAGCCCACCACATATTCACTCCTGCAGCACTGGGTCCTGTCCCAAAGGGTTGGACCTGGCTCCCTGCTCTAGGCATAATGACAAGGCACACAGGCTTGCAGTGCTGCTCAGGTTTGGCCTGGCAGCCTGCGTGCCAGGTCACAACGCCGGGAGCGGGGAGTCAGGCCCAGACCCTTGGGACAGGTGCTACCACTGCAAGGGTTTCTGTGGATTCAATCACTCCCATGAATCCTGACTAAAGCTGTCCTGGCTTTGTATAGTAAAATGGTAATAGTAGGTCTAATTTTTTTTAGAACAGAATCTTTCAAGTTGTACTTGAGTACACTGTACTACTGGGTCTTAACGTTCAGTTGGAAAACACTGTAATAATGAAGTCCCAAAGCACTCAAACTATTCAAATCCCTGAGGACAACTTGCATTTGAACAGGTATTTCATCGACTTGAACAAAGCTCAATCTATTTGAAAGGAAAACCATTCAAACTGGAAAGGATAATTTTGTCAAAAAATTAAAGAGCTAAAAATAGCAAAACATAAAATAAAGTTTACTTGAAATTAAGTGCAATCAAAGTGAGCAAGATATGCTAATATATTAGCAGATTCTTGATGTTAATTTAAAGGAAAGGGCTCTTAGAAATGCGGTGTTTTGGACGTAGTCCAACCATTGAGAGAATATGATACAGAGATATGCTCAAGTGTACTATGTGTTCACAGATGACAGATACGAATGAGAAAAAAATACCCATATGTTTTCAGTTTTAGTGTGGTATGGTAATACTCAGTGAATAACATGCAAAGCATAGCTCTTGGGCACTATAAATAAAATGTGCATAGGGAAAAAAAATCAAAATATAATTACCTTAAGTTCAGCAACCTGTGAGGAAATGTGCCACATAAGACTTTCACTTAAGAACTTCATGCCATATGGTCCTAGTAGTTCTGAGAGGGCCCTCATTTCTAAGGAAGAAAAAACAATTGTCTTTATGTTGACATTTATTTTGCAGTGATTTAACAACCATAACACATGTAGCAATACCATTGTATCAGAGCAATCTCAAAACTGGATACAGAGTAAAGATTAAGTTATAACAGTGGGGTAGTAAGTTCACCTACTGTATTTACTTACAACAAATCACATGTACATAGCCAATAATTGTTTCAGCAAGAGCAAGAAAAAAATTGGAACTTTTCCCCCCGGGTAGCATAACACAAAAACAGCAAGGAGAGAACACGAGAAAGGCAAAATTCTTCTGTATAATAGAATATTTCTCTAAAAACAGTACTGGTATTCCACAATCTCTCTAAAAGTCTTAGTCTCAAGCACATGAAAAACAGCCCTCACAAAGAATATCTAGAACCATGTCATAAAAAGTTTACCTGATATGTCAGAGTATTCTTCAGCATTAAACGTCAACTCATTTTCTGTGGGCAAGTTCACAAATGCCTTCATTGCTGGGAAATATGCTATATGCCCATTGCTGACTTGCCTTAGCAAGGTTTCCAAATACCTGAGCAGGAAAAAAAAATTAATGTAAAAATATTAGTTCAATGAGAATGATACCATGGCTACTCATAACATTAAAAAAGTTTCATTGTTCTGCAAGGGTGAAATTCATCCTTGTACAGAAGGACAGCATAAGGCTTACACACCACTTAAGTTCCATTTCAATGGCTTAACTGTGCCCTCTGCAACCAGAAGAGTTCAGTGAGTTTTTGGACTCTTTTTTAAACAGCTATTGGTAGAAACAGTAAATCTGTCTTGTTTGAAACTTGCAAATTTGCAAGTGTTCATGCCATACACAATTCCAATTTCCTGATGCAGGCTATCCAGTTTAATTAGATTTTAAGTGTATTTAAATGTAAAACAAAGAGCTCACAACAGATGTTAATAGGGTTACGTTCTTACCAATTTGTGTACAGACTGGTAATAGTTGGCTCCCCATGACTATCCAAATGCTGGGTTTGCTGAAGAAGAACATTGTTAAATACTCTTGTTATGTCAATCTGCACATAATTTTCTATTGACTGGAGTACTGTCATGTAGGCTCTTACACTCGTTAACAGCTCTGAAGGTTTTGCAATCTCTTGTGTTGCTTGATTATACATAGTCATTCCAACAATTGACCTTTTAAAGAGAAAAGAGTTACCTTTGTACATTAATGAAATTAAGCAATAGTTAATTCTTCCTGGTTGTATAAAGGATTGGGTATTCAAACTTTTAGACGAATATCTCAATGAGATTTAAAACATGATAGCAGCTCTTTTCAAAAAAGAGAAATCAGCAGGAATACTGTATTCATAATACATGTTCTCAGATAAAATTGCATGGGAATTCTTAACACAAACACTTAGCGAACACTATGAAGACACCCAGGGAAGTATGGTCTACCATCAAGTGAATGACCCATGAACTAGAAGTTTTAAACCACAAGCAATTTGGTCAAGAAAACACTTTAAAAGGCTCCCAAAATACATTTGCATGAGAGAAACTAGCTGTAATTATCTACCACATGAACACATACTTGGGCTTAAAAGGACGCACCAGCCAGTTGATTTATAACCATTCTCAGGAGCACCATTTAGGACAAATTCTTTGTACAAAGGTGCTGTTATAGTTTATGTCCATTTCTATATATTTTTTAAGGGTTTAAAATAAAATTTATCATTAAAATAAGCACAAAAGGAAATTTAATTAACAAAATTGAAAGTAAAAGAATTAATTCATGCTGGGGGCTCAGATCAGCTTGTGATCTAATTTACATGCACTGCAAAACAAAGACAACCGAGCATATTAAGAATGGACAATTTAATTTCCTGAATCAAAACAATGTATTATGTTAGAAATGGAGTCCTAGTAAATAATCTAGTTCATTCTGTGCAAGTGCAGTATTGTTCTCAAGACTAGAACATATCTGTAATTAGTCTGTCAAATCTAATTTTAATTGTCTCGTTTAATGGATCTTCTACTACTTCCTTTGGAAAATTATTACCACATCTCACTGTTAGGAAGTTTTTCCTGATATTCATTTTTTAAAATGGATTAAAAGATACCACTTCTACATAAGGAAGCGTCAGCCTACTGGGCTCCCTTCAACTGTGTTAGCATTCATTATTTTAGTGCTAAGCATTTGTCAGTGGACTCTGCATAAGCATTTCTTGGTTATATGATTTTAGCCACAAAAGTGATTTTTATTTCCTATTAAATTGTCTGAAAAACACACGACACTTAAATAGTGCCTTTCACCCGTAGATCTCAGAGTGCTTTATATAAGCCAAGTAATCACTATTAAGGAAATGATTCTCTCTCGTTTTCTGTGACTTCTTCTGGGGCAGGTCTGCAGCAGCTGTCATTCCAGGGCTTCCAGAAGAGCAGCCGGGGGAAGGGGGGGAAAGGCAGCACACCAGAACTGACTGTAAATTCGTGGGCTTTTGTGAATTTTTGTTTATTGCCTGCAACCTGACACTGATTTTTTACTAAAAATACCGGTGACAGAAACTTAACCTTAATCATTAGCCCTAATTTACAGACAGGGAAACTGCAGTAAAACTTGATTTGCCCAAATTCACACAATAAGTTAACAATACTAGGCATGAACCATATATCAGACTCATTCACAGTCCCATGCTGAACCCTCTAGAGGACAGCTGCCCGCTTAGACCCTGATCCTAAAAGATGCTGACCGTTCTCCACTCCTATTGACTTTGAGGTACTGAGCACATTTTATGCCCATTAAAGGACTAGGCTTTTATACAGTAAATAGAGTCAAAGAGCTTGAAAAGTAATTCAGTATTTTGGTAGTCATTTTAGACTTAAAGATTATAATTACACACAAGTTTGTGCTCATAGTGATACACGTTACGAAGGCAGGACAAGAAGAGCTGGACATGAAATGACTGTTTTAGCAGAATTGTAGTTTATTTAAAACCAAATGCAATTTTTTGTTTTTGTTTTGAAGCAAGTGACATTTATTGTTGAAACATTTTACTATTTATTTTTACAAGTTTGCCTCTGATGCAATCTTTCTTTTTTAAACCTATTTCAGGAAGTGCTACATTACAAAATAAAGCTGGCATAGCAATATAAGCAATAGTTCAATCACAAAAAGAAATATACAAGCTTAAAGTAGTAAAAACTAACATGTTTATATAGGATAGGAAATCAATCCTTAGAATAAAGATAAACTGCAGACCTCTGGAAGAAATACCACTTAACATCAGAAATAGAAAAAAAATTAAGACATTGCAGTCTTTGAATAGCAAATCCCATTCCTAGCTTGGGGCTGCCCTGAGTACCCCCTCAAAACCATCACTCAGCATTTTTGTGGACTTGCTACCCACCCATAAGGCAAAAAATAAAATTACAGAGAACACTGTGGTTTAGGGTCTTAAACCCAGGACTTCATGAAAAGTCAACTTTTTTACCCTTTTTATGTCACCATCACTTCCCAGGGTATCAAGAGAACATTCTAGACAAAAGTATCCTCAGACCATGTCCTGATCACTAGAGACCCCCTAAAACCTTATGTTTTACTGAAGATATAGTTAGAATCTCTACCAAAGCTAACCGCCAGCATGATCAACAGGAATAGCTTTTACAATGAGAAATTCTCACAAGAGGTTGAAATTTACCTTTTACTGCACCCACTTACTACAGGGAAAAGCCAAGCCAAGCCAAGAACCCACCTAGTAATGCATCAAGCAACCATTACACCAGCCCACAGCACTTTTTATTTTAAAGCAAAAATGTTAAAAAGTTTCCTCTTAGGTTCCTTGCCAGGTCTTGAGTTCATATTTCTAAGTCCCCCCTCCAAACACTGGTAAAATCAAACACTGGAAACAAGATTCAGCACTGCAGGGATGTGGCAGTGTGAAGAGAATCTCTGTACTATTAGGATTTGTAGTCATGGACTCCTATGAAGAATATGGAACTAGGAACAGAGAATCTGGGAGGTAAGTAGAGGAAATTTATTTTCAAATATTTTGTTTTAAATATAATTTAAATTTCAAAAATGTTGTATGCCTACATATGTATTCTAATTGATTTGGAATCTTGGTTCTTAGAATTTGCTATTTTAAAAGCTTTGCAGTTCATCTTTAAAAGTAGTCTTGTGAAATAGATACACACAGTATTTTTAATGTTAGAACAAAAAATGATTTATTTTCCTTGGCTAAGTAAAAATTTAATTTTGCAGTCTCTTACTTGGTAAAACGGATTTCCAGGTGAGATGTTAAGTACTCCCTTGGGGTAAACGTATGTTCCCAGACAACCATGTTTGGTACGTAATTGATTGAGAAGCAGAGCTCGGAAAGTGCAGTGTGCAGTTTGTCCAGGCTTAAAAAAAATTGACACACAAATTACATGAGAAATTACAAAACTATTTCAAAGAAACACAAGCACACATTATTATTGGGGAGTGTTGCTCACAATTTTTATGTAAGTAAGTAAGATCAACTAGTTCTGTCCTTTAAAAACAAGTTAGCAGTGTGCAGTAATCATATGAGGAGGCTTTTCACACCTAGTTAATTTAAAATCAGATTTTGGGAGAAAACTGGCTAATGCAGGATGGTACGGTTGTGTGTTGCTCTGTACTGTGCAGAAGAGAAGAAAGATTGTTGCACAGTTCACCAAAATGAAAAATTTCTTTAGGGGGTTGCTTAATTTATGTTTTGTAATCCAACAATCACTTCAAGCGACTATATGTTGTAACCACTGAAAGTTATTAAAAAATTCTTAAGATTAAAACTAACTAATTTCACAAATTCTAAGTAAGCTTTCTCCTTCAAACACTCCACTCATGCTAGCCATCTGATGCCCCATTGCTGACTGTGGCAGCAAGCTTTCCTTCACAAAGTGCACACACATACTCAGCACTTCCAACTATAATGGTAAGCACTATTACAGTGGTTCAAACTTTTATACTGGTGTCCCCTTTCACATAGCAAGCCTCTGAGTGCGACCCCTCTAATAAATTAAAAATACTTTAAGTATTTTTCACCATTATAAATGCTGGAGGCAAAGCAGGGTTTGGGGTGGAGGCTGACAGCTTGCGACTCCCCATGTAATAACTTTGCGACCCCCTCAGGGGTCCCGACTCAGTTTGAGAACCCCTTTTCCATCATTTCCCCTCATCCTGGTGTTTTTGTCCCCTTTACCATATGCACTCTTCTCCTGCTGTGTTCCTATCGCATTGCTTTTCTAATAGCTTTCAACCCCTCGTGGCAGCTGCTATTCAGAGAAGCTTCCCTGACAGGTGGGGGTGGCAAAGGATGGAAGGAGACTTAGCGCTTCATCAAATCAGATAGCAGTTTGGTGGCAAGGTGCAACTGGCACTGCTCTCCTGCCCCACAGGCTAGCCAAAATTCTGAGTGGGGCAGAACTACCTGGTGGGATTGTGCTGCCCAGGAGAGAGAATGCTGAAGGGGTAGATTAAAGGATGTGTAAGCCCCACCTTCTCCACACAGCCAATGGGGGAGGGAGGAGAGAGACATACCCCCACCCCTTTGTTTACATGGCTGTAAATTTATTCAAAAGATAAAGTGAAAATTCCATTATTACTGGTCCTAAAATTAACCATGTAAATCAACACAAAGAAAATATCCATGTTTACACAAAAGGATTGGGGAGAATGCAGGAGGAGGAGGAAGAAATAGCGAAAGAACGTGCTTACTTGGTCACCACCAATCTGTTTTTCCTCATGCTTTCTACTCCCGGTTTCTCCCTCTCCGGTTCCCCTTTCTTTCCGGTCTGTTTTTTTGACTTTTTGTTCACTGCTTGACTGATTGTTTTGGCACAATGCTTTGGCAGCAGCTAAAAGAGGATGAAAAAAAATCTTAGCCACTATTAGATTAAAAATAAAGTTATGGTTCAGGTGGAGTATTCATCACAAAGAAATCCACTTTATATGTTGTTTAGCTGAGTATACAATTCCAGCTTAGGAAAGTTCTCCACCCCATCCTCATTCACTTTCAAGATATGCCCAAAAGGAAAACTGATTAGGAATACAGCTATGAAAATGATCTCAGAGTGTCTGAACACTTAGAGAAATAAATAGAAGAGAATAAATGCCATGGAGTAATTTGATAATATATAAAAAAATATGTGTGTGTATTTATATAAAGAAGTGGGAAAATAAGTTGTTTTGGTTCACTAGCATTTCTGAAAAAAAATAAAAATTCAAGTCGGGTCAAACAAAATGAAAATTAAAAAAACAATGAATCAAAAAGTCAACAAAAAATTCATTTCTGGTAAACAAAATATTTTGTTTGACCTGGGCTAAATTCACAAAACAGCCAAAGGAGGAAGTGGTGATGGTGGTGCCATGTCCCTTATAATGTATAGCCCCGGTGCTTAGGGCAATCACCCAGGGTATGGGAGATACCCACATTAATCCCCTCCTTCTGCCTAGAGAAGGGCTCTGAAGTTGAGTCTCTCACTTCCCAGGAGAGTGAGTTTAAGTCCCAGAAAAAGTATGTTTTGGCTATCAAATTCATGAATAGTTTCAGGTTGACCTAAGCTGTGCTTTTCAGTGAATAAATTATTAGTCAAAAAAATGTCACCCAGTTCTATTTGTATATAGATGTGCACACAACCACAAGTTTCTTGATGGGCTCTGTAGATTTCTCAGATGTATCATGAACTATTAACCCATGCTAAATAAACAGCAGGTAGTACACATATATATAATGAAGTGAATTTTCAAGACACTTAGCACAGGACTGTGGAAAATTTTAGGTTGCAACCAACCTGTAATATAGCATAATCTTATTCCTAGTAGATTTCAACACCAAAGATTATATATTTGCTTTTCATGTTATTTATTTCCCCATCACCACCAAAACCTTCTTCACCAAAGTGCCGACCTTACCTTTCCCACATAAGGCACCTCTTCCTAATCAAATCTTTGACCAAATAATCTCTTCTCTCTTCCTATACTTCTTAAATATAGCCCATCAAAATTACTTGCCAAATTCTGATCCTCCCAATCTTAAAGCACCTTCCTTCCCCAATCAACAAAGCAACAGCCTGACAACCCTTCCATACCTAAACCTGTCCCTGATCTTGACACCCCCTAAGTCCATATTATACACAAAACTTGCAACACTGGTCTCAAGTCTGGTGAATTACTCAAAGCTTAAACTGCTATCCAAAGATGTGTTGTCAGTCAAGTTTTTGAAAATAAAGGTGTGACATGGTTTTAGTGTCAATTATGCCATTATTCCTGTTCTTAATGGTGATTTTTAAAAAAACCTTCCTTCTCATTACTTATTGCCTCCCAAACCTCCACCGTTGATCCCCATCTTTGGAGAGCCTCTCTGCAACTTTTACTATTAACACTTTCTCTTTTTCTCCACCACCACCACGATGAACAAAGACCACAAAACAGCCTTTTAAGCAACACCAATCCTATTGTGACAGCATAAGTCCTCTTTTTGCATAAATCACAGTTTATAAATAGGGCCCTTCCAAATTCTCGGCCGTGAAAAATGCATCACGGACCGTGAAATCTGGTCTTTTGCGTACTTTTATCCTATTCTATACAGACTTCACTGGGGGAGACCAGCATTTCTCAAACGGGGGTCCCGACCCAAAAGGGGGTCACAAGGTTATTGTAGGGGGGTTATGATATTGCCACCGTTACTTCTGCACTGCCTTCAGACCTGGGTGGCCGGAGAGCAGTGGCTGCTGGCCAGGCACCCAGCTCTGAAGGCAGTGCCTAGCCAGCAGCAGCACAGAAGTAAGGGTGGCAATACCCTGCCATCACACCCTTACTTCTGCGTTGCTACCTTCAGAGCTGGGCAGCCAGACATTGGCGGTCGCTGGCCAAGGGCCCAGTTCTGAAAGCAGCAGGGCAGAAGTAAGGGTAGCAATACCATACCATGCCATCCTTACTTCTGTGCCGCTGCTGGTTGTAGCGCTGCCTTCAGAGCTGGACTCCCAGCCAGTAGCTGCTGCTCTCTGGATGTCCAGCTCTGAAGGCAGCGCTGCTGCCACCAGCAGCGCAGAAATAAGAGTGGCAATACCATGACACCCCCCCCACACACACACAATAACCCTGCAACACCCCCCACAACCACCTTTTGGGGCAGGACCCCTACAGTTACAACACTGGGAAATTTCAGATTTAAATATCTGAAATCATGAAATGTACAATTTTTAAAATTCTATGGCTTTGAAACGGACCAAAATGGACCGTAGCTTAAAAATTAATGGTGGATAATATTTATTTTAAAACCAACATTTACAGTGTACGTGGAATTGAACTACAAGCTTCTCAGAACTGTCTCAAATGAATAAAACCTATTTCTAACAAAAAATTAATTCTCACCTGGTCACTCAGTGTACACTGTTCCGTGCAAATATCTGTGATAAGATTTCGAGCCTGCTTAGCCATTTCATCCAAGAACATGTTACACAAGGAAAGACTGCGATCTCCAATATGATGTCGCTATCAAAAAAGAAAATAGAAAAAAAAAATGGTTTTCCAAATTTCTGCCAATCCCATAATATACCTGCAACAAGTCTATGTACTGCAAATAGGGGAGTTAGGACTAAATTCCTGCTCTTTTAGCTCCAAAAATAAAACTTCCATCACTTGGGCTAAGGGAGATATTCCCTAGCTGCTGCAATAGTAACACAACCCTTATCTTCTCTTCGACCGGCTAGCCAATAGAGGGCAGTGACTCCCATGTACGCACCTACGCATGCATGTACGCACACATACTACCAGTATATTACATACGGCTGTACTACAAAACAGTTATTTTGAGTGTGGTTAATAAAAGAGACTGGTCAAAGAAAAAATTCTCCATATCTTCTTTCCCTCATCCACCACAAAAAAACCCAACAAAGTTAAAAAAAAAAAAAAAGTGTTTTTAAGCAGCTAATTTAAATGTTAGCATCTCCTTAACCAAAAGGTTGGATATTACAAGCCAAAACACAAAAATCTCAAAAAAATTTTTTTTCAAAGGGCATGGAAAAACATGAAAAAAATGAGTAACTTCCTGGAATTATCATCTCTTCTTTTCCATTTTGTTACTTTTCGTTCATATTCAACAGCAAAGAGGGTTTTTTTTTATTATTATTATTTTTATTTTAAGCATTTTCAGTACTGTGCAAATCACTAGAATAATCACTGATTGGTGGGAAACAACCCATGTCTGGTCGTTAGAGCTGAAAAATAAACTAGAAGTAGTTGACATATAAGATATACTGGAAGAAAAAAGAATGTGACAAGTTTTACTCTGATACTTCCTGTGGTAAACAGATTATTCTCTCTGAATTATCAATGCTATTTGAAGCCAGGAGAGAAGGCACCCAATTAAAATACTCTATTTGTTTAAAATATAGTCATAGTTTAAAGTGGGCTAGGTCACACATGTTTACAGACAAACATGCGCAATAACATACCTCTGAAGTAGGTCAACTGGTGACTAGGGAGCATTATAAAATGTATTTAAATGGTCTAATCCTCAATATTTGTTAAAAATAAATTAAATTCCAGCATGGGCAATGATGGATCCAATACTTATCTGAGATATCACATGTTCAGAGCTTAAAGTTACTGTCAACATTCAGGCATGTAGAAACACATGTAATCCACTGATATTTCTTCACAGTTATATACACCATTCCTCAATAGTTGCTGAAAACTGTCAAAGCCAGCGAGCCATGGGCTACCAACGTTGCCAATGCCAGTGGAACTGCACTGCTAACAGTGGGTATTTTTTGTCAAAATTCCCAAAGTGCAGAGTAAACATTAAGTAAATGGTCCTGCCCCTTCTTCATACATCAAAGCAGCACATATGCCCCCTCCTCTCATTACTTTTTGCAGATCACCTTTAAGTGATTAGCCTCAGAAGCACTGCAGTCTAGTGGATTAGTCAAGGATATGCACATCATAAGTCCTTAGTCCTTATAGTTCTGGCACAGATTAGCTGGGTATGCTTGAGAAAGTCACTCGGTTTCCCTCATCTGTAATATGTGGATAATGATATTAATCTACGTTACAGTGGTGTTCAGAGGCCTAACTAAATATTTGTAAAGTTAACAATGCCAGTCAGAAGAGAGATGAGTAGAACTCAGGTGTTCTGAGTTCCCAGATCAGTGCTTGTTATGCTAGGTCATGTGACATGTTGGGATGTTGGGGAAGAAGGGAGTGAACAACCACCACCACAGCATTTGGTAAGCCTAGTGAACTTCTACAGTCTGTACAAGTTTGGAGTACAGTAAATTACTGCATAGTGGCTTCAACATTTGAAACAGTTGTATATTAAAACAGAAAGATAAACCTACTGTGCTTGTACATCCCAAACACACATTTTAAACCACAGATCAAACAAAATCTTACTGCACATCTAAAGAAACTTACAATATTCACAACTTTAAAACTAGTAAACCAATTCACACCTCTCCCTAGGCTTCAGAGCCCAAGCCACAACATTTACACAGTCCAAGTCTGTGGACCCCCGGCTCTCAGCCTCACTGCCATGGGATCCTGGCTTGCTGTGTAGATGTACGCTTAGTTTCACTCAAGCCACTGAACAGATCCACCATGCAGCTCTGCTGTATGCAGCTTGTGGGATTTAGCATATTTGGTTTTTGCTCAGCACAGCTCTAGCATTATGCCTCAATGAAAACCCTTCTTTCACTAGTCAGGTTTACTTTTTAACACGTACAGTACCATTCATTATACAGTATAATAAAGATTCATTTTTCAAATTGGTAATTGTGACCAAATTACACAATTAATGCACTACATTCAAGCTGTGTGTTAGCCGTAGCGACATTTTCTGGCTATAGCTAAATTTACAGTAACTACTGTAGAGTAGACAGCAACTGAATCTCTTTACTGTTCCTATAAATTGTTCTGAAAGACACTTCTTGTCTTGAATGGAAATTTTCCTGGAAATTTTTTTGTGGTTCTCCAATGTAAATAAAGTTTGCAGCTGTTTAAAGCTGAGTGGAAAGAATGGTATAGATATACTGGGAGAAGGAGTTTAATGTTTAAATAAGGGAAATCCAAACCATGCATATTTCAATAAATCTCTTTTATTCATTTAAGTGTTTTCAGATTAGTTCTGAGCAGTACGAAGGAATACTTCTACTGGCCCCAAACAAAGAAGGACAGATTCATCCCTGGTGTAATTCCAAAGTCAATGAAATTATACCAAGTGTATGGAAGGATATATTTCATTATAGCATGAAAATGTAAAGAATTCTGTGAGAATAATCCTTGCTTTTCTTTATCATTCTATCCAAAGGTAGGTCACAGTGCAATGAATTCTTGCATAATACTATAGTTCAAAGTCAGTGCCTTACAAATATTGTTCAGATAAATTGTTATAATTTATAACATAAGGCACAGAGATATCAGCTTGTTGTTTCCTTTTTCATTATATGGTTACAAGTTTTTAAATGTTTACAAACCATTTATAAGAACAGTCTTTACATTTTAAATGGACATATGGCACCAATTAGCATCCATAACCAGATACAAATGATATACAATGCAGGAACCAAACAGATTAACCTACTCACTTCAGTCCATTCCCCACGCCACATACCAAAACAAAATATTTTTAGATGAATACTTAACTTTAAATATTTTATTTTGCCAAAACTTAAGTTATTTAAGAGAACTTTACAGAAGCTGATAGGGCAATGGACTAGTAGTGAAGAGTTTTTTGGTATTACTCAAACCATTAACCCACTGAATAACCCAAGGAAAGTCATTTAACCCCTGCGCCTTAGTTTCCTTTTCTTTGAAATGGTAATAATAATGCTTATATACCTTGATAAAGAAAGGCTAACATAACTGCAAATTATTAATAAACCAACGTGATCAACATCAGTAATATTCTGCTTTATTCCCATTCAGTCTGAATTTCTGTAAACTAACATAATGGTATTACAGATGCATCATTTCAGTGATGCATCAGTGCGGTGTACTTTTAAAGTGCTAATTAGCTGAAAATATTTTAAACAAGGCAGTATAGATAATTAAAATCACACAAGAACATCCACATGAAGTATTCTGAAATTACCTCTTCTGGACACAGCTCATGGGTGCAGCTCATAAAGTGGGTGCAAAGCAGCGGGAATGCAATTGAATACCTCGACTGAGAGGGCAGCTCCAAACACTGCTGAAACATCTTCTCAAAAGCACGACTATAAAAACTGTTTAGAAATGGAAGTTAAAATTTGGTATTAATGTAATCTGATGGTTACCTTTCAGCAAACAAATATTGTAAACATTGCCAGAGGCTGTAATGCGGTCTTCATTTACTCAGATTAACTCTAATGATTACAGTTAGATTTCTAACAAAGCATAGTTCACCTGCCAGGTAAGAGTGTGCGCGTGCGCACACAGACACCAGAAATGTCACTGCAAGGCTTTACAGTTATGTATTCAGCCTATATTTCTCAGCTATGAAATACTGTGTGATTTTTAATGCGCCAAACAGCTTTTTTTTGTTGTTGTTCTGAGATTTACAACCCTACATTTGGCCATACTGAAACACACATTGCTTGCTTACGCCCAGTTTACCAAGCATTCTAGATCACTCTGTATCAGTGACCTCTTCTCTTCATTTACCATTCCCCAACGTGTCATCTGAAAAATTTATCTGTAGTGATTTTATACTTTCTCCCAGGTCATAGATAAAAATATGAAATACTGCCAGGGCCAAGAAGCGATTCCTGAGACACCCCATTAGGAAAGACCCTGTTCAATGATTCCCTGTTTTAATTACATTTTGAGACTAGGGTTTTTTCAACTAGCCATTTTTTAATCCATTTAAATGTGCCATGTTGATTTTGTGATCAACCATAGTACCCTCTTACATCATATCCTTCAAAATTGCTATAATTTTCCCCAGTGTCCGTAGAATCGACTAAAAATTATTTTATTTCCACCAGAGAGATTCTTGTTTAGTTTTTATTGTCCCATTAACGTAGGCATGTTCCATCACATAAAATGTCCTTGTTAACAGAGTGATTCAGAAGTGCATAATATTAACCTAATTTGGTCCTCAAGGCATTAAACCAGGGGTCGGCAACGTTTGGCACGCGGCTCGCCAGGGTAAGCACCTTTTATTTACCTGCTGACGCGGCAGGTTCGGCCGATAGCGGCTCCCACTGGCCGCGGTTCGCCGTCCCGGGCCAATGGGGGTGGCGAGAAGCCGCGGCCAGCACATCGCTCGCCCGCGCCGCTTCCCACCGCCCCGGGACGGCGAACCGCGGCCAGTGGGGGCCACGATCGGCCGAACCTGTCATGTCAGCAGGTAAATAAAACTGGCCCGGGCCGCCAGGGTGCTTACCCTGGCGAGCCGCGTGCCAAACGTTGCCGACCCCTGCATTAAACTAACAAAAGGGAATGGTGAAAAGAGAGTTCAGCACAAAATTTCTAGATGTCAAGAACAAAATTAAGCAAGGCACATGAAAAGAAGAAATTCTATACACCAGGGGTCGGCAACCTTTCAGAAGTGGTGTGCCGAGTCTTCATTTACTCACTTTAATTTAAGGTTTCATGTGCCGGGAATACATTTTAACGTTTTTTAGAAGGTCTCTCTCTATAAGTCTATATATAATATAACTAAACTACTGTTGTATGTAAAGTAAACAAGGTTTTCAAAATGTTTAAGAAGCTTCATTTAAAATTAAATTAAAATGCTGATCTTAAGCCGCCGACCTGCTCAGCCCGCTGCCAGCCTGGGGTTCCGTCCACTGGCTCCTGCCAGCCAGGGTCCTGGCTGCCGGCCCCGCTCAGCCCGCTGCTGGTCTGGGGTTCTGGCTGCCGGCCCCTTGCCAGCTGGGGTCCCAGCCACTGGCCCCGCTCAGCCCGCTGCCAACCTGGTGCTCAGGGTGGGGATGTGGGGGGTGCAAGAGTCAGGGCAGAGGGGTGTGGGGGGGCTGGGTATGTGTGGAGGGTACAGGAGTCAGGGCAGAGGGGTGTGGGGGGGCTGGGTATGTGTGGAGGGTGCAGGAGTCGGCAGAGGGGTGGGGGGGCTGGGTATGTGTGGAGGGTGCAGGAGTCAGGGATGGGGTCGCGGGGGGGATGCAGGGAGCTGGGGTCAGGGCAGAGGGATACGCTCCACTCCTACCCTCCTTCCCCCTGCCTCTTCTCCGCCTCCTTACCGGTCTGAGCAACGAGGGCGCTGGGGCTGCTCTTCTCCCCTCCCTCGCAAGGGCCATCGGCGGCAGGGATGGAGAGGAGGCGGGGCTCGATGCAGCACGCTGGGGGAAGAAGCGGAGGAGGGGGAAGCTTGGCTGCCGGTGGAGCCTGCCCTACAGCAGCAGCCAGCAGGACCAAGCTTGCTTCTGCCCCCTGCCCCCACCAGAGAGAGCGGTAGGCGGGGGGCAGAGAAGAGCGGGCTGGGTCGGGCAGGATTTTTAGATGTCAAGAACAAAGGCTGAGTGGGACCCCGGCAGGCAGCAGCATGCCATTAAAAATCGGCTCGTGTGCCATCTTTGGCACGCGTGCCATAAGTTGCTGACCTCTGCTATACACCAATGCTAGGAGTTTTGGTAATAAACTAGAAGAATTGTTCATCTATGAGCATAAAGTCAATCTAAATAATATTACTGAAACCTGGCAGAAAGATTTGCAAGACTGGAATGTTAAAAATAAATTGTTATAACCTATTCTGACAACTCAGAAGCAAAGGATCTTGAATACTTATGGATCAATGCACTAACAGATAAAGCACGAGATTGGATAATAGTTGGTGTATGCTACAGACTACGATATCACAGAGAACAGGATGACTGGCTGCTTAAAGTACCTATATATAATTTGTAAGTATAAAAGCTGCATTATCATTGGGATCTTTAATATGAGTGAAATATCCTGGAGGTCTCAGACATACGCTGGTTGCTAAACTGTACTGCTACATCTACACTACTATTGTTACTGATGCTAGCTAGATTTAAGCTAATACAAGTATGCCTACTCATGTTACAATCACACCTCCACTTGCAGTAAAGACATACTCTCAAGGAGCTCACTCTATTTAGTTTATCAAAGATAATATTAAAGGATGACTTGATCAAAGTCTATAAGTAGTTAAATAGGGAATGGATTTGATAACAGAGGGTTTTTCAATCTAGCAGACAAAGGTACAAGATCCAATGGCTGAATGTTGAAGCTGGACAAATTCAGACTAGAAACAAGACACACATTTTTAGTAGTGAGGGTAGTTAACCAATGGAACAACTTACCACTAGTCGTACTGAATTCTCCATTGCTGGATATTTTAAAATCTGGAGTAGATTTTCGCAAACATGTGCTCTAGTTCAAGCACAACTATTGGGCTTGAAACCGAGATTAATTCACAGAAATTCTATGGCCTGTGTTATGCAGGTCAGACTAGAAAATGACTTACGGTTCCTTCCATCCCTAAAATCTATAAAGCATTTCTAATGTAACTTTTGCTATTGAACCAAAGCTTTGCTTCAACTTCAGTGCTAATTCTAGGCACTTTTTGTATCCCCCATCCCCCCAAAAAAGCCAAATATTGAACTTAGCTATTTCTAATTAACACACTGCGAATAAAAGCATTTCTGAATGACATGCAAGGTTTGAAGCACCAGTTCAAGTCCAAGTTTTGGACACCTGATAAAATTTATTCTTTACCAGGCACTTGACTCTAGACTGATTTTATAGCAGAGAGAAAACATGCCTTGTTTTCCCCTTCTCCTGTACACCACCCCCCAGATTTGCTCCAGTTAGCTCCCCTTCTCCCAGTGGACCTGGAGGGTAAAATTGAGTCCTGAAGTTGAAACTGTTACAGCAGGAATAAAAGTGATTTATGGTCTTCTATTTGGCTCCCATCATGCAGAAGCAAGCACTGTTTCTCAATTAAAACAGGATGAAATATAATTTACAATCTGTAGCTCGTGAAAAGCCTTTTTCCAACTTACATATACTACTGTTCTGAACAAAGGATTTTGTTTTTAAAAATACTATAAAGTATTATGGGGTTAAATTCAGCTTACTTTGGGAGGAGAGGGTATTTTTATTTTAGCTGACACTGATTGATGAATTTCATATAGTTTAATATACTTATTAGCTAGGATCCTTATGATAAATGTACTGCAAACGTATAAATAAGTAAATAAAAAGTAGAGTTACTGCCTGCTTATCAGCTTTGTTTGAGAAACTTACATTTTGAAGGGCAAACTCCATATCGGCTAGGCAAATGATGGATAATCATGGGGACTGCTGTTGCCCTTTGAATGAATCAAAGCATACGCCTGCTATATGGATTTTCAATGAGGAACACACACACAAAAATCACTGCTGGATAAAGTTACTGTAAACAGAAAACCAGGAACTCTATCATCCACTCTCCCATTGCTGGATCTTCCTAGATGATATGCTGTTTAAAAACTGCATGTGTAAGAGGCTTAAAGTAACCAAAGTTATAAAGACAAAGTTTCTAGAGTCAAATTAATGACATACCAAAATATAGAAAGGTCTGATGTTTCCACCAACATCTCCACCAAGGAATCTACCATTTTTGTGTGGAAAATAATTGTATTCATCATCTTTCCAAGTTCTCTGTGGTCGGCAAGACTAAGTGAAGCCTTAGACACACTGGTGTAGGCCTGTAGGACATAATAGAATAAGGACAATAGTTTAATAATATTCTTATATTTATAATTAACTCAATCAGATAATGTGGATATGTAGTTGCATATAAGTTATTAATGCTTCTTTAAACTTCTCTTCAGCCCAGTGTAATTTTAAAGAGTGGTTCAACCATGTATTTGACCCATGCTTTTTAAAAATATCAAAGCTTGGAATAAACACCTGTCTTCATCCTCCGTCCCATTTTTTTTTTAATTTTAGAACCCACAACACTTTACAATCAAATTTACATATTAAGGTGTTGCCATAATTTCCTGTTTGAAGGCATGGTATGACAGCAACAATGGGGTAGTTTCTGGACCAAAGCAGTACTCTCTCAGCAGAGCATAGAGTGTTCCCACATAGCCACTGCTAAGATACTTTTGGCCACGAGATGGTATCCTTCCACTTCTCTGCCTCTTCCCTTAACAAATCAGATTTTTTTGGAGAGGAGAGTGTAGACTATGAGAAGGTATCAAGTTGCATAGGAAAAAGAGCATAGGCCAAGAAGTATGGAAGCGGGGTGTGCATGGAAACCAAGAGTGAATTGGAGGTAGCTGCATAGGTATGCTTCAAGGGGCGGGGGTGGGCGGAGGAGCAGGTAAGGTTTGGCAGGGTAGAGATTCAAGTGCAGGGGGCTCAACAGGGGATTCTGGGTGCGTGGCTTGATGGGGGGGTCTGGGTGCAGGGGGCTCAGTGGGGAAAGTTCTGGTTGTGTGTGGGGGGTCTGGATGCAAGGGTGTTGGGTGGACGGGGGGCAAGCTCCCCATACAGTGACCTTCCTTGCTGCGGCTAAGAAGTGATGGGGGCAGGAAGCAGGGGAGGGGTGTGGTGCTTCATGCAGCCACGGAGGTTCCTGGGGATGGGTCTGAACCAGACCCAGCTGTTCCAGGGGAAGAAGAAATCCTGTCCTCCCCCTCACCCCCCAGCAGCTGAACCAGGTGCAGAATTCCAATTCCCACAGGAGTAATTCACTGTCACTCACCTGAGTTGTACACTGCACAGACGCTTGGGAGGCAGTTCAGCCGCCTGCCTCTCCTAGGTCGCAGCTTTCCTGCCCTCCCCTAACACAGCCCATGAAGGAGAAACTGACCTGCTACCAGAGAACGCCTGGCTGACCCCCCCCCCCTGCAAATTCCTCTATGCCTCCCATTAGGCTGAGAGGGTGCGGGGGCGAGCAGCAACTCCAGGTGCTCTGTGCCTGCTGGTCAGTTTCCCCACATGGGCTGTGTGGTGAGTCAACAGGAGCTGTTCCCTCCCCTCCCCTTACACAGCCCATGTGGGCACAGTGACCAGGAGGCACAGAATGCCCTGTCACTGCTTGTCCTGCCTCCTCAACTTTCCTCCATGAGGAGGAAGCAGGACTATGGGAGAAATCTGGGCACCCCCCACCCCACGTGTCACCTCTGAGACGTATCCAGTATGGGGGGATGCCCCTCTATGCCCCCCCCAATCTCCGCCCATGGATAGGTGAGAGACTATAGCATGGCCAACTGATTCAAGATAGGCTTTGTTTTTTTTTTTTTTTGCAGTAAAAAGTGTGTGTGTCTGTTATAGCATAACTAATGTACATTAGCTATCACACAGTAAATTCCTAGTGGACATAAGACATTGATGGTAGTTCATTCCAATATGAACTGGAATATGAGTGCTTGTAATGACTGGAACCTATCCTAGGGCAGATATATTTTTTTCTGATCTGGAGTTGATCCGGGCTCCTGTTAACTACCATCAGCAATGGCATGAGTGATTTTTTCCTCGCTTATTAGGTGGCCCAGCCAGATGTACAGGGATACAGCATATTCAAGGCTCATTGCTGCCTCCTGCTGTAATCTGCCTCTGATTAGCCAGTCATCCAAGTATGGGTAGACATGGATGGAATGATGAAGGCAAGTGTTACTATCCTGAATCTGAGGAGGCATATATATCTGTTCAGTCTTCTGAGTCTAGGATAGGACGAAGATTCCCTTTCTTCTTCAGAATAAGGAATTACCGGGAATAAAACCCTCTCCTCCTGTATTACTCTACACAGGAGCTGTAGAAGAGTTTGCAAAGTATTGCATTTTTTTTTTTTAAGGCTTGTGAGAGAGGTCCCTGAAGAGGGATCGGAAAGGGAGGTGAGTAGCCAGGAGGGTGTACAAATGGATGGGATAATTATAGGTGATGACATCCAACACCCATTTGTCTGAGGTGATATTGGACCTAGCCTGATGGAATGAGGCATGGTGGCTCCCAAAGAGTTATATTTGGCAAACAATCCTGATAGTTATCTCTTTCTTAATTCAAATAATTTTAATAGATTATAGTAAATTCACGCCTTCACACAGGTTGTCAATTTCAAATTTAATTTTAAATAGGTTTATTTTTAAAAATATACCTGTATTTAATTTAAAATTTAAAAACATTCAATTAAATTTTTTTTAAATAATCAATTTTTATTCACCGTGAACCAGAAAAATCGCCAACTACGGCCATTAACCAGGGGGATGAGTCCGGCCCGGGTTGGGCAGGGTTTAAACCCTGATAGTCTGCAGTGTAGGCATGGTGGGAGGCCCAAGGCATCTATCCCTGCTATAAATACTGAAAACTGAATGAAGGGGATGGGAGTTTTTTGGGGGGGGAGGGGAGAAAAGGGGGAAATTTACAAATCAAAAATAAGGAGGGTTAAGATAAATTTGCTTCACCAAACAAACAAACAGTTTGGAAACTGCTGAGTCTGAAGCTCCATAGGAGTAGCAGGTCAGATGCTTGCTGGGTTTTGTCTCGTTGCCGCAGGTGGTAAGATACTAAGGGAGGAGTTGCAGTCAAATTGCCCTTTATGCCTTTGCACAAGACGACACAGGTTGCATGCACAGCTCTGCTGGACACTGCAATTCAAAAAAGCTCACTTCACACACATCAGGCACATACACACCTACAGTGGGATCCACACTGACACGACTGGTTCATCCAGCCACGCTGAGAATGGGAAACAAGGAGCCTTTGACAGACCAAGAACCTCTCTCCTACTAACTATACATGTTCTCTTGCAGATGTAGGGAGAGGAGTAGATATGAGGAACAGCTGGACCCAAATCTGCCAGATGTTCGAAAAATCAGAACGGCTCAACCTCACTTCCTGCTCTCAATGCATGGGCATAAGCCAGCAGCTACCTGGGCTGATAGGCTCTGCAAAACCCATCTCTTGCAAGTAGTAAGAATCTAATTTTTCCTGCATTTCTTTGTTGTGTCTATCTAATTCTTGATATATAGTTTTTAAACAAATGCTTCAATTCACTTCTTAAAATCAAAAAGACATACTACTCATGAACAGTCTTCTAACATATCAGTGACTGATGGATGGAAAACAAATGGGTGGCAAAAAATACTTCAGTTTTGTGCTTCTAAGCGGTAGCTATAATCAGAGTTTTAAAAAAAAAGGTTTTAAAGCTTTGACAAATGTCATGTACTGTCCTTTTTAACATGCTAGTAGTGATAGTCCAACTCTATTGAAGTCAATGGCAGAACTCCCACGAAGTTCAGTGGGGCCAAGATTTCAACTTAGATGTTTTATGGAAAATTTGATATGTAGTAGCTTATGTAGTGCAGCCCACAGCACTTTTTGAATCATAAGACGTGTGTTTGTATGTATTGTCACACAACAATTGGAGAGAGACTGTAAAATGTAGAAAAATTATTAAATAAAAATTGACAAGGAAATTCAGGAACAAGTGTAGTAACAACCTAACTTTTTTTTACTAGACATTACTAGATTTCAAGTTGCCAGTGCCCCCTTTAGCACAGACAATGTTATAGTTATTCTCTTTTTTCATATCAGCAAAGGGTGAGTTACAAAGCAGGATTTACAGTATGCCTGTATGAAATTCATGTATTTACAGAAAAGTGCTGAAAAAATGCAAGGCAAGAACTATTTGTCATCAATGGCTGACAAGTTATTGCGACTTATATTAGCTTCCATTTATATTTAAAAATAAATTGTACCCTTCCATTTAATGCATATAGGATAAGAGTCTGATATGTAATGGTATTCAGATTTATGCTTAATTGTAACTAATAACGAAATCTAGGTTCTCCCCCCCATAACCAATTTTTGTTGAAAGTTAAATATTTTTTTAAATAGACGTTTTCTTATTTCTATCACAACAAAGATAGTTCATTTGAGGATCTACTACCTCAGTTTTGGCTACTAATGTTCTCTGTTGAAGAGACCTTCCAGTTCTTTTTAAAACAAATATTGCTGCAGCTCCCTGCAATTACCAATAAAAACATGTTATTCTGCTACTGTTGCAGATGTTACATGTGAGTAAAGTAATTAAAGAATTTTAGTCACATTACATGTGTAGCCAAAGATTTCCTGGGTCCAAATCCAAAAAGGTCTTTGAGCATGTGTTTTATTTGTGAAAAACAGTTACATGAAAAGGGAAATCCTGTTTTTCCAATCCTGTTTTTACAGCTTCTTTGCATAGCTGAGGGAAACCAGGCTCTTTATGGTATCTTAAAAATACTTTCCCAGAAATATGATTGGCCTGCCAATTGACAATCTGGAATTTTGCTTAGGAAAGCTTGCTTGAGTATTCTTTGCAATAAAACACTCAAGAACAGGAGGGTTTGGAATATTATTCTCTTAATATTTGGAAGTCTACAGTGATTTTGTTAAAAACCCATGTCTATGCCAAATTTCATTTTACCTATCTAAATATTCTTCCATGTCAACAATACACAGTATTTTTTGCTTTCTTGCTTAAATGGTTGTGCGGTATTGCAATGTGATGCTTAAACAGATGTCACATTTCAGGGAAAGGAAAGCGCTACCTATGCAAAGTTTGTATTTCAATTTACATTTTTAAAAGTACTTTGGGGTCTACTACAATTACGGGTGTGACAAAAGACAATGAAAAGTACGGCCATACATTGGCAAGTGACTATGTAAAAACAGCAGTCATTCAACAGATTTGCTTCACTGTGTGTATTCAGAATTGCATCTACTTACTCTACAAATATAAAAAAGTTTTAATTACTTTTTAATCCTATTAACACTGCAGAGCCAATATTACTGGGATTCAGAGCACTGTATTCTATTTTGGTTCAAGCACCAGATCTGTTAACTAAGTTCTAATGGCAGGGCTAAATTCTGCCATTAGTTACATCTGTGCAGACTCATGTAAGAGAAAAATTGTACAAGTGTAAATAAGATCAGAACTTAGCTTGAGGAATCTGTATTACCCGTGATAATGCAAGAGCCAGAAAGAACACAACTTTCAGATCCAGGGTTGAATTTCCAGTGCTGAAATTTATGTGAAAACCACTAAGACAATACTAGATATGCCATTTATACTGATTATCTCAAATGCAACCAATGACCAATGCAATGGAACATAATTCAGTTATATACACTGGCACCTTGTTAATATAGCTGGCCACACTATAGCATTAAGTATTTAGACACTTGAACGTTTATTTTTTTAATTCTTTAGTTAAAAACCCTACAATTTTCTTTCTGATCTGTAATAAATTCAAAGCTAGAGTAGAAATTTCCTGCCTGGAAAAGGCTTATTCCATTTGTGAAGCACTGTGTAATGTAATTTAATGTAAAGCAACAGTTTTATCAGAAAGAAATACATTGCATTATTTTCTCACACTATAAAAAAAGTCTATAAATTCCTTTGGCTGAATCAAGTACCAGTGTACTGTGTGGTGTATTCAGGTGTCAGTGTACTGTGTTGTGTTCAGTATATTTGATTTCTAAACAGTATTAACTGTATTAGGTATTTACAAAGACATACACAGAAAATATAAAGAATCAAAATAAATTATGTCAATGGATTATCTACTTAAATTTTATTTTGTATCAGTATATTAAGTTGTCCTCCTTTGAATATCTGTCACTCATTTGCAAGATAAACACAGTTAAATAGGCAATAATTTAAAAACAAATTATTCCTTACAACATACCTGCAAATGTACACACATTTAAAACTTACCTGCAATCTAAACCAATCTAATCTCATTCCTCTGAAGTCGAACACCTCCCCATCTTCAACTGCATCAGAAAAAAATACAGACTGTAAAATAAAATCTTTAAAGAGTAAATATGAACACAAAAATTCAATCACATTTTTCTAAGAATAATTTTAATAACAGGGCTCTTAATGATCACTTTCTTTCGGAGAATAAGGTTAGATTTGGTCTGATAATTTACTAAAAATTATTCCAACCCAGCATATATCATCGTGGGAATAAAATTACCTTTGAGTGGATAAAGCATTTATCGGTATGAGTTATGAATAACACTCACTTTAAATGAAAAAGTGGGACTACTACAAGAAAAACCACGACAGTTTTGTCAAAGCTGCAGCTACAAAGGCTTGTGTGTCTATCCTAAGCCTGGTAAATGTATGATAAGGACCACACAGCTGCTTTGCAGACCTCTTCCTCACAGCCTAACAGGTGAAGATGCCTCTCAAGGAATGGACTCTGGTCCCCTCAGAGTAAGAAAAGCAGTAATACAATACACTGTTATCCTAGATTGTGTGCACTGACAATGGTAACTAAAGATTAAACTGAAGGAGTCCCTTAGGTTAATAACATGCCTACCAGAAATTGAATTTATTGTAGTCCAGTTTGACATACCACCACATGACATTGCCCTGACATGCCCACTGGGCAATAAAGATAATGTTCTGCCTATTGTGCATTTTACAGAGAAGACAAAGTAATTTTTAATACTTTCAATGCTCTATTATCCCACCATTTTTCTTCCTCCTCTTTCACTTAATCACTTTGATGCTATGTTGCGGCATTCCAAATTCTGTTCACTGAAATCAGTGGAACACCACGACATAATGTATGTGCAGCAGCAATGAAAGTGCATTTTGCCTGATGTAAGTGTTTCACTCATTCTTAAGATTCCAGGTACACTCTATCCTATTTACAGATGTGTCAGCAACAGCAATGTGAAACTTACTTGAATACTAATTTCTGAAAATCAGAGCAGGATTCCTTCCAGTAAATTTCCCTTTGCTGAATGTGCACTGATGTATCAAGCAGATGGGGTTATACAAGACAACAGGAAGCAAACAGGAGGAAGCAGAATGGAGAGAAGCAGCCACCATACAGAATGGGATTAAGAGAAAATATCTCTGATCCTAAAACACCAGAAAGCCTGAGCTTCAAGGTAATAGAGACTGAGCTTCAGTTGACTTTTGCTTGAGCTCTTCATCTGAACAGACTTACCTTGTTTCACACTCAGGGAAGTCATAGTGTTTACAAAGGAGGACATGATGATTGACTCATCTTCAGGGCACACTGAAAGATTCTAAAACAACAATGGAAACACATCAATTGCTTCACAGAAACAATATCAAGAATAATCAAATCCACAAATTTAGTAAATACACAGTGGTTTTTTTAAAACTTATTTTTAAAAAGTTAACTTTAAGAACAAGAAAACAATATCTTTAGAGGCAGCCTTCATTTAGGAGACTGGTGCAAGTGGTTCTGGAACCAGTAAACTTTTCCAAGCTGTCCTCAGACAGTGATGAGAAAAAAATATTACAATCCCTATGTAGCTGTAAATGGATTTAAGCAATGCTTTAGTAAACAGTGCACTGTTATGAGCATTCTAGATAAAGCCTCCACACTCTCCAGCCTAGTCATTCATGCAATAGTCACTACACATTTTTCTGTTCCTAGTATTTTGCTGACCTAGATGGCCACCTGACCTCTCTGCATGCAAAAGTTAGATCAGGCAAGCTGCAAGACAGACTATTAAACACATGATCACACTAGCTCACCGCCTTGCTTCCTATTAAATCCCACTTCAACTATGATTTCCACATCTAACAGTTCATGAACCGACAGTTAGATATGATTTATACCAGTAGTTTTCAACCTGGGGAGCCACAGACTACATCTAAGATTTCCAAGGGGGTCCACACCTCATTTGAAATTTTGTAGGAGTCCGGAAACAAAGAAGGTAAAAAACCACTGATTTATACCATTTGGAAGATGAGATATGAAGTTTTCAGACAATATAAAAAAAGTATTGTTTCACAGAGATAGCAGTTGTTGTAAACACTAAGACCATATTGCAATGGAAGACTACTAAACCACAACAGTAATTTTATATGATTCTGATTATGGTCAATATTCTTGGGTTTTCCCCCAGACCTGGAGTTTCAGGAGATACTGGATCTCACCACTTAATCACTTCAACCTATCCCTGTGTTTTTGGTATTGATCAAGGACTAAAAGTAGTTAGCCCCAGGACTCAACCCGCTATTATGATCATTTCCTCATTTCATGGTTCATCTTAATGTACATTTGTACAAGGAGCTCAAATGTCATTTACTGCATCTAGGAAATAATCTCTCAGGGGTCACTGATGCCAAATTCAGAAAAATTTAATTTATACCATCACTCTGGAGCATGTAGATGAGAAGAAATAAGAGTACAACTTTTACAGTTATAACTTTTCCAGATAATAGATAAGGATGATCTGATGATAGGTGGAACATATATAAGCAGCAAAAAGCAGGTATTTAATTGCTAGAAGCAAATAAATCATTCCAAATCAGCAACTCCAAGTATTCACTTAGTTTTTAAATAACACAATATAAAAAAAATTAAAATGTAAACAACTGTGGAGAGTTATTTATTGTTTTACAGTATTAAGGTTCAATAATTAAAAGAAAATTTACAACACATTCAACCTAATTATAAATCTACAATCTAATTAAATAAGAAATGAATGCACTCATGTGGACGGAAGTACAGATTAGCAAAATGTGAGCTCCATCTACTGGTCACACAAGAGTATAGTCTAAATACAGTAGATCACCATTCCATACCTTTGTCATCCTCTAGGTGAAGAAAATAATTTGGCTAATATTGTATTAATCATACTAATTTCCAATTTCTTTGAGCTTTAAAAACAAAATTTTCACACGATACCAATTTTATTCCTGGCAAGTTATTTTACATAAACTCAAAACTTGTCTGCTTTGCCTTTTGCTTTGGAAATATCATTTGCTGAATATTATCAGCATATTTAATACTATCCAAAAGAGACAGGGTCCTGGCCTTCAAGAATCACATAGTGAAGTCTGATTCTGAGTTCTGTTGCTTAGTCTCCCCATGCCCTTGACAATGATGAGTGAAAGTCACTTTCCAAATATAAACACACACTATAATATATATAGTCAGCAGCTTCTTTGACCTGAGAGTTTTGAGCCATCCATGCTCTACCACTCTGGTTTGCAGGCATGGCCACTGGTATTTTAGGTATAGCTACTCTGACAAAATAAATGGAATTTTCTTGTGATATCTCTGCATTCTCTACCCTACTGGCTTGTCCTTACAGGCAAGAGATAAGACACTAGTGAAGAACCTCATCTCCAGTCAGTTACATATACTTAGACAAACTCCTTTTGAACAGATGGGAGAACTTGAGGCACCTGCCTTGAAGCACTGAACCTCTTTGTTTCTACCCTTTCAGGAGCTAGTGAAGACAGGGACTTGACTTGGGAGATGATGTGCCCAGGTGCTAGGATATCAAATGTGGAGAAACCTTCAACCTAACGGGCTGAGCACTATCACATCCAGTGGGGATGAGAAACAGATCTCTCTCAGGACTGGTCCACACTACCCGCCCAATTCGGCGGGTAGAGATCGATCTTCTGGGATCGATTTATCGCGTCTCATCTGGATGCGACAGATCGATCCCAGAAGCGCTCCCCCGTCAACTGCGGAACTCCTGCTCGCCGAGAGGAGGAAGCGCTGTCGACGGGGGAGCCTGCCTGCGCCGCGTGGACCCGAAGTAGGTAAATTTAGTTCGATATAGGAAACGTCGACTTCAGCTACGCTATTCTCGTAGCTGAAGTTGCGTTTCCTATATCGATCCCCCGCCCCAGTGTGGACCAGCCCTCAGATAGTAAGGCATTATCAGCATCTTGGAACACACATTTATACTCAGATTGGCCAGGCTTCTTATCTATGAAACCGTGCGAGGTGTATGTAAAAGTCCTTCCCTATGAAAAAGCAAAGATATCCATGGATATCAATGTCCATCTCCATGGTACAGGGTTGTCTCTCGTGTAAAAAAACAGCAACTTAGTAGGTAGAGGTATTGCAAAGAGGTCCATATATTGAAGGTGGCCCCAACCACCCCCCCGGAGATGGGGAGGAATCAGTGAAGTTTGTGAGCATGTTCTCCTTTGCGGTCAGAAATTTCTTTTGAGACATCTGCAATTCCACACCTAAAATTTCCCAACACAGAAGACAAAATGTCTCTCCTTGCTCTCTGAAGTAGAACATTGGTATGACACTCAGAACCCACTGAAGTCAATCGGAGATTTGCTGTTGATATAGACGGGGCCAGGATTTCACTGTACTTGAACTGTAACCACATTTTAGAATATTGGGTCTGTTAGTGTGCAAAGAACATACAAGATCCTTCTGGGGAACTGTTTTGTGAAGAGGGATTACTAGAGAAACCAAGTGACATAAGCGCTGAATCCCTCTGCATGTGCTTTCCACTTCATAGTGAGTGCTTCCATATTTACAACAACTGTGAAGCCCTTTCCCCCCCGCTGTAAATGACCCTCAAGCTAATACAAAAGCATAACATCAGGCCCTTGCTTAAAAAAAAAAAAAAAAAAAAAAAAAAAAACAACCACCACACACACCTCTCACTAATCCTTATCACCTCATCTCTTTTGTGAGGGGACGAGGAATAGAGAAGATTGTGGCAAAGCAATTTCTGACAATACCTACAGTCCTCAGATTTCCTTCACATTGGCCAATCTAGTGGTAGGCATGTGAGTGAGATTCCACCAGCATAATTTGCAAGCTTCTTGCTGATAATGGACAAGAACCAAGAGTCCACAAAGATTTTATTATATCTGTCAACTGCCTTTGATATTGCTGTTCATAAAATGTTGCTGGCGTAGTTATGGTACCTATCGGTGGATGGATGGATGCAGGCTTATAAGGGGTGCCAGAGGGCTCCAGTCAGTTAGTCTCTCTCTCCTATTCAGCATGTTTGTGAAGTAGTATGGGCCAAGGTGGGTCTCCATTATGCTGATAAACTACATCTTATGACTACTCTCAGGGCAGCAATTGAGGGCACTGTTCTGCTTCCCAGAGATCTTATAAAGAAGAAATATCACAAAAGAAAAAAGACTATCACAATCTAATCAAAGGCAACTTAGTGTTACTACAGGCATCAAGCCTTATTGCTCTATGTGGATAAATAAATACATATAAACATTTTCAAGTGAGATCAGAAGCAATAAGGCACAAAAGAATATTATTCCTGAGGAAAACAAACAGTCGAGGGAACTGTTGAGAAATGCTGAAAACACAGCTGAAAAACCTAAAGTATTTGCGTAGTCTAGATCCTGTCAGATCCTTTTTCACACTGATAGAAGCAGGAATGTACTGTGCACTGGTGAGGTGGTTCAACAGTTTTACAACTCTGAAGCTACAGGCATTCTTGCCAGTCAGTTGGTGAAAGAACACAGCCAGGAATCTTAACCTATTTCAGTTTGTACCTTTAGGTGAATATAGATTTTTTTTCATCAAATGCAACAGAATTTAAAAAATTTTTTACATTAATAAGGTAATCAAAGTCCAATCTTTATAGCACAAAGCTGAACCATGAACTAATTTGGTTTGTTTTATTTTGCAATATTTATTATTTAAACAGCACAAATGCAGCAATCAAAGTTTTATACAAAGTGAGATGCATTTCTAAATACCACATCAGAGACAACAGCTAAACAAGCTCTTTGGCAAACCTGCACATTTTTATAAAAACAAATGAACAAACAACCTCTCACCTGCACAAGTTCATTTAAGACCACAGCATCAAAACCTGAGAGATACTGCACATAATATCTCTGCATCACTGGTCCATATTTTCGCACATGAGCTCTGAGCTCTTCCATGTAGAATATCAGTTCAGCTATGTGCCTTAGGAAGCAAAAAAAGGAAAAGTTTACAAATACAAAAACATACCCCTCTTGAAAGAGGTTAAGATAGAGCCCTTTCCACTAGAAACACTTGTTTATAAAGGATATAGAATAGTTTATCGGCTTTAAGCTTTCACTGTTTTCTTTTAAAAAACATTATTTACTAGTGTCTTTCAGTGAGCAGGGGAAACCAAGAAACTATTCGTCTCACCTTGTAGATCTGAGTTTCTGTAAGGAGGGACACCAAGAGGCCAAAAGGTAAAAAACATGAAGCTCTGGCCCCAAAGGAATGCTTTTAGATCAAACTCTATTCTCCAAAGAAGCCCTCCCTCTCCCACTAGCACCCAATTGAAATGTTTGTATCATCTATAATCAAATTGATTAATTCTGTGAAATACAACTTAAACAATACACCTCTACCCCGATATAACGCAACCCGATATAACATGAATTCGGATATAACGCGGTAAAGCAGTGCTCCAGGAGGGCAGGGCTGCGCACTCCGGTGGATCAAAGCAAGTTCGATATAACGCAGTTTCACCTAAAACAAGGTAAGATTTTTCGGCTCCCGAGGACAGCGTTATATCGAGGTAGAGGTGTAATTACAATGGTGAGGCTTTCATACTGGAAGTTCTCCCTACTAAAAAATAAATCCATTTACAAGATAAGATCAAAGTTTCCTTATCTGCTGGATGCTCACTAGTCTGGAAACAGGCTATGCCTAGTAGTTCCCACAATGAGTTATACTATACAAAGAACTAGGGAGCAGCACCATCTTGGGGCCTGTCTACACTTGAAACACAACAACGGCACAGTTGCAGCACTGCAGATGCACCACTGTAGCGCTTCAGTGTAGAGACTCATTACAGCGATGGGAGGGGTTCTCCCATGAGCGTAGTTAATTCACCTCCCCAAAAGGCAGTAGGTAAGTCAATGAAAAAATTCTTCTGTCAACCTAGCACTGGAAAATTAGATCTTATCCGTCACTCAACATTCCCCAAGTGATGGACCTGGATAGACTTAATTTTTTAGCACAGATCTGCCTTAGACCAGGCCTGCACAACTCA